>NC_068950.1:42048475-42375141 GCF_026419915.1 Harpia harpyja
ACCCTTTTCTTTCTGATGCTCCTTGGCCTGAAGCTAGGATATCTGAAAAACTGTGTGAAACTATTGGATAAAAACCATCGTCAGGAAACAGGCTTCTCTGGTGCAGTAGAAGCCTTTACAACAGGAGTAAAGCTTGTCTATGTGGGAGACTGAACTTTTGCATGAGCATAGTATGAACTTGCTTAATCATAGATGATTGTGTGTGCTATAAACAGGAGTCATCCCCCTCTTTCAGGCAAGAGCGCTTGTAATTGCTTAATGAATATATAGTATAAAAATCAGTAAGTCAGAAAAGCTCTGGAGGAAGCCACTGAGCTCTCTACCAGCGCAAATTCGGTTGCAGGTATTCCTCTTATTGGCATTCATGGCTCCTGCAGACGCTCACTCAAAAGAGATGCAAGTAAGCAGATAAGGAGTTGCAAGCTGATGAGACAGTCGGCAAGATGCATTCAAAGGGTGTTCCCAAACGATCTGTTTTCTGCCTCTCCCGTCTGTAATCAGAGTTTACAGCAAGTCAATTTTTAGTTATTTTAGATGAATAACAACTACATTTGTTTAAACCCGCTAGGGGTGGTTACATCTCAGTAAATTCAGATCTCTCTCCTTGCAGATCTGAGGATTTTGAGCAAAGATCAAACAATCCTGTGTGTAATGTCGGGAAGACTATAGATACTAGCAAGCTACAGGTGAATCATAAAAACCCCTTTGTGATTACACTTGAATTTTTCATTTGTCTGAATAATGCCAGTAAAAAAAAGAAGCCTTCATCCTAGATTTCCAATACCTGGCTGACAAAAAGAGCAGGTGAATACTTTTTTCTAAGAAGTTTGGCAGATTCATAAAGAGGACTCCCTCGCAGATACCATGAAGTGCAATTTTTCAGAGAAATTTGTTTTTGTGAGCTGTAAATGTATGTTTGGTCAGAGTTTTGGCAAACAACTCAAGCTAGTCTTTGTTCTATGTAAGCTTTTTACGTCATGCCCTAGAAACAACAACAGCTGCTAATTATTTATCAGCTGATGAACATTGGCCTGTTAATTGCAAAACATTATAAAATAGATTAGGCAGCAAAGCTCAATATGTATGCAAGCAGGTTTTTTGCTCTGTTTTGTATGTGACTTGATTAAATAAGCAATGTTAGGTCTCTGCTTAGTTTACAGGGACTACCTTTACCAGTCATTTGATCTCAGGAACTCTATCGGGCTCACAATCTTCAGGTAAGTTTACTAATAATTGGAAGATTTTTCAGACTTCAAGCTTTTTGAGTTCCTATCATGACTCTAATCTGTCACAAAGATGAGCTTTCCAGTATCTCCAGTGTATCATCTTTTGAACCAAAACAATTAGAGCTCCTTCGGAAGGGGAAGCACTTATGAGCAAGGACAAGACAACAAGATTCAAGAGGTTGCTCTCTCCAACCTTCTTCCTGCTAAGTCTTAGCCTTTACATCATATCTTGTAATTTAATACTATTCAGTGGAGCATCAGAAGACCACTGCGGACAGTTAGTGACTCACCTGCATTACAGGTCCTACTGGCTCCTTTCTTAGTCTGTTGACAAGAAAACCACGATTGAGTCCATACCAATGAAATAAAAGTTTCTGGTTTTCCTAGCACCTCACTTGTACCAGTGGAGTATTTTCATCCTATTAAATTGGCCCTTATGTACAACAGTCTCCTTCACGTACAAATGGGTATACCAGGGTGAGCAGAAAATATATACTAAAGGTTTTTTGAGAGGCTGTGCAGGGCTAGCTGGTGAAGTACCTCTGGACAGGATTCCCATGCTGTTGTCTACCATGCAGGTATTTTGATATGTGTGAGCATGGGTGGTGTGATATCAGCATTGAAATAATCTGCTCCAGTTGCCCATGTTTATCTGCTTGCCCATTACCCATCATGTTGGTCCCGTCCTCTTGTTGGCCTTTTAACTTCATCAATTTGAGGCTGACCAGGAGAATCTTGTTCTTACACTCTGATCTCTGATGCACGGTCTCCTTCACTTTTTGAGAAGGAAGGTGATTTTTCATGGCAAACTCAGACATCCCAAGAGGCCAGCGCTCATCGACCGAAACACAATCAGGTGGATCTTAAACCAGTGCACATTTGAGTAGGTTAATTGAATTAAATGGAGCCTTGCTGACTCACACCAGCTGACGAGAGCACTAGAGGAAGGGATTTGAGAGGATTTAGGAGCTGTCCCAACTGTGAAACCCTTTAAAGTTTGGTTCACAGACCTGCAAAGCAGAGAACAGACCGGCAGTACGTGCATGCAGATCAAAACCAGTCCCAAAGATGGTGAGACACTTCCATCAGAATTTCATCTTATTTGCTGGACCTGTTGTGCCAGTTACAAATCACTGCGTATTTCAGCAGTCAAACAGCTGGAAAGGGCAAGAAACTGCAGGCTCTGACCAGCTTCCTGCAGCGTTCGCTGGGGCAGCTTCTCTCACTTCCATTGCATTTTGGCACTGCAACGCTCTGGGTCAGCAACCTCCAAAGAAAAACTTTTAAGCTTTTCAGAAAGTCGTACCAAGTCATACCCGACCCCAAAGGAAACAAGAAAAAACCCCAAACAGATGCATGCAAGCTTGGTTTCAAGAAACAGGGAAGGGTGGGAACAGCGTGCTTGTCGCTTTTTACTCTAAATAGCATCAGGAAGCTGTACAGTCCCTGAATTAAAAAGGAAATAAATTTTCAGTGCAGGTTGTGGGACCGATAGTTTATACACTAAAGCAATACGCACATTTAACAATCTGAAAATGAGACAGCGCTGCACAGGACAGCCAGCCATGCAGAAAATAAACAAAACCCGTGGAGTGATCATCCTGGAAAGTTTCAGCTCCAATTCAGACCAACATTTGAGCGTACGATGAAGGTGTGACTGCGGGGAGGCCGATGGTCCTCCAGCTGGGACCCAAGGGCTGGGTAAGAGGGGCCAAGCCCAGCCCTCCCGCCACGAATCCAAGGTCAGCCTTGCCTGAACGAAGGTTGCTGGAAGGGGGCCATAATTCACAAAATCATTTAAATGGTTAAATGGGCTACATATGTGGCAGAGTGCTCCCGGAGTGATGAATTTAGAGTGCTGTATTCTGTTTAAATAATAAATGTTGGGATTTTTTTTTTTGTTTTGTAGGTTTTTTTTTTTTACAGGGCTTGTACAGCCTGTAAAGCGTCTTCAAGTATAGAAAATCCCCAATTGCTCTAAATCTCCAATCACCCTGACCACTGGGCTTCGGCCATCTAAACCAGAGCAGAACTGGGGCAAAAATGAAAGCGTATTTATAAAAATATCCACAATGTGAGATACCCCTAAACTGTTTCCTAACAGCATCTGATCTAAGAGGGGCTTGAACTCCGGTTTTCATAGGTACTGCTTAGATCTCTGAATGCTCCTCATGTTCTTAATCACGTCTGCTCCAGAGATGAGGCTATGAATAATTAACTATGCCTCCAACATTACAGTCATAGATTATGGTGGTGGTGACTTGTGGACTGCCATGCGCAGCATAAACCATTTAGGAAACTCTGTTATCCACTTTCCCTTTATATTTGTCTTGCAATCACTTACCGCTTAAAAGGGTAAATCTTTCATAGCTTTAATTAAAGCATTTAAAATAATTTACACTGAAATTGTATGTGCTTGGGTCTGTCAAAATTGATGCTTTAATAACATGTCATCCCTTTTTTCGATTGCCCTGAAATCTGTTAAAATTACCACTAATCTAATTGGGAACAAAGTTGTCAAATGCATGCAGCTCTGACAGTTTGTCTTTCTGCAAACTGCCGACAGATTGCAAGTTACGCATGTGTTGAGCAGATGGGTAAGTTAAAAGGAACACAAAAAAAAGCAATTTATTAAATCACCTGGAACCAGCAGCTCCATTCCAAAAATAGTGAGAATGAAATATAGCAAGAGCTAGGAGAGTTGGCACTGGAATATGCCAGAAGGTACCAGTTACAAAACAAGATAAACATTTTGAGAAGCCTCAGCTGTGTTGCAGAATAATGAGGCGTTATTTAACCCGATATAGATTACCAGCAGAAATTAATTTAGGGTGCAGGGTTTTGTGAGAGTGTGTGAGTGTATGTGTGTGTGAGTGTGGTTTTTTTTTTAAGGATTTTTTTTTTTTTTTAATCCCTGTGTTTTAACTCCTTCATGCCTGAAAGACAAGTCACCCATCTCTCTCCCTCAACCCCAGCCCTTCCTTGCAGAGCGGCTGGACCCACTTTACATCCCCGTGGCAGAGGCAGGCGGCGGGTGCCCTCTCCTTTGGCTTCCTCCTACATCATCCCTTCCATGGACGTCTCCCTCATATTTGAGAGCGGCCAAGGTTGTAGGTTCCTCAGAGACAACTCGACCACTGATGTCCTTGGGCCAGGCAGTCCCATACCTGCCCAGAAATACTTTTTTTTGGAAGGAAATGTGAAGAGGAGGGAGGCAGAGGTGGCACCCTGCGGGGACAACTGGCCCATCTGCTCCAGTTCTGCCCTTTGCAATCCCTTCCTTGGACCTCCAGCTCACTCCCCATCGGCCCCGCTGCTGCTCCTCTGCTCCCTGCCCATCCTCCATGTCTCCCATCTCTCTGTCCCCCACAAGCAGCAGGGACTGGAGATGAGCTCTGCAGCCATCGCATGGGTCCAGTCCTCACCGCACATGTCCATCTGCCCCAGGGACACCTACTTGTCTGTGTTTATACAGCGCTTAGGAAAAAACAGGCTTCATTCTTGGTTGCTCTGTAAGCACTACTCTGTTGAGCAGCATTTATTATTCAAGAGCAAGACCAGAATTAAAAACCGGTACAGAAACACTAGATAAGCATGATTCACCCGCTGAGGCCACCACGGAGGACACCAGGGTGAAGATGCTTGTGTGCATCCCCTGGTTCAGTGCCAGCTCGGTGGGAGGGATGAAGCCACGAGGCTTCACCGGTTCATGCTCGTTTTTGGAGGAAGCCCTGAAGAGCCTGCTCTCGCCAACAAGGAGGGGTGTTGTGGGCAGGGAGCGACTGCTGTGCCTTGTAGCCCTCTGATCTCATGCATAGCTTTGCCAAAAACCTGCACCAAATCCTGCCCGCAGCAGCCAGGTGGGCAAAATAGAAGGAGGACAAACAGCTCCTGAGACACCACATCGCCTTGAATCAACACGATACTTCCCGGTCCCACCAAAAAAGAGATGAGCTCCCATGACCACAAAGTCCATTAGGAAAGAGACCCTCTCAGCAACTTTATGAACTAACTTTATAAGCTGCCATTTAAATGGCTATGGCATCATTTCAGCTAATGGAGACATACTGATTTAAACAATCTTTGGCCCATAACGCAAGGTAATAGGTACCCCTTCCCAGCGAGCAGAGAGCTGCTGCCATTTCATACATGTGTTCAGGGAGGAGAAAAGATCATAAAAAGAATTGCAAATGGGAGGTTACAAGCAGAAGTGCTTCTCCCTTCCTTTTTTTTTTTTCTTTTAACTAAGGAATAAGCATTTTGACCCCTTCTTTCCTATAGAAAACTTGATGAGGAAAGTCTGCCTAATTTTCTACAGTTTAAAGATGTCTTTACATAGTGGCGTAAAGATGGATGAGCCACTCTCCTGCAAAAGTGATGACATTCCTTGTGCAAAATTTAGATTTATAAGTCTCAACGAACAAGAAAGATGAAAAACTAGCCCTAGGTAACATTACTGCACTCAGCGTGCCATCAGGCAAAGTATGATCCTTAATGCAAGATTAAAAGGATAGAACGCAAACCAGCTAAGAAGCATGGTGGGCCTGATTCTGAAATTGTCTCCAAGTAGTTTAAATTGTGACTAACCCTATGAAAGCCAACAAGAAAAAATAAAAATCAAAGCAGAGTGAAAACATTTCAGGTATTTCCAGCAAGGTTGGGTCAGCCCCTGCATTCCTGAGCTCCCGTGCAGAGCAGGGATGGAGGCAGAAGGTGCTATTAAACAACATTTATGCCTCCACGTCCGAAAGCCAGAGCTTTTCTGATCCCTGCTTGGCTGCCTCCCCGCAGCTGGGCTGTAGCAACCAACGCACGCAGGGAAACCACATCTCTCCTCTCTGCCTTGTCCCGGGGTCCTTCCCCAAAGCTCCTTCCCTCTCCTGTGGCCCCCCCCCCCCTCCTTGCACGACGTGGGGGGGACCACAGATGCTGGCCCACACTTTTGCTTTTCACTGTAATTTAAATGGACATTTCTCCCCCCCCCCCCCATATCCAAGCGGGTCATCATTTAGAGTCCGTGATTTATTTAATGGTGGTTTTAACCCCACTTAGAAATAGGCTGCTTTCATGATTTATTGATTCCTTTTTCCCCTTGTTAATTTGACTCATTTCTTAGGAAATTATTCATAGTTAATCATGGGAAGAATAAAATCAGTTATAGTGCCCACTTTGCTGCAAAGGGAGCGTAAATAACTTTTAAAGTAAATCGGAAAGAAAAACATGTTAAAGCAAAAAAAAAAAAAAAAGAAAGAAAAAAGAAAAAGCCAGAAGAATATATGTAAAATGATGATAATCTGAAGGGGGCAGTAAATTAAGCCTCTCCACTGTTACTGGTTAGAGGAAGGCACAAATTTACATTCCACGGGAGCACGGCTTTTACAGCAGGCTCTCCTCAATTGAATTTGCCATATCTTCTGGGAAAAACACCATTTGGAAGATAAAATCTCCCACCACTCCACCACCACTGCCACCATTCAGAAGATTAAAAAACCCCGCCAACTCTGTTGTGTGCCTTTTGTGTCCACTAGAGGAATGTAAAACCATTATATTTAAGTATCATAATGGCCAACATATGCTTTTTCTTAGAAATGACACCACCATCTGGATTAAGTTCTCCTGATCATTTCAGACAATGTTACGATTATTATTTTTTTTTTCCCCTCCAGGAGAATGAACTGCCCAGAAAGCAACAACAGTTGCAGATGGGGAATTTTTGCTTTTCCACCACTGGCAACCTTGAGAAACGTGGTAAACTCTTTATATATACCTAAATCATTTGCTTTTACTTGCTAATTGATAACGAAAGCCTACCTGGGTACACCCCAATATTAAGCCTGCGAGACTCCTATTGCCTTTGGCTGTACAACTTCACTATTACAGTTAATAAAGTACATAATCGCCGTAACGATAAAATTACATCGTGTTACTGTTTGCAGCAGCCTCTTCCCCACAACCATATCGGTCGTTAAATATTGCACCGACTGGTATGGGGAGGAAGAGAGGCAAGCTTAACCCTTCGCTGGCTGAGGGCTTTTCGGCACATCGGTGTGCAAAGGGGAGGTCTTCTCACCTGAGTGACTCCTTACTGGCCCCATGGCTATTGTCGTGGACGTCGGAGGCCTTCTGGGCCACCACATCCAACTGGCTGTAACTGGAAATGGGCACGCCGGGATAATTGATGTGCTCAATCTGACCATGCACAGGTGGCAGGGAGACGGCATACAGCAGCTTCTCGGGTTTGCTAGTGCCATCTGTTGCCACAGGAACATCTGTCATCAAGGTCACCCTGTCACCCTCTGTTAAAGTTACAGGTTTGGCGAGTAGAACAATGTCACCTAAAAAAATGAAATGAGTAAAAGGGGAAACCAACGGGAGAGAAATTAAAAAGGGGAATATTCCTTATTACATCCCAGACCAGAAGGAGAGAATAGGATAAAAGTCAGCCCTTCAGTTCAGGGGAAGAAGAATTTTATCAAAATAGCTTGGGAAAATATTTTTTCTTTAGGTTTTAGAGGCAAACAGGACATTTAGAACAGAAAAAGCTGCAGAGCTATCTATCTCGTTTGTTTTCAAATATGCCTTACGGTGAGTCTCACTTCAAGGCTGATGTTCAGTGGAATCACAACATTTTTATCTAATCTCAGCCCGGGTGAGTTTATAGAGGAGCACGTGTATTTGTCTGGCTGCATGATTTGTCCAAAATACTGAAGCCAGCTTTGATTTTCTGTTTGGGGAGAGAGAATGACCCAGTTGGTTAGAAAGAACAATTATGTTAATAGATCCAAATGAGCCAATGGACAGAACGTGTTAATGAACTAAGCATTAAGTGCAAACGCTGTGTTTTAAGCCGATAGTGATGTTGTAACCTCAGCAACAGAGGTTCTGGCTCCATTAGATTTATTTATGAAGAGCTCCACCGTATCACCCAAGGGCCAGGGCAATTTTCACATTTACAAAGGAGTAGCCCCAGAAAATTGAGGCTGCTGGAAAATTGAACAACTGGACTTCACAGAAGAGGAGCAGTGATGATTTACCTGGTCAAAACCACTTCATCCTTTTCTGTCATAAACCCCTGTGTTTTTAAAAACATATCTGGATCAGGGTGGCAGCACAACAGTTGACCTGCCAAAGGCAGAAGCAGAGACCAGTTTTTAGCTGAGGATGTTGCAAAAGCAAGAGAATAATGTCAATCAGTTTCCATTGCTGTCAGTCAACCTGCTGATGACAATGTACAATAATGGCATTTCTAGCCCAGACTCCACAGGAACTTTTTTCTGTTTCTTGCCTTCTTATTATGTTGCCAACTGACTTTCAGAAAACAACAGGTTCCTATTAAATGGAGAAGGCTGCCAGCAACATCTGAGAATAGTGGTTGTCAGGGTTTGGAGTTTTAAAAAATTTATTTCCACAAGAAAATCTGCACCAATTTCCATGCTTTCCACCCCATTTGATGGCTTACCTTTGCTATTAACCCTTTTAACACCACTTCTCCGCTGCAGCTAGCATGGCAAATGAAAACCGTGGATAAGACTTGATGCATTCAAGAAGTGACTCTTGTCTGAGGACACCCGAGTCATTCAAAATATAAATACAATTAGTTAACTTGCCTTCATATAGCAAAAATTTTCATTGTGTTTGAGAAAAAATCATCAAAAAGGAAAATAACCAGTCCCTTCCCCAGCACAATAAAGATTATCAAAACTCACCAGTCTTGGATTATTTGTCAGCGGACAAATCATTTGTGCTGTGTTGGAGAAGTTGGGTGCTCTTACTTTTTGGTTGCATCTTTGAAGGAGACTAAATTTGTAGGAGAGCTCACTGAACAAGGACTCCTTTTTAGACCGTTTCAAAAGTGATCCAAGATCAAGAAGGAGAGCAGAGGAGAGAGGACCTGGAAAAGGAAAGGATGGGACAAGACTGTAGGAAGCAGCCAGGGACACAGGACATCGGTCTGCTGCACACTTTGCTCAAGGGTTACAGAAGTCCACAGTCAAGCCCAGGCTGATGCAGTGCTCATGTGGGCTCATTTTCTTTACAGGAAAGCCAAACAAATAAGATAAAATAAGGAGGCAACAGTGAAACAGGCAAGTACATTTAACCCAACTTCATTTTTCCCATGTGTAACAGAGGACCAGGTTTCCCACAGCAGCTTGGAAGTCTTTTGATACTCCCATTTTTTTAGATGCTTGGCAGGGGACAGCGATGCTCACCTAGGTTGTCCCTTTTAGAAAAGCTTTCTGTTACTGTCTGCCGCCCTGCTGCATGGCCCCATTAATGATATCTGTAAACAGGAGTCTACTAAACTTAAAAACACCAAGACCCTTTGAAGAATTGGTGCCTGACCTTTGCCAACCCCATCAGATCTGCTCTAGAGAGATGCAATGATGGGAAATTGCCCCAAAACCCATGAGATGGAGAAGGTCCTCCTGATTATTCCTTTGAGCAGCAGGCTACCCACTCCCATTGCTTAACACCAGGGGAAAAACCAGGCTCCTTATGTCCCTAATTAAGAGTGCAAGGATGAAGCTTTCAAGCCCATACTTAAGCCACACTGACCTGAGTACACTGCTGAACTGGGATGTCAGCCATCAACTGGTTTGGTTACCATGAAGCAGGTATTATTTAAAAAAAACCTACCTAAAAATTATCTTGTTTTATATAGATAATCAAAAGAATAAATTCACTACTTTTCTATTTGTTTCTTTTTCTCAGCCTGATACCCATGGCGGTCAGGGTATGCACTGCTAAACGCATGCAGCGTATGACAAGAAGACACGTACATCCGAAGCTGTTCATCTAGCAGCAACATTTGGCCTTAATATGTTCATTTTTTTAGATTCTAGCAAAAAAAAGCACTTTCAGATTTAAAGGAAAAAAACAGACTCCAACTGCTAGGAAGGGTGAAACCCCGTGACCGGCTGCACCTCGGCAGCTCGAGCGGTCGGCAGCATCCCCCGCACGCTCCTCGGGGCCGTGCCGGCTCCCTGCCTGGCGAGGCTGGCGAAGCCGCTCGGATTTTTGTATTCACTTGCTTCAACGTCGTGGGCTTGAAAGTTTGACTTGAAATATAACATTAGTGGGTTTGCGGTAAAAGCAGCAGAGAGGATAGGATGACAGGCGGGGCAGAGGGGACTGATTGAAATCAGGTGTGGAGGAGGAAGATGGGAGGAGGAGAAAGAGGAAAACATGACTGAGTAAGTAAACTCAACGTTATTATACATATTGAAAAAGAGCACCCATATATAGAGCACCCACCTGTGCTCACTTCTTTTTAACATTGGTTTTTTTTAATATATAACAAGAGATAGGCTTTAAAACTGAGCTACCAAAACAAGGCAGAGCGTGGCACGCGCTGCTCCCCCAGAGGTGGCCGTGGGAGGAGGAGTACGGGACAGATGTTCTCCATCGTGTTTAACTCACCACTGGGAGGTACTGGGGTCCTACGGGAAGGGTGGTATGGAGAGGATGGGGGTGTGAGAGCCCCTATAGACTTCAGGTCGGGCTTGGTTTCTGACTACAGGGGAGATTTTGTATTTATATCTGTATATACACCTGCAGAGAGAATAAAATACAGTGGAGACCAATGTTTCACCTGGTATGGCCTCTTGAGGATCCTCATCATGTGCGTTTGACTCCTGCACAGAGTACAGCTTTCTTCCCTTAACTGGTAAAATACATCCTCGAGCAAAATAGCATTCCCCCTTGTAAGGGGAAGAAAATGCCCAGGAAGGTAAATTAAAAATTATGGGACATTATTGACCATATGATGCTGCTTTAGGGAGGCTGGTGAACTGCTCCCTCCCTCCGCACATCCGCACACCTTCACACCATCCCGATTCCATGCGGCTTCGCCTAGTTTTTTACTACATTTTTACTTGATTGTACATAATATTGTCTCATTAACTGCAAAGCTTTCCAGGGCACTGAAAAGGAGGGAGAGAGCATTAAAATATACTGAAAAGTCCTGGAGCTCAATTAACACACTCCAGGGGGTTCAAGGGGGGGTGGGGGTGTGGTTCAGCTCCAATTATAAAAGGCAAACTTATCTTCCTTTTTTTTTTTTTTTTTTTTTTTTGGTAATATCAGCTAATTAGACTTTGACAACCAATTAGCAGATTTTTAGCTTTGCTGAGAATCAAGTTAGCGCCGAGAAAGGAGGAGGCAAGTAAACCAAACACGCAAAATGCTCTTCTTGTACCACAAACAGGCTGTCCTTAAAAAAATATCCACAGGGCCAGATCCTGCTCCGGGATTTATAGCCCTTTCACCTGGCTGCCACGCTGGTTACTCGCAGGTGTAAATTGAGCGTAGGACTTGGCCTGCAAACTTAAGCTTGCCATAACTCATGCAAACCCACAGCGGAGAAGCGCTCTCCAGCCTCCTTACAAGGTTACATTTTAACTTTTAATAACCTTTTTTGCTATTTTTTTTTTTCCTACCAACCATGAAGTACCCAGATGATTATTTAGGATTAATGGATTATCCAAAGTGCCAGTTGGCACACTCCTAGTAAAGAGAAAAAAAAAAAGGGGGGAAAAAAGTGTAACAAATGCAGCTGTTTACTAATAAATAAAGCCTCAGCTGTAACAGAAATAAATTAGATGCATTTAATTGGTCGACTGCAAACCTCCTCTCTTTATTACAATGCTGCTTCTTGTTATTTTATGATGTCAGGGTAGATGGCAGACTGACAGAGTGTTTATGAATCACAGTTTGCAGATGGCACTCCTGGTTTTTCGGCAGTTATGAGCACAAGTAGCATGAGGACTCAATAGAGGGTTTTTGCCAGGGAGGACCCCCTGAGAATTAGCCGCCTTCATTTCTCTGGTGCCAATCTCCCCCTGACAGGAGCACTATTTCACAAAACCTACATTCAATAAATTACACCCGCCTGGCAAGAACTTGGAAATATTTAACACTCCGAGGACACCAGCGTCTCAATTTGATTTCTATTCATTTCCAGAGGACGCCAGGCACTACTTGGAACAGCCCTCGTTTGTGTGCATGCGCATGTGTTTCCCCCCCTTCAGCTAACAGCAAAAAAATAAATATATAGAATGGTCTCTGCAGCCAGGAATATCTCTCCCTGCCTTCAAAATGACTTCAAGTCTCCCGAGGACAGTTTACGGTCTCGTGCCCTGGTCCTCCTGAGTTGCCCTGCCTAATGACAGCTTTGTAATCCAGTTGGGAAATAATCTCACATGGCTGCACTCGGAGCTCACGAGCTGTAAAACTTCTGGATTGAACTCCTTCGCCCGGTCACTTCAGTGAGCTACAAGCAAATGCAATGAGGGATGTGGTCATAATTGTCAACAGATTTGTAAATTTGTGTCATTAGTTATGCGCATAATGGATTTTATTCTAATGAGCTTGTTCATAAGAATGCCAGGAGGACTTGGCCCCTTTGGAGGAAATAAACTACAAACTTTGCCCATGCATTTTAAAACACATCAGTGCCACATAAAGGGGGAAAAAAAAAATGTTTCCTCTCCTTTCAGTGCACTGCAGTTTTCACTTAGGTGAACCTGATGCAATAAGCTACGGCTCCTTTTACTGCTGTACACTTATTCCCTACCGTTGCTGGGATTTCTCACAGATACATAGACATTTTCAGATGGGGAGATGTCTTTTCCATCCCCTGAGTAAAACTGGAAACTATCATGATGCTTCGGGCTCGAGATATCGGTGTGGAAATACCAAAGGCAGCCCTTGTCCATACCCTCCCGACTGAAATTTATTCCAGGACACAACGCTGTCAAAGCTGCCACAGCCTGAAAACCAGAGCGCTTCCCCCTCCAAATCCAGTTAGAAACCCTGTGGTGCTCAGGGGGTCAGTCAACAGGACCTGGTTCATGTGGAGGAACAATAAAACTAGTTATTATTAAATCAGATTTTTATTATATCTATTACTATTAAATGTATTCTTATTAAATCTAGTTATAGCATTAGATTTGTTCTCCAGAGACAAAGAATGAGGCTTCTAAGCTTGCTCTTTGGGGAAATCTACTCCTGCTTTTCTTAGAAACAACCTGGGTATTTTTACTGAATGCATGAGCTGAGCGAAGAAGCAGCCAAGCCCATGGAAACCTACTGGCACCTTTGCCAAAATGATGTTCTCCGCGTGCCCAGCGGAGCCCTCTTCCCCTGCTCTCCCTCCTCTCTCTCTCTGATCCTGCTTTTCAGCCAACCACATATAAAAATCTTCGGCATGTGCCAAGTACTACAGATGGGTCCATTGTAGCACACCCTAATGTTCATAGCTGACACCCAGGTGTTACAGTTTGTACTTGCTCGCTAGCCAGACGGTGGCTATATGCCAAGGGGAAGGCACAAAGCACTCAGATACCATGCTGAAAAGCTATATAAGAGAGACTTTAAGAGGCAGAAGAGCAGGTAAGAGGCTATGCAAAAGCAAGAGGAGACCGGTTCACCTGCAACTGCCTCCCATCCAGCCTCCCGTCCCGTCCCCATAAAGCTCTGATTTATTGTCGGATTACATCTGAGCGTCTCTGTTCCCCTGACCTTATTCACAATCAGACCAGCTCATTTCAAACCTACTGCTGATCTGCAAGTTATTTCAGGTCTGGCTAGCAATAAAGCGACTTATTTAAAAGACACTGGCGGAGGGAGAACAGGCTGCCCGTTTCTGATGTGCTCATCACGCCTGGACTACGGACACTGCCTGCATGGGGTCTGAGCATGTAAGGAGCAGAGCTCCTGAAATCACACCAACTCACTATCTACATGTATGCAAGTGGCCTTGACAGCATTTGTGAGCCCTTCCTAGTTCAGTAGCTGGAAAGGGTTAACACCAGTATCCTATTTTCTCTTCCATTTTCCCCTCCCAGGAGCCTACTCCCCTTCCAGCCTAATTTCCTTCAGTTTAATTAATTTTCAGTAATCACAAGTCTAGACAGCACAAGCAGCAGCTTCACACCCCAGGTGACATGGTAACGTTCGTAGCGGACGGGCAAAGGGACGCGGTGCGGTTTCACACACCAGCCCCCCGCACAGAGCTCGAGCTGCCTATGTCTCGGCTAAACCCTTTTTGGAGAACAAACAATTTTTTTGGAGAACAAATGCTTTTAAGGATTCAGGTGCAGGGAGCTTTTCGACCATCTGGCTGGCGGGGGCTTCCCAGCTGTCTGCAGCGGGTGCGTTCGGAGCAGCACGTACGAGCAGGGTCCAACGCTTCGGAGACGTGCCAAACCTGCGGCACATGTGGAGAGCAACTGTGCAGCACCGGCTCGCTCCAGAAAGCCTTGGATCGGCGGCACGTGGGCTATAAAGCCACGCACCATACGTATGCTGTGGCCCATGCAGGATTTCTGGAGGGTTGGCAGCCCTTGCTGACATTATCAGAGGTGCTGGTCCCACAGGCGCCTGCTATGTGGCCCCATGGCACTATACCTTGCCACTGTCTCACTTCTTAGATAAAATTTCAGAAAGGAAAAAGAGAAAAGGGCAAGAGCAGCTCTGACGGCCCTCAGCAAGTTGCCCTCTATTGACCTTTTTTATTTGCCACCCATAGCAAGGTAAGAAAAATTACGAGTTATCAGGAAGGCAACTTAGAAAATAGTAGTGATCATTTGGAAATACACAGAGAGGGATCACTTGTGACATACGCAGGGGGAGCAGGACTGCGATACCCCGAGGAGAACAGGAGCTTGGTGTCACTAGAGCATGGAGGAGCAGAAGTGGGCAGGATGTCGCTTAACGCCTTAAAAACTGCATCTTTTCCAACCCAGAACCACTTATAACCTACCAGGCTGAAGCACCTTCCAGGGCTGCCACCATATCTGTTGGTTTTCTGGATATGCACCTCCATGCATTAATATTGATTATTCCGCATCCTGACGCTAGCTGTCGCTGATGGCACTTGCGCTATTCCCCGCTCGTCAGCACTGATGAACTCTGGAAAAGCTCTGTGGCGTTCGAGGGACTTGCACATATTTGGGATGAATATCCACAGCACACAAGAATCAGTTGGGGTTTCAAAGAGCCCTAGTAGCTGCTGCTTACACAGAGGCTCTGGACCAGTTTTTAGCCCTATAAAAAGCACACATAAAATTGGACCAACTGATAGCCAGCCAACTTTCGGTATAATCTCTCTTTCAGCCTAACTCCAGTACAGAAAGAAAAAGAATACTAATGAAGGCGCTTGACAGAAAGGACAGTTAGTTCATGCATGCATTAGTGAACAGCTATGGTGTGTGAAAAAAAAGCCTTCCTCTCCTTTGGTTGCAGAATATCACTGCTAAAATATTTCCGCCCCCCCTTGTCCCAGTCTGAGATTTAGTACTGGTATTTACTGAGCACAGTCTGCAGGGGTCTCTTCCCACCCTGTTTCAACGCTTTTCCACCTTCGCTAGGACCAAGCAGGACAAAAAGCCAACCAGCCATCACCTACAGTGCTTGGCTCTCCGTGTAAAGCCTGGTCCTTATTACAGATTATTGCTCACGAACATGTTGGCTTACAGTGGGGAAGCGGTCTGCTGCGTCCCCAGCCCTCACAGCTTGTATTTAACTCTCACACAACCTGCGTATTCAGGTCGGTAGCACAAAGCCTCCCTTAGAGGATCCCTTCCTTCCTCTTCCAAAATGAATGACTCCACAGATCTGTTGGTTGGGCACTTACATTCCTACAGTGAGAAAGTAAATATTTAGCGCTGGAAATATGTCACCCTGTTTGTGAAGATTGAGAATAACTCCGTGGGCTTCGTTAGGCTGGGATCAGCAGTGTCCAAGACACTCGCAGCACTGTATCATGACCCAGGATGAATAACGCCATCCTCACCCACCCCATAATATTTCCCAGCTTCTGATTATTATGTTGTATTTACTGAAACAAGACCATCTGACTCCTGAAAGGTTTTGTGTGTGTGTTCCCGGCAGGCAAAGCAAAACAAAATAAATTAAATCCACGGGACAGAGCACATTAAAGTCTATTTGGGTGTTACGAGCTAGATTTCCTAATGCACTCAGTATGCCCAAAAAAATGGAAGTTCACTTTTACAGTCACCTTCCTCCCCTCTCGTGCTCTCCCCCCTCCCCTTCCCTTCAGTAGATTATGTGAGACTCATTACTTTTTATGGCTCTGAACAAAAAACATAATCTTACTGTTTCTTACTAATATTAGGCAATGACATAATGCCATTTGCAGAGGTGTCGCGCAAAGAGGCTGACTTTTACTGGCTTCTGATGGCAGGGCTCTCCACTTTATATTCTGTTTTATGTAAGCCTCCTCAGAATTTATTGACCTCAAAGGATTTCTCAAGTTGCTTAATTATAAAAGGAAGAAGACAGCACAGTGGCTTAGTGAACCAATATAAAAGTCAGCTAAAAAGTGTCATTACAGAGAGGAGTGGTGGAGGGAGACGTGTAGCAAGAAGTAGTTTCTAGGGTCTGAGCTCAAGAAGCAAAGCTTTTCCTCCGAGTTATTCCCCAGCAGGGCTGGGATGCTGCAGGGCGATGCTGGAGGATGGCTTCTAGCTCACCCTGGTGTTACGCAGGTGTCTTGTGTTAGCTCCAGGTGGGATAGGGGCAGAGGCTGTGAGCATCTCTGAAGCAAAGGCAAGGAGAACTTGAGAAAGAAAGCCTGCAGGCGACCTACCAGAGCAACCTAAATGGAGAAGAAAGTTTCAAATAAACCCCTACGTTTGGTCTTACTGCTTACTTATCAAATCAAGTCAAGTCATGACCTAAACCATTTCCAGAACGAGTCTGCTGCTGCAGGAGCTAGCTGGGGATTTCACTTGTCCCTAGGAAAACAGAGAAATAAAAGCCCTAAAGCCATGACTACCTTCAGTTGCAGACCTGGGCACCCAGGGACAGTTCGGCTGAGCTCATCCCTTGGAGCATCAGTGGTGTCTGCTTCTGACCCAGCAAGGGAAATGGCTTTTCTCAGCTGCTGCAACTTCCAAACCTATGTTCCTGGGGAGAAAAAAAGAAGAAAAAAAAAAAAAAGAAACAGGAAGGGAGACACTGGTGATAAAACAAACCAGTGGCAGTTGCTACCTATTTAGTGAGAGGGATTTAAAGATTCGAGCCAGACTTCCTCAAGCTTAGCGTGCCTTCACGTTGCACAGAGGTTACTCACTTCACACACTCTCTTGTCCAAACTTAAAGCGTAAGTTATGTCTCAACACCTCCAGTGTCACCGTTGCTCCTCAGGATGGAAGTGCCTGGGAACCGAGACACTTCTCCAGGCTGGTGTTGGAAAAGCAACAAGGAGAGGGGCTGGGCAAAAATTAGCTAAGAATAGTGAAAACGAAGCTTGGTAAGGATAATTAAAATGCATGCATGTGCTGCAAGAAAGGCCCTTGGCTTTTCTGCATGACCTGCAGCAGGAATGGCATTGATGTGTTGGTAGAGCACCCAGCACAGGGCAATAGGCAGCAGCTTCACCTGAGGCTCCTTATTTCCTAGTTACTTCTAATTTTAAAGTGGTGGAAGAGGGAGTGCAGATTGTTTAAAGATGTTATTTTGGTCTCTCTTACACCGCTTAGTACACAGCCCATGATCGTGTCCAAAAGAGGCAGATCTGGCTGGGAAGACCGAATACTGCTTAGTATTTTCCCTGTTACATTTTCACATCCTGAGGAAAACTGTGGTAGCGAGGGATTTGTACCTAAGCTTTTCTAATTCATGTGACCATCACTTTACTCGGCATGACACCACAGGTCTCACTTCTCATGGCAGCAGTACAGGGCTCGCGCTTTCATATGAATGAATATTTTTGAGGAATTTCTCCAATTTATTAAGCATGAACAGGCTCCTCTCAGCATCGAGCAGATAGAATTTTTAAAAAACACGTCAACAAACCTGCTCCCGCAGAACTGGGACAGAAAGTTTTGCCACTTATGCGCACATGATTTTTTTCTTATGTTGTCCTTCAGCCTCATGGGTTTTGATGAAACCACGGGTTGGATTCATGGCTCTGTGCAGAAGGGCACACTCCCAGCTCCACGGTTTGGTGGAAAGTGGTAATACTGGCACATTTCCTTCCCTTACGAAAGGGCTCAATTTTCTCCATGGACTGGGAACGCATAAACGAGATTTGAGATATGAAGCTCGCCTCAGACTAGAAAATAACATGGAAATTAAAAGATTAAATAAGGGGCGTCTCTGTGGGGTTGCTCACACTAGGAAGGAACGAACATACGGATCCAGCAAAGCCATTTCACGTGCATGAAAACAGAAATAGCAGCAAGGAACCGTCCTCAGATAGACAACTAGAGGGAAATTGCAAGAAATGGGGGAAAGTAGGAAAAGATGTGAAGCAGGAGAAAACCAGACCAAGGGAACAGGCAGAGAAGAGTAGGATGGAGGAGAAGACAGGGTAGCAGACCCGAGCCCAGCAAGGAGAGGACCTGGCTGGAGAGGGAAGGGGGAGGCTGGCAGCGTTCCTCCTGAGCAAAGGGGCTCGACGGCTCTGCTCCCACTAGCCCCAAAAGAAACGCTGGTAGGAAGCAGGGGCACGTGTTCATTTTGTAACTTCTCGTTGTTTACTCATTCTATGGAATTTTTCAAAATACGCACATGATGCTCTGGGAACGGAGCCAAGGCCGTTTGGAGCATTGATGGCCCCCTGCACGCACCACAGGCTGCTGGTCCACTCCAGAGAGGGGCAACCGCATTGGATTTTTCTGCTTTCCCCTGCAATTAGGACCCCAGCAAAGGGGCCCCAGGCACCCAGGCAGAGCAACGTGGGATTTCATACGTGCACTAATTTATGCCTCAAAAAGAAAACTTGTGCTTATCTTCGCTTATTGTTCACCAGGTATTTTGTGATCAAACAGGTTCTTTGTGCCCTGAAAATGGGGATTCAAACCCTGCTAGTGGGAAAAGCCGTACCTGGATACAAGTTTGTGCTTGATTCTTTTCTCTCTTTGAGACAAAAATTTTATTTTCAAGTCCCAAAAGCTCTTGTGGCATGAGAAAAGAAATTATTTTTAGTGCTACAAACTATTTTTGTGAGTCAAGAAAATGCCGTTACCATCGCCATGCAGAGAGGGCACTGAAGTATTTGCCTTCGTGATGATTTTTTCCCCTGTGGCCCATGGAGATCTTTTAAAGGTTCTACATAAGGCAAGGAGAAAAATCAGTATTGTAATCTTTTTTTAGACTGGATCTGACATTTCTGGAGGGATTCAGCAACTCCACAGGATTTTTTTTTTTTTTTTTCAATTTGTGAATTCTTAAGAGTAGAAACCCTAATTAGGCCAAAACATGTGTTACAGTCATGAGTTGAGTGAAACCACATCTCCCACATCCCAGTTTCACAACATGCCACCAGACCAGGTTTCGTCCCATGAACAAAAGCTCATACCTGCATGCTCATGACAGTGTTTAGAGTTGCCATGCCATTCAAAAACCTTATGACAGACTATTTTATGACAAAAGGATGTCAAAAGGACTTTACCACTCGTGAACAGAGACAATTAATTAATATTACTCTTCATGTAGCTTCCCCCTCTTTGTTTGAAGCCTTATTCCCAGAGGTGGCACTCCAGCTCTCTTGAAAGGAACGTGAGTGTTACCACTGCCTTCAACTAGCTTTGGACCTTAAATATTAAAAAAATCCACACCATGTTCTTCCTAACAAGATTCACTGTTAAAAATAGATTAAAGGGAATGGAGAAAACATACAGAAGGGAATAAAGGAAGCGGGAGAGAGTTGTAGAGTGTGAAAAAGGAGCAACTCTGCCCTAATTGAAGAAAACCAGAATTTTGCCACTAACTTAAATACAAACAAGCCTCCGCCTGGAGACCACAAACCAGCTATTTCTGCATGAATGGTTTTTGCTGGATAGTATTGTGTGGCTTGTCACGGTCCTGCACCAGGCAGCAGCATGCACAGCCTTGGTACAAACCACCTTTCAGGGAAAACACATGCAATGAGATCAAGATCTCCTCTGTACTGTGGGTGGGCTTGGAAATGCTGGTGGGGAGATGGGTTGCTTCCATTTCTTTCTTTCTTTTTCTTTGTAAGTCTTTATGCACTGAATGTCACTTAGATAGCTAACCTGGAAAGATGATGGATTTCATCGTTGACTGGCATGATGTAGATGTAAAGTGTCCCTTGGACTGTGCGCTTGCCATCTGTCAGCTGCACGGTAAAACTATCCTCTAGGCTTTCTGTGTCATTATGCATGTATAGCAGCATCAGTCCTGCAGGAAAAAGGGGGAAATTAAAATGAAAACCCCGGATTCTCTAAAAACTTAGAACATAACGATCATATTTAAAAAAAAAAAAAAAGCAAAAAAAAAAAAAGCACCCCAACTCCCTGGAATTTAAGACATCAGTTGTGCTCTTTAAATACTACAGATTCAGTGTCCCAGAAAGCCCATCCTGCTTCCACTGAAAGAAATCCTTGTTGCTGTTGTGTTTCTGATGCCCAGTCCTGCAGTGGGACCTGTCTGCCGAGGCCACACGCAAACCCATACAACTCACAGCCCAATGCCAGCGCCCAAACTGGGTGCTGCCCCTCTGATGGTGTCCCCCCACTGCTGCTCTCTCCCACAGCCACGCTTTCCGAGGGAGAGGGCTTTGATATTTCTCTTCTGTGGTCTCCCACCTTGCAGTGACTTGTAGCTCGGACCCCTCCCAAGGGGTTAAGTCTGTGTTTAGCAGCCCTCGGTGGATCCTTTATTCTCGCTGTGATTCCTGCAAATGCAAGAGCAGAAGCACCACAGCGGGGCTCTGGAAGTCATTCCCTGGCTAACTTACAGAGCAGAGAGTGAGCCAAGCTCGGCATGCTTTGGAGCAGTCCCCATGGGAGGCCTCGATCGCTAGTGAGATACTGGCTAATTTCTTCAGTAAATTGGGGGGGCGCTTAAAAAAAAGTCATACACGAGGTGTTCTTCAACATGTCTGCTTTGCAAGGCTAGAGCTCGCCCTAAACGTTGTGCTCCCTGGGCACAAACATAGCCCTTGTCGCCACGGCATTCAAGCGCTTCACACTTGGTCTGTCTGCGGCCCCGGCTTGCCAAACCCTCGATGTGGTAGGAAGACACAGGCGGGCACAAGCCAAGTTTAACAAGTAACCTAGAAAGTCGGTGACTGCAGGAAAATTTGAAACAATGCTCCTGGAGACCTGGTGTAGCTTCCTACCCATATGCAGCTCTTCACCCCATTTAGGGGCAAGGTAATGGGGAAACACGCGATCAAGTCATTCGTTGAATGGGCTTAACTGGCACTGGGGTACTCATCAGCTTGGGCGTATGCAGGTAAATACTTCCAGAGTTTGCTAAACTTTAGGTACTTGAATGCACTGGGGAAAAAAAAAAAAAGTATTTGAATGTTTTTTGAATTGCATTAAAGAAAAACCATTCCTAGAAATAATTAGCTTAATCCACTAGAAGTCACCCTGGGCAACTAACAAGATACAGAAACAAAATCTTTACCACTTTCTTGTTCTCCAAATATTTTTAAGATGCACGTAAAGGCAGCACACCCCACAGTTTCCCTTAGAGTTCCCTCCCCAAAAGTATGTTGCTAATGGCCGGCATCATTGTTATCTGCTGAAGCCACCAGACATTCACCAGTTTGGGAGAGAAGCTTAAGCGCCGTCCTCCCAGTCTCACCCATTGCGTTGCTATACCCCAGCACACAGCCTTTGCAGTGAAGAGAGAAAAACCTCACATTCAGTCATGCCTGCAAAGGAGTTTTAGCTCACAGTCCAGAAGCTGAATAAACCTCTGGCTCTTCAGAAGCAAGGAGCAGTGGATTAGTCTTCGTGGTGCAAATATATTCCTCTCAAATTTGAGGGCAGGGGGAAGCTTTTCTCCTGATGACTCAGTAGCAGTGAGACAATTCCTATTCAATTCAGATTTTACAAAATCGAAAACCGCATCCTGTCCCAGCGCCGCTGCCCACCAGAGAGCAGAGTGTGCATGGGGGGGTGCAGAAATGCCCTGCAAACCCCCCCGGGAGCACCCACAGCCACAGCAGGGTGGCAGCCTCAGACACCCACGCTCAGAGCTGACCCAGGCCGCCGCCAGCCGGAATACCGCCGTGACCTCATGGACGTGAGCAGGATTAGATCGGTCCCTAACTAGACACACCAGCCCCCACAGGCATTTTTTTTTGGCTTCTGCTGCAAAATAAGTATTTATGGAAAAGTGCATTTACATAACTGAAAAGATCCATTCAGCTTTTAAGTCTTTGTTGGGAAGAGGAAATCACAGTAATTGACAGCAAACTTTCCAGAGGCTTCTAACACCTGCTTTACATCTTGCTTCAAGCAGCTTGTACAGGCTTGAACATTAAACAATCAAGCGGGTTTTTAGCTGTGCGGGCCGACTGTCGGTGCTGAATGGTCCCAGGACACCTTCAGCGCCTTCCGAAATAGATAAGGGGTGGATGCTCCTCCTTGCAACTGCACCCCAAGTAGCCTGTATGCAGAGAGGCCCCCCTTTATATTAGAAGGATTCTGACTCTGCTGAAGTCATCAGAATCGACCCGTTGGCTTTTTTTTTTTTTTTTCCATTTCAACACGGGCTTTTCAAATTGCAAAAAACACACACTTTACATTAGCGCACGTCGCTTGTTTCTCAGCTCAAACCCAAACCGTTTGTGGGCTGCAGGGGTGCCAAATAGCCCCCAGCCCACCGCCGCTTCCTCTCCCCCTGCTCCCGCACCGCTTGGCACGTGTGCCACGCAGATGCCAAGCTGCAGAAGGGATTTTTTTTTTTCATTTTTTTTCTTTTTTTCCCCTTTCTCCTGCTGCATCTGGTTCCTCAGCAGAGTTTGGAGGCAGTTGTGCTGGCAGATGCCTTTGGGTGACTGCCTGCCTTCGACCGGGATGGGGTGCGACGGGCAACCAAAGCGTGCTGCTCTCCGGAGCAGCAGCTCCTGCGGGGTCTGCCTAAGGGAAATAAAGAAAAAAAAAAAAAAAAAAAAAAAGAAGCAGCTTTGCTCAGCTCTGGCACTGCCCTGGCCTCAACCTTTCCCTCCCGGAGGTAAATCCCGGTTCTTTTGGCAGAGCCGGTCCCTGGACCGGGGGCCGGTTGCAGTGAGCGGCGGCTCCCAGCAGAGGCCATCCGCATCCCGCGCATCCCTCCGCCTGCCCCTGCCTTCCAGCTCCCCCTCGGCACGGTTTAAACCACCCGTGCACAAGCCAGCCGGGTTGTAATGAACCCAAACTTCGTTATGGGGGTGCTAGTACCCCGTCCCGGCCAGCCCGCTTCCCTCCGGCTCCACCGTCTATCATCCCCGGAGCCCTGATGCAGCGAAAAGCAGCTGAACAATAAAAGGCAGCGGAGGAAAGCCAAAGTGCCATTACTCAGACCTTGCTTGAGTTCAGCCGGGGAAAAAGCTGTGAATCTACGCGTCCTGATGAAGCGTTGCTGAGCTCAGCAGCTCATGCCACCGGCACCTCCACCGCAGAGTCCATTTAATATCAGCTCACGAGCTGGCGAGAGGGTTATGATGGAGATGCTCAGCGTGCCCGCGGGGACGGCAAGGTCTTCAGCATTCAGTGTGGTCAGTCCCGTAACACGCCGGGCACCTTCCCGTACCTGCTGCAAGGAAAAATTCAGGGGAGAGGAAACACGGCCAGGCCAATCATCAAGATTGCTGGAGAAGTTAAACGAGAACTTTTAAAACCAGAATGATTGGTACATGGGAGACATTTGGCCAAAAATATTTCCCAGCAGACCCTCTGCCTTTCCGAGAGAAATATTAAAACTTCCCGTGGAAGCGAGTGCTTGTCTATGGTTTGCAAAAACTGCTTTCTGGAAGCCAGATGCACAGAGAGGGACTCATTCTGCATCCAAACTGCCTGAGCCTGGCAAACACGCCGCGTTTACAGGGAGGCCCGAGGGGAGGCTAAGGGGGAAGAGCAGATCCTATCGTTGCCCTCGGTACATCCCTGCACGTGCCTTTTCCTCACGGGTACAAGCCTGCGAAGTCTACAGGTGCTCCCAGATTTGCTTTCTCTTCCTTTACCCGGGGACTGCCACATGTCATCGCTAATGAAACCTCCGTTTACATTATACGGTCCTTTCCCACTCGCAGCATATGCTCACTGGAAAAAAAAATAATTACTGCTTGTGGCCCCATTGCGAGATCTTTTTTTTTTGCACTTCAAACTAGTCTATAATATACGATAGAGCGCCAACGCTTTCATTGACATATAGCTTGTTCACTTGGATGTCATGAGATAGCAAACAAGTGAATCTAAACAACGCAGCTAGCTAGTTATATGGCTAATCTGGTGGGTTGCTTTGATTTCACAAATAAATTAGTTTAGTCTCCCGAACAGGGAGAGAAACATGAACCAGTGATCTCAACAGCGCTGCTGCCCTTCGTTACCAAGAGGGCCTTGCTCAATTAGAAATGCCATTTGTTTTGATTACAAGGTTTTATTTGAGTAGAACCAAATTTTACCCAAATACATCGACGGAGTAAGGACTCGTATAAAGAACCACAGCCAGAGATGTTTTCCAGCTGAAATACTGGACACAGGCTATATGTTAAGGAGTGCAGGTAAGGTACCGAGGGCTGGGAGTACAGACCAGCACCCCCCAAGGGTGTCCTGCGTGCAGGCTGTGTAAGCACTAATTGCTGCCAGCTCACCGCTGACAGTGTACCAGACACCAGCATGAGTTTTGCTTGGGAATGAACCGCAGGATTTTTTTTCCCCCCATCTCTTCTGGATAGAAACAGCTCATTAAATATTTAATTTTTCAATTAAAGAGTCACTTTGAAAAAACAAAAGTTAATATTCATCCCTTTAACATGTGGTGCACTCAGAGCAGCCATGCTCTTCACACACATCAGAACCAGAGCTCAGACATGAGCAGAAACTGCATGATGCACAAAAAAGAAAAAAAAAAAGCGCTACAATCAAAATAAATACAAATCCCCCCAAACTTGGAAAAAGTAGTGTGTGAAGTAGTAGTATTTAAAAAAAAAGAGTGTTTAAAATAAAGTATTTCGGGTGTTATTTGAAATCGTATTTAAACTAAGAGCTTCATAAAATGATTAGACAAGATGACAAACAAAATCTTTAGATTCCACATAAACATTTTTGTCTTTGAATAGTGGCAAAAGATTTTCAGTCCGATTTTTGCTGTTGCCGCGCAGCCTGTAGTGATCAGCCCAGCGCTTTGAAATTTCGACTTCAATGTACCATCCCTGAGCCAGCTCACACTAGTCTTTAACCTCTTTGCACCACCCCACTTCTTTCTCTGTAAATGGAGGTGGTGGCATTTCTCTTTCTGCCGTCTGTTGGGAGGACAAATGAAGACTCTAGTGCAGAGGTTACAGGGTCACACAGACTTTTTAGATAGACCGAAGCAGCCCCATGAGCTGGTTTTGTGGTCCCGCTCTCCATGGAACTGGAATTACAAAATTAAACCGCTCTGTATATGGGCAGGTTGAAACTCCAGAGGAGTTTTGCTGCACGGTTTTTGTGGAGCCGGGTTGATAGATGCACTAGAGTCAGACCTTTCCACCTGGGTAAGTCGTTTCCTTGGGTGATAACGTTCCTATTTATGGAACCTATTTTAGCACTTCTTCTTTAAAAGTTGCCTACAATTAATGCTGCTAAAATTGCGTGTTCAGCAGGAGGGAAAGCCATGCCTCGACGCAGCTTGGGAGAACTAGAGCCAGCTGAAAGAAATATCTCACCTTGAACTTTAGGCAAAACGAAGACACTTCTAGTGACACAAAAATTCTTTGGAAAAAGCTGCAACGAGTGGCAAAGAGATGGGTGGGCTTGTTAGCAGGGACAAGTGTACTTCAAAGCACCGCAGATTTTTAAGATCTATCAGTTAAGATAGTCAGACCCCTGCATGGACATGAAGTACAGAATTTCTCCCAATCATTGCTCTGTTGAGCCTGGTAACCTGTATTTGACTAAGGCATTTCTTCAAGTAAAACATCCAATCCCAAAATGAAATCTTAAAAAAATTAAATCCAACACACACTGCTTCTATTGCAGCCCATACTTACCAATTTTGGCAGATAAAAACATGCCTTATTTGGCCCAATTCATGTATGGTGTGTTTCAAGGAACATGGTGCCCATGCTCATATTTTTCATGATCCTTCAAGCACAATTGATGTGCAATTTAGCCTAAAATAGCCAGATTCTACGCTCAGCATTCAGGATATTGAAAGCATGATCCCACAGCACCGAAGTCAACTTATTTTGTGCCACCAGCATCAGTGTAAGCAGAAGCAGCCATTAATCTGTGTCACTCATACTAATTAGGGAAAAGCTGTTTCAGCCTCTAAAAAAATGGAATTTCGTGGGCATTTGAAGTACAACGCAATGGAAAAGGAAGTACCTAGGCTATATACACTCGCTGTAAATGAAAAGTGATTGAGGATCTGGACACAGTAAGTTGGGCAAATATCACCCAGTAAGATTTGCAAAGTATTTGGTTGAATTTTAAAAAGTGACTCAGCAGAGTTTTCTTATATGGACAGTTGCATGGAGGGACCAATTTCAAGCATCCTCCTTCTAGTGTCGTCATCTCTGTCGAAGTCAGAGTGCCCTGCCAACATGTTTGCTCTAGCGATGGTATGGTTTATGTTTGAAATTCCAGTGGGAATATGCTCCCAAAGTTTTTACAAAGGTGACTGAGAGTTGGACAAAGGACTGATCACAGAATCATAGAATCGTTTAGGTTGGAAAAGACCTTTAAGATTATCAAGTCCAACTGTTAACCTAGCACTGCCAGGTCCACCACTGAACCAGACCCGTGTTCCTAAGCACCACATCTACACGTGGTGTAGAAACCTGTTAGAACATGCATCTACATCCCAGCTAACCCCCATTCAGCAGTTGCCCCCTCTAACTCAAACTGGCACCGATTAGCAATTTCAGCTAAAATCAGGCTGCGAGTAGAAGCACAGACATGTTGTCTTCTGCTGTTTCTGCTACCGAGGAAGTAACTTCTGACAGATGGGCAGAGCCAAGAGCTCGGTGCAGTTGCAGCTGAAGCACCATAATACTAAAATTTTATCTGTTCAAGATATATCACAGCTGTCACCCAACAACAATGAAAAGGATGCTCTTCTATGCCTTCCAGAACTTAAGTTTCATTCATTTGTTTAGAAAACTGCTTGGCTACACCAGCATCCCCTCATCAAGAAAACAGGTAAACTGAAGATAGCTGTCATAAAAAAAGCATGGCTCTTCATTGTCACGGACCACTTCTTGTCCTGAAAATAATCTATAAACAAAACCGGTATGGGTAAAGAAGAGAAAAACCAGTCAATTTTCTGTTTGTTTTTACGTATATAGCAGTAGTAGCAAGGTGGCTGGGACAGAGGGGCATGCCAGAGTGGGAAGCTCTCTATAGAAACAGAGCAGATACTCTAGCCTAAAGCTTGCAACTTTTACTTATCTCCTGCTCCAGCCTGAGCTGTTGTTGTCCAAGTCCCAGTGGCTCCCTCCAGCCCTGCTGTGGAGTATGAGGCATAAGATATCCACTGAGGGAAGGGAAACACAAGCACTTATTTTGTGCAACAAATCGACGAGGAAGACAGTTTAAATTTTGATCATAAGGCAATGAACATTTGCTATTGCCCATGACTAATCTATAGATTTTATACATGAAAAAAACCCTGCCAAATCAATTCAAAGAAAAGAGTTGAGAGGTCCTGGCTCCCGGCCCGTTCTTGGTCCACTACCCCAGTCCCAGTTGTCCTTGTGATAAATACAAATAAACTGTTACAGAAATAACATCAAGCTTTAAAACTCTCAGTCAAGTTCCCTCAGTATGCTGCGGCAAGGTCGAATCCATGGGGGTGACATATTTTCATACCTCTTTCGCTGGTGCTCTCTGCTGCAGCAAAGCACTCCAGCATTCTTCCAAACGCTGAGCACTGGTGTTTCAAAGGACACAGCTTGTTTGGGATCAAAATACACGGCAGTTGTTGCCCTTTCTATTTAGGCCTTAAGCCTTGAATCAACAGTAAGAATCCTGGACATGGGAAAATACAGTGCTGACAAATACGTAATTCAATTAAATAGGCTGACATTGTTTAAGCAATAGCCCTTTCCTCTGATCCATCTCTTTCAGAACTCTTTGTCTTAATATTATGGCCTACTTGAAACACTCGAGCTCATGAATGGATTAAAGAGGGTTTCATTTGTTTTATTTATTATTTTTACTGCTTTGCTTGGCTTTTTGCAAACAGGAGAGGCACAGTCCTCATTCAGAATTCACTGTAACATGCACATTCTTCCCTCCTCCTCTGTCGAGGAGAAGGGGGAAAAAAACAACAACAAAAAGATCGCAACTGTTTCAAAAGTCCCAAAACTCTTGGGTAATTCAACATTGACTGATTAACAAAAGTGGCTTTAGAGCACAAACATTTCAAAACCTAGATAGGATATACATTTACTGCAACAATAAGTTGCCAGATTTTAGAAAAGGGGGAAGTATTTTACCCTATTTTTGTTCAAAATTATGCTAGAGAGTCAATACTGCATATTTGCCTTTTCAGCTTGCATTCTGCTTAAATTCAGTCTTTGATTTTAGAGAGCGAGTCCTCGCACTCTCCCAAATGTGATCTCAGTATTGTACTATCTCACTGTGATAGTTGTGTATGCCTTGAAATGCATCAATGATGTGTTATATCAACAAGGACTCAAGCTTCCATTTATCTTCAAATATTTCACAATCCACTGCAGTATATTCTCAGTTGCAATTTTTGCTTTCAAGTTTGGCCACCATGTGTGTAGCATTAATTTCTCTGTTCACATGTAATTCATTCAGGGACTTACACCAGCTGAGAACCACATATGGAGGCCCAGATTTACAGAGCTTTTATTTTGTGCCATGGAAGCCTACAAGAAACAATTTTCTATTTGAATATTGAGTGTTTACAGAGGTCTTGTTGTTCACTAGAGACAGCGGATTATGAAATCATATTCTGCAAGAATCCTATCCAAAAAAACCTGACTGTAACATTTATTAACTCCTCTTTGTTCAAGTGCTCAGTGGGTCCTTACAGGGCAATTGAACATTGCTTCTCCTCTCTCAGGGTTTGTTGTTCATTATTATTATTTACCGCTTTTTAAAAATTGTTGGTCCAGCTTCAGCCAGTTTCTGTTGTGTCTGCCATTACAACTTCGAGTGACCAAGGCATGGCAGCAGAGACAGAGATGAGGAGTGGGACGCGGGATGTGGGTCTCAAGCTGACCAACACTTGGGCTCTAAAGCTTAGCACAGCTTTGCTGCTACTTTTTTTGGAGCTGAAGATATGCGTGGGGATCTTTTTTGATGAGAAGCAGTCAAGAAATTGCATGAAGTGTATTTCCACCATACAACTGACTAAGGTCACCAGCGCAGGTGCCTGTACCAGGCAACTAATACTTGGGGTTGAGAATACGCTCCTGTTTTATCACATTTGAGTCAGCTCCAAATGCAGATCTCTAAGACCCTCCTGTGGTGCTCATTTAGGCTTGTTTTGAGAAAATAATGACACATATTGAGTGACTAATGTCCCACATAATAAATCCTGTAGCTCCTTATTTATCAAGATTTCAAGGAGAATGGAGCATTTTGACGGAAAGCAAGAAACCTGAAGTTAAGCCTAATGCTGACAATAATCCTTGGAGAGATGCTTCAGGGTTAAGCCTACATGTGTCAGAGACCTGGAGGAGACACTGCGTGCTCATGGCCATTTGGGAGGGGAGCTGGGGTGGAGGTTAAACATCCCCGTCCTCTGGGGTCACCCCCTCCCAATCGCTACCAGAGGTTACAGAGGTGGGTGGACACAGGGTCTGGTTCTGGGGAGCCCTGACAGCCTCCCTGGCGAAGGACAGAAAGTGTAAATTGACTTTAATAAGGGATCACCCGTGTGGCCTCTGATGTATATGTTTAAATCAAACATTAGCAACTGTCAATTTCTTCTTTCACCCAAGACCCAAATCCTGTAAACACAAGGACCGTAACAAATCCCCGAAGCAGGCTTTAGCGCACATATATGGAAAACATACTAAACTATAAATACTGTATACCATATGGCATCGAGATTATCTAATTTCACTTCATAACTGGTGATAAAATGACCAATCAGCTGACGTGCAGAATGAAATGCCAAGCCAACGATTCAGCTAACCTTAAGATGGCTTTGAGGTTTCATCATATCCCATTGCATCCTTAAAAATAAGCACATACCTATTTCGTTGACACGAGAGTGTCCCACACAGTGGGAATCTGTGCAAGACTAGATCTGCCTTCAGAGCCAGAATTTGTCCTCATTTCTCTGCAGCTATGTTAAAGGTGAGGAAGGTAGATTAGGAAGACACCAACAGTGCCAGAGGAGAAATTCTGAACTCTCCAGTTGTTTGTTTATATGAAAAAGGTATTTTGGGCAGGTACCACTCATTCCTCAGCTTTTGCTGTGACCAGAGGTTCATCACTAAGGCTCCTAAGCTCTACTGGAATACAAACAACAGAAGAACTTCATCGAGTACTCGTTACTACCACACCTTCATCCATTTTTTCCCTCCCTACTGAAATAATTTAATCATTGCACAGACCACAACTCTACTGTTCTGCTCCCCATAACTGTAAAGGGCTCCTACCCCAGCAGTGAGATATCAGCTCTCAGACACAGAAGGTCAGCACTTTGAAGACCAAAATCAAAGTTACAGATATATTCCTGAGTTGAAGAAAAGGGATTTCATAATTTGCTGAGTTCATGGTGACAAAGAGAGGAACTACCAGGGAACTGTTGAAGTTTGTCTCTAATAGAAATCATGAAGCCATCTGCAATGATGCCTGAACGTTCACATGCTTGGAGAGAACATAGTGGATATAACCTTCTTGGAGGCACTGAAAGTTGAATGAATCTTGGAGTAATGCAAGAGATTAAAACCACACAAAGCTTTAAAAATGAGTCTAAATTCAAAATCAGCTTATTTCAAAGTTAAACACCAATGTCATCAGCTCTGATTTTGTGGGGGCTTAGCCCCAGAAGCACAGAGATCGATCAGTCCACAGATCCATTTCCCAGAAGAGTGCTGGAAAATGGCTTTGTTGGCTCATTTAAAATTAGCTTGGGTACAGCAGTTATGAATATACTGTGCAGAAAATTGTGCACTGAATGATAAACAAATAGGTTGCTATGATTTGATGCTATTTTAATAGCTGGTGATTAACCAAGTGAATGCCATTTGGTCTGGCCTGATTTGCCAAATGGTTCCTCTCTCCTACCGTCCAGGCAGTTACAAGGTAGTCCTCCATACAACCATGCACTATTACCATATTAAATGCTGTCAAAACATTTTTTAGAGGAATAGTAGCATATTGTAGGGTATATACTCACTTATATCAATCCCAGCATCGATCTTCTCGTGGTCAGCTGAAGGAAGAGCTTTTTCTAGCAAGGCATACTGAGGTCTTGTCTTTGATGTGAAGTTAGGGTCTTTGGGGTCTTCTTCATCAGAAACATTGAGATACTTCAAAGAGATACATGCTTAGGATACCCCATTCACCCCAAAAGCATCTACTGAGACAAAACAGATTAACATGACTCTAACTAGTCTGGACAAAACGCTTGCTTGCCTTGGTTGTGAAGAATGGGTCATCTGATGAAGGCAAGAGCTTGCCATACTCCCATAACAGCTTGATTTTTCTATGCAGTGGTTTTCTGCTTGAGGACTGCAGAGTGGTGGTTTTTATTACTGAATTCATTGAGACTGAAAGCCTGCAAAGGACAACGCACTACTAATATTAAACCAGAAGCAGAACAGGAAACAAATCCTTTTCTGGTTTCTTACTAAGCCCCAAATGGGTTTATTTTGTGTCCACCACCAGTGTAGGCAGAGATCCTTTCCCAGATACCCCCATCCTAGCCACAGAGGCGGTGGCCCTGAGATGTTCATCCTTGTTTTCCACCCGAGATTGTCCCGAGATGATGGGTGTGAGTGCTGTCAGCTCTCAGCCCAGGCAGGGTGAACGAGGTTAGCAAAGATGCTGCTGCCCAGCCTGGGAACGAAGCTTCTGCATTTCAATAACGGCAGCCACAGCAGAGCTCATCCTGCTCTGTATTAATGAGTTAGAGAGATGCATTACTAAGTCCACTTTATTATTTTATGTCTAAATCTTGTTTTATCTGTATTACTTGGAATTTTGCTTTTTAAATTTTTTTAATATGGGTTATTTTTATGAGAGAACACTAATTGGCACCTCAGCGCTGACAGAAGTATGTCTCAGGTGTACAGGGCCAATGCCTCGTTGCGTCCCCTCAGGGTGCATTAATTAGCACTACTGCACTGGCTCATATCGCTGCCCAGTTCTAGCTAATGCCAGAGGTTAAACTGTCCCCTGACTGTGTCACCAATTTAAACTCGGAATAGCTCTTCATATGCACAATGCATGTTAGTATTGCTCTTATCAGGGTGCTGATACTGAACAAATGAATTTCTGAGTGAGATCTCAAAGATTTGCCTTTGCTCCAGCATTAGTTTTCTTCTACTTTACTATTTTTTAACTAGTCATTTACTCTGTACCACACCTCAATAAAAAAGAGAAAGAAAAATATTAACATTTAATGTAAAAATTCCCACTTCCTTGAAAAATGGATTAAAGAAAATAAAAAAAGGATGGTTAAAAGAGTTTCTTACTCAGTAATTTTAATGATCCTCACTTAAACTTCTCCAGGTCCTTTACAAATTACTCAGACCCAATGTTACAAAATGTTTTAGCATGGATATTGCTCTGTGCAGGCAGCTGGGGATCTTCTTGTGTACTTCAAAAAAAAGTGCAGGTTAAAATGCTTTGCTGAATTGCACAGACCAGCAGAGTAATTTTTGTCCCTATTCTATGAAAGATGAAATGGGGACATGGGAGGTTTTAATGTCAATGTTATCAGAAGACTCCACAAATTGTGGTTTCTTCCACCTTTTGGGACTGACTGTCAGCGACACTGGGCAACACCACCTTCTTCTGCTCCTCTGGCCAGACAATGCTTCCTTCTTCCCCAGACAAGGACCATTCCTGCCTTATCGGAGGAATTTGCATTTCATTTCTCCGTTACATGAGATAGCCGCGTTGTGTGGCTGCACAAAGAGGAGCTTTGTCTCCTAACCAAAGGCAGGCAAATAACTAGCTATTGAAATTTAAAAGGAAAGGAATAATGTGACAAAATGCCACGTTGCTGGAATGCTTCTGCTCACGAGTGTGCCTGCACAGATGGAGCAGAGCCTTGTCACCAGTGACCTTGTTCGCTCTTCCGCACCAGTTGCATTTTCCAAGTTCCTTCTCCTACTGTAGCGCCGGACCTTCCCTTCTCTGCGGTATTGCAACTTGCCAGCACACATCTCTGAAAGGGAGGTCTTGAGCAAAACATTTAAAAGGGTAAAAAAAAAATCACAGAGGAATATTATATCATGTTGATATGCCAAATCAAGCTATCTCTGTGTTGTTGTAGCATGATTGTATCACCTGCCCTTCAATGACTGGCAATTTCAGCCTGCCTCATCATCACAGACAGATGCTCCAGTGCTACCAAACCACAATATTGAATCATCTGGTCCTATCCAGCAGTTCAAAATCAGCCATTCATAACGGGATTTTTGTAATGCCATTTTTGTAAGAAATTGGGATTAGAGAACTCTTTCGTAATTTTTGAATCATTAACTACAGTAAACATGAATCCAAATGACAAAACGGATCGTAAGACACCCAGAACGTTGGGAATTTATTGACATCTCCCAAAAGTTCAGGCGCAGCAGCTAAACAAGCTGTTGTGACCTGCACTGGCAGAAGAGACACAGTGGGGCATGAGCTAGCCAAGGTGTAAGACCACAGAGGAGCTCAGGATATATTTTCTACTTAGCATTTACTGATGCTTATGCTGCCTCAGTGTTATCTGTGATGGCATTTGCAACTATGCTTGCCTCACGCTAGTATAACACGTTACTGCTTGCACTGATAAATCCATTTGGTTCATTTCTATTCTCATTTATGCTTTCTCTCTTCTCTTCCATCCTGCTCGGTGTCTGGGGTCTCGATGTCTCGATGTTTGGCAATTACAGTAAGCCTAGATTACATTTCTTCCTGTTGGGTTGCAGCAGGGAAAGGGTGAGATGCCATCACAGAGGGGTTTGTGACAAGTCCTCAGCTATGAGCGTATTGTGCAGAGGATGGGGATGCAGCCCATGACCCCATCAGCACTGGCACGCTCCAGTGCTACTGAACCACCGTTCATAATCACCTGCGCTCATCAGGGCACTTCCAGGGCTGCTCTACATCCCTCCACTGTGCCTCACCTCTGGTGGGTAGCAATGAATACAAATAGCTACGAATACATGGACTCGAACAGCCTTACAGCAGGAGAGCATCTGCATGGGGAGCTCAGCACTCAGCCGCCCTTGTGCCCTGCCCAGCACAGTGAGGAAGGAGAGACGACATGTCACACCAGGTCCCCAGTATTCCTCATTTTTGCTCTAAGAGCTCCTTTAAAAGTCAGATTAAAAAGCGTCAAACCAGGAGAATTATTCTCAAACATTGAGCCCAGTCCTAACCAGGTAAACTACTTCAGCCTGCAGCATAAGCAAAGACTGCGGGATCACACAAATTATAATTAACTTGCTAAAGTAGTCAGAACTGTGTGTATTGCAGTGCAGGGCTACTCTGGCTTTAATGATTTCAAATATTTTGAGAAGTAAACTGAAAACACTTAGTCAAATTAAGTGTTTTCTTTAAGCTGTCAGCATTGCAAACATTGCCAAGATGAACAGGATAAATTGGATTAGATGCAGTCTATACGCTTCAAAACCTAATGGCAAAGGATCCAAAATGTAAAGTAGTGCGCAAAGGCAAAGCAAATATTATATATTGTCTGTAAAGCAGCAGCAGATCTCAGTTTACTGATTAGCCAAATAGTTTGAAATAGCATGACTCATCTCTAGAGAAGCAGAGTGTTGCTGCTGGCTCCCATGCAACCCAGTTTGTGACAGTGTGACAGTCTCCGCCTGCTAAACGATGGGTTTTACAACTGGGGAAACAGCGTGGTTTTCCTTCAACCCAGGATAAGTCCTGCCACTGCAGTCTGGCCCAAAACAATGCAGGCTTAAATACAGACTTAAAAAAATATATGCAGGTGGTAATTCAGGTTAAATACGAAAGTGAAATCATGTTACACAAGGTACCCACGTGAGTCTTGGGCCACTGGTTATCAATGGGCAGGGATGCAGCATTCAGGTTATAAAGTGGGAGAGCACTATGGGGTGGTGGAGGTGGATGAAGAGCTTTATCAAGACAGCAACACTGCACTTGTCCCTTCTTCGAAGACAGAGCAAAGGTGTCTGCACGAGGACGATGCCCTAGGGAGGAGCAGAGAGCACCAGTCTAGAAATCACTCTCAGAAGGAACATGCAAACCAATTCAAAGCTGGAAACAGAGCTAGAAACCTGGGGGTTGTGGGGGGGTTCATTGGTAGTGGGAGGGATAATCACAGCTAAAGTTTTGAAGGGAGCACCCAGAGATCCGACTGTCACCTTCTGTCCCCTCCAGTCATCAGTAGGCAGGACATAAAACCCTTTTCAAAGACAGACTATGCTCCAGTTTTGAAGGTTCTTGCCTCCATTTGAGACCTGCTCAGAATCTTTTTCCTCTACTGGACAGAAACCATCCTTTAATTGCTAGCCTGAATTTTCTCACGGTGGTTGAAATCTGTTTGGGTTTGTGCCAATATTGCCTATTAGCCTAAATAGTTTAGGTTTTATTTGCCCCCTCTGTTTATTCCCTCGGGATACTTGGAGGTAACTGTATCTCCCTCTCGGGCTTTGTTTTGCTGAGTTCAATAAGCTAAACTCTTAATCCTCTCTAATGATAGACTGTCCATTCTTGTGATCATGCCGTTCATTTTTCTCTATGCTTGTTTTGATTTGACTTTGTCTTTCTGGATCTTGCATGTCCAGATGATGCCTGCCCAGTGCTCTGCAACAGCTAATGCTTAATTCATGCTGGAAATTCATGACTGATTGGAGATAATAGCACTAAGCACCTCGGAGTTAAGGCTAAAGGGTCTTCAAGTTGCTTTGCTCAACCCACCCCTTTACCCTCATCCACCAGCTCCTAAAACAGTGCAAAAAATTGGTCAATGTCTTGGAAAATTAAAGTCAGTGGCAAAATCAGGAATAAACCCCAAATAAGCCATTTACTTCAGCCACATGAATACAAATATCAAACAAGAGTATCTAAAACATCAACAAATTATGGTAAGTAGCTAAAACACAGAAGTTGTCATCACCATGTCTGGACAGAATTTTGACAAGTCCTCAGATAAATCTTCTCCATCTCCTTTTTCCACAGAAAGTTGGTATTTTGAACAGAAATTCTCAAGTCAAAAGATATACATCAATTTTTAGTTCTAGCAAAAAAAAAATAAAACTAGACATACAAAGCAGATGCTTTTCACTAAAGCTTTTTTACATAAAAGCCTATTCTTTCATCGTGAAGTTGTTTCAAAAATTTTCTGAACAGTTCTAAACAGTAGTGGTAAATATGGTTCCCAGTGGAGACAGACTACAGGTGCATGTTAGCATCTGTTCATCTGACAGTGTACAAATCCCTTAAAAATAATAAAAGGCTTCTGTTTATTTAGGGAGTGCCACCAAGCATTATAGAGGGATCAGCTTCAAAGTTCAGCTTTAAAAATGTACTGTATTAAAATAAGAAATATCAGTTATGTAAGGAAACATGTTTGCATGTAGCATTCAATCCTATAACTTGAGCAGGTCTCAGTGCTGTATCAGAGTGACTTTTTATCATGCCCAGAATCAACTACATCTTTAAGAAAATGAAAAAAAAAAAAAGAGCTCTAAGAAAACCAAAGGGATATCATGATTCGAATATGTTTTAGAGGATCCAAGAGACAAAGACCCAACTTCCACAAATGCTTGATGCAGCTGGTCTCAAGGCAGATATATATTATTTAACAGCAACTAGGAGGCACCTACTTACAAAAGACATACCCACCAGGAGCAGTATGCAGACAACACTGGCAGTGATTAGAAAGTCCACCCTGCCTATGGGGTGAGTAACTGTGCTGCTGGGAGAAAGAGCAGAGCAGCAAGGAAAACTCTTTCCTATCTCAGAACATGCTGCCATTGCAGGTGGGGAAAAAACCCCTAGAAGCAGGCAGAGAAGGAAAGGAGCAGGTTTTGAACTTGAAAGAAAGATTAGCCTGTTGAAGTAGAGCTCTTCTCCATGCCAATGGCTTGAACAATAATCTAAGTTTGATAATAAGTTTGATATCTGTACTACAGTGGACTAGTTGTTGTGGTAGAGAACTGAATGATAACAGGTCTGAACAAGACACCTCCAAAATACCAACAAGCATGCTGTTTCTTTTTTCTCCCCTGTATAATGAATGCATTTTACAAGATGATTGTCTTTTAATGCTCTTTGATTTCTCCAAGCATACATGAGAAGAGGAGCAGGGGGAAACTGTCTCATGTTTCCTTGTGTATTTAAGCACAGTTTCAAAGTAAAGTCAGGAAAGTTTCATGGCGAAGAAATTGCCCAGAAAAATACATTTAAATAACGGCTCCACTTAAGATAACAAGGATGCTAGGGCAACAGGAGTTGCAGGAATTTATTCCAGGTAATTCAATGCAGCAGCCAGAGGGGTCTAGGGTGCAGTCCTGCAAATCTAAATGGTCTGAAATCACTCCCCAAAACAGACTATTTAGTATTTGTTTAGGATGCCTGTGCAGTAAGTTACAGCGTTATGTCTTTGCACAGTTGTGCATGCAAACCCAACAAAGACAAGGTGAGTAAATACAACTGTCTGACCCACAGACAGGAGCATTTCTGCAACACAGACTACTGAGTTACAAGTCTTAAAATAAAAAAAATACTCATTGTATTTTTAAATTACTCTGTAAGACTACTAAATGCTGTGTTTGTGATAATGAAAAAGGAAGAAAGAGGAGCAACATTTAAAGAGAGTAGCTTGAATTTGGATTTTCCTTTCTAAATGTCTGCCAAAAGTCCCAACTGAAATTAAGACAATCTTTCATTAAACTTACTTTAATAAATCTAAAAATATAATGTTAAAACAGTACCTTTAGGCCAAACTTTTCTAGAAAGTCCAGCTATTTAATAGGATGATGTGACCCAAAATACTGGTCTTTGAAGGGATAAAAATCAGCTTTTGACAACTATAGCTGCTTCTGCAGCTGCAGGGAGAACATTTTCTTCATGTCAATTTATATTTCATTTCCTTCAGCTCAATAGCTGATTCATTCAAGTTCAGACACTGACGAGGAGCTGAGACACAGGAATGTTTGTTTTCTCTCTCCAATGATGAGAGCACACCAACTTTAATGCATGATCCACTACTTCTAAATCCTTGAGGGACAAATGGTGACAAAACCATCAGATTGATTAACTTGGGGCATTTTTCCTTTGTCAATAATTTATCAGGTTGTAAAATACAAGATATTTACCTTTATTTTGTGATACATCTAGCAAATTTCACACAGCTTGAGCTAGCAAATAAAATGCCTTCATAAAGCTAGTGGTTTGTGATTTTGCTTCCATTACAATTTTCATCCCAAAGCACTTTGTCACAAATCACAAATGAAAAAAATCATCAGAGTAATTGGAAAGATCAAGCAGCATATCCTAAAATGATGCAGGGCAAACAGAGACAGGTAAAAGTCCTGATATCACTGGGGAGACAACAGAGGTTCTGCAGCTTTCACAGGTCCCAGTGATTTAAGTTACACCCCCTTGCTCAATCCCTTTTGGTTGAGCTAGAGTTTAAGCCTTTTAGAAAGAAGTATGAGATGATTTATTAAAGGGGATCTACTGCCTCCTAGTATTTTCTCTACAGACCTAGACAGCTTCTTAGTGTGTATTAGGTTACATTATTATGCGTATATGCAATGCATTACCTGCCTGTTCCCCATAAACAAGTTCCAAATGTCCTGTTCTACTGGTGACCAGCGAGACTGAACCTCTCCCAAGCAACGTAACTCCGTGCTACAAATGCAGAACAAGTTTTAAAACATACTATTTAAATCAAAACTAAGATGCCTGACAATTTTAATCACTTTTGATTCAATTAATTCTCATAAATAAGGAGGAAAAAAAAGAAAAGAGAGAAAGAAAGGTCAAACATTGCCAGAAAGATGAAAAGTCTATCCTACCAGTATGCACATAGGAGAAGCACCTTCAGACTGCAACCAACTGGGAAAATTGATGCACCACGACTCTTGTCTTTTGTGTCATCCCATATGTCAGAGCCTAGACAGCCGCGTACGTCAGCTCTATGCCAACACCTTCAGCAGCCATTGCACAGAGGTGCTCAGAGATGATCCTGGTCGATCCTCCCTCCAGATACTCATCCCTGCCTGCAATCCCTGCTGCAACTCAGGGGCTCGCTGCTCCCCCACATAATCTGGACAGAATAGGAAGGGAAGATAAGGGAGAGATTATTTCCAAGTGTAAGTCAAAATTAAGCAAAAATACTATTTGTCTTCACATTCTAGCAGCAAGCTGCCCCTCCCCACAACAGTAATGTGGGACCTGTGTTACAAACAAGTCATCTTGACTGGTACCCTTAAAAAGACGCCATATTTAGAGACATTTATACTCACAGACCTTTATTTGATTATCATGGTCAATTGATCAGTACCTGTTTGTATCTCTCTGGTGTACAAATGCCTGTCAGAAAGTAGACAGCATGCTAATTTTGCATTATTAAGCATGTTCACCTGTGGTTTCTAGTCACGCTCAATTTTATTTGCAGTCACACTGAATTTTATTACCCATTTATTTTTTTCCCATCAGCCAAGACAAAGATATTGTATCATCAAGTGAGAGTCAGCTTTCCAGATAGAATTCCGGTTTTTCATTACATTTTCGGGGTCTGCAGATAGCTAGAGCATGAAATAGTTCAGCAAAAGACAAAAGCATTCAGCCAAAGTATTTCTTTAGGTATTGAATGCTTATGTTGTTTACAAGCCTGATCAGTCCATAGTCATCATGGCACACCACGGCTATGGACTCCTACCAGGGAAAGGAAAGCTTAGAAGGAAATCAATGGAGATGCAGCTGGTGAAGCTACAGATCGCTGATGCCTGAACCCGCAGAGAAGAATGTGAACACAAACCATCCACAGAAACATTCAAAAGAAAAATGTTTCCGTTTTCACCAAAAATCACATTGTATATCCCTGCCATAAAATAGATGAAGATTTTCCCTGTGTGAACTGGAATTGTGCCCTACAGCATTCCCCGCTCCCTGCATCCCCAGGTGCCACACCAGAGCATGGGCCACTTTCTGATCCTACAAATGACATCCCAGTTATAAATAGCATTAATTAAAGAATCAGAGTCATGGTATGCAACCAGGCATCACTGATTGCCCTGGTCCTGCGTGGCCTGCTCAGAGCAAAAACTCCCCTGAATTACCCAGGCTTCAAATACAACCTCTAGGAAGAGGCACATTTGAAAAACAGTAAGATGACAAGGTTTATGGAAATAGCAGCAGACATTTCTCTGTGCACGTAATTTCAAAAGGTCTGTAGTTAAAGAAAATAATAGGGAATGGCAAAACCCCCAGCCTTTTCCAGTTTTGTCTACATGCTAACTCCCAGTCTTGCAAAGGCTTAGACTCCTGGTTCACCTCTATAAATAGGGCTTTTCAAATTGCCTGCGTTCTACCCCAAATCCTGCAGCCAGTCATTCCTGCTGGCGGGTTTCCAGCAGCCCCCAAGTTGAGAGGGGTCTCAGTTTTACTACTGACTAGTCACCAGCTGAAACTTAGACCATATGAATGGGGCCCCATCTGACAGCCTTATTAACACAAATGATTTTTATTCTGCATGCCTGGGTAAGCCATGGGCACATGCCTGCAAGATCAAGGCCTTAGTCATTAATAACTTCGGCAATCGTTTCACCTAGAAGCCACACTCTGTCTACACAGAAATCTTTCCGGGAATCTGGTAAAAAGATTGATGAAAATTAAACATCTACTTAGTGAAGCTGAAGTAACCAATATATGATTAATACTTTCCAATTATATTTCAGTACAGTACATTGCTGAGTTTGTTATTACCTGCACTCTTAACACTCCATCTGCAGTGTTAAATCCATCTGTTGCTGAAAATATGACTATATCTTCAAGGGTTTCTGAATCATCATGCTGGTACCTTTTAACATAATTATAATGAAGAGCGATATTCATTATCCAGCGGAAATTAGAAACCTATAAATATGAGGGCAGGGGAGCAAGGGAAGAACTGAGGTCCAGCATTGCCCACTTTCTCAATTGATCATGTTGGCTGCTCCCACTTAAAATATTGCTCTGGGGTCTGGATTTAGCACCATCAGTCCCACTGGTTTCACTGGTGCTTCACTAACACCTACCACGGGGACCTGGTCCCTCAGCTTTGTTCTGCCAGACGGAGGTGGGCAAGAGAAATGGCTTCATGATTGACATCCCCATGAGGGTATGGAGACAGCAAAAACCTAGAGAGAGTACACCATAGCCAAAGCTTCTGGTGGGGCAGGACATCAAACCTTGGGAAGTCCTCACTTCTATGAGGAGGAATGGCTGTGCTGAACCAGGTCTCCTTACCACGTAGGTTGTCACCCAGCTGAGATGGCAAGAGAAAAGCTGCAGTCATTTCTACCTTTGAGAAGTACTTAAAGTAGAGGGTGCTGTTTCTAAACACTTGGTTAAATTGACAGAATAAATGTATCATAATTTTACACATCTATCTTAGATGTTAAAAAAGGAACCCTCTTTAATACAGCAACAGCTGGTTTAAATGTGCCTGCAGGTAACAGAAGGGAAAGCTTATGCTACAGTCTTCCCTGATCTCTGCCCCCCTCCACCTCCTTCCCTCTGCCCTGTTAGGATTCCTCCTCACAAAATCAGAAGGCTCCTTTTTAAAACAGGTTTGTTTTTTTTTAAATACGAATTATCAGACACCATTACACAGTTATGGGTAAGATACAGGCTTTACTTTCCTCCCCAAATCTCACAGCAGAGTATCTATTTTTGAAACTCTGGGTAGTAATCAGTGACGGACACTTTTAAAGGAAGAACCCAAATTCAGCAACTGGTTTTAAAAGCCTGCAAAAACAAAGCCCTTTCCACCATGGCAAGTCCATGCAGATCAATGAAACCAGACAGAGGAAGTTTCTTAATTAGAAAAAACTTTCAGATCCTCATGGGAGCATGAAGCAGGGTTTTACTTTGCTGCAGCCAGAGGGACCCTGTGAGGATCCGACCGCTCCACCAGCAAACCTCCTTGCTCTTTGGGGCTGGAAAAGGTCCTCTGATGCTAAGCAAGTGTGCCTGCACTTTTGGAATAGGAGGACTCTTCCTCCCCCAGGTTCTGCCCTGTGGATTTAAAAGCTTGAAATGCATGTCAGCAGATCCAAAGGCTCTGCAAGTCTCTCATTTAGAGCTTAACAGGACTGCCTGGAGTCTAACTGGCACAAGTAACCATTTCCAGTCCTCTGATGAAAAGCTTGTACTTAAAAGGACGTGGAGTCCAACCTGCAAGACTAAAATTTGATGAAAGATCATTCAAACTACCGAGTGAGCCACAACATTTTTGACCTGCCACCGTGAATCAAAGCAGCAAATAGAAAACCAGCTTAACGATATATTTCTTCCCATTATACTGCTGATAAAATACAGCCCACTCTGTTGAGTAAAACTGTAAGCAGATAATGTGCTGTTTAGTTCATCTCCCTTGGCCTCTAAGTCCAGTGGGAATTAAAAGCTTTCTTAATCTGCCTGCCCCACAAAGGTTTTATGCCTCTACATTCCAGTACCGCCATCCTCTATCAGATAACGAGGATAGCCTGGGGCCCTTAGGAGACCACAGACTGTCCACAGGGCATAAGCTTGTGAAAAATGTTATCGCTTTCTTAGGAGAAATTCCTGCCTCCTGGTTTGAAAGATGGACAAAAACAACAAGGAAGAAAAGGCTACCTGCCTCTGTCCAAGGCTGTTGAGTCAGAAGTGAAGCTGCTGCGACTTCTCAGCAATACAAGAGCACAAAGATGCTTTTCTCTTTGACATGAAAAGCAGGAGGTGAGGGGGGTGTTACCCCACTGTGGTGGTTTTTGAGGCTTATGGATTACTGGAAACAATCTTTATCGTATCTAAAAGAAATCCACAGGGTTAATAGCCAGAGGCACACAGCTAAAATGTGAGTATGAGAAAGACAAGAACAAGAACAAGCAAAAAACCCACTGTAGATGAATTGCAATACTTCTACAGAAGAGAAAATGGGCTCAGAGTTTTTAAAAAAATCCTCCAAAAAAGCGTAGCAATTAAAGCTACTGAGCTCACTGAAGAAGGTTCAGTATCGCTTTCCTTTTACCAAGCTTTTATTGTTATTCTTTGGAATATAATTGGTGATCATTTTCTACTTGGAGTCTAACACAAATCTTACACGTTACTAGAGCTACTTGAAAAAAAACGAATAGGTTTAGCTTTATTTCTTCCCATAAACAATTTGCTATTGGAAGCAATGAAGTATCTTGAACACTTCCAAGACTTCAACTGCCTATTACAATTTCCCAAATAATCCTCTCGTGTGGTTATATGTTCTTCACTACAAGTACACTCTCACTTATTTTCTGCTTTCCTACTGTTGTGGAGAAATTGGTCTTAGGGCAGAGTTTAACCATTTAGCTGAAGAATATAGCCTTAAGCATTACAGGCTTTACACAGCATACTTAAAATTCTCTCTCCACAAATGTTCATTTAATACTGGCATGAATTTTGCTGATCCCCTTAACGTACCTGGATTTTAGTATTTGCTAAAACACTTACAAAGAATGCATGCACACATACAAACCCCAGATGGAATAAATTCGATGAATAATTTGCACTGGTGTAGAAAATGCCTGCCTGGCTACTTTCAAGGAATGCAAGCACCTTGAACAAGCTTTACGCTCTGACTTTAGCAGGGACTTGCTTACCAAATGGTACATAAAAGAACATTTTAAAACCATAGGAAGAAGTAAGGCAATAAATGTGTGGAACAAGCTGCATAGCTTATTATACAACAAAGGAATTGGCAAACCTGGATTTTTCGAGCAATGTCATGAAAAGATCTCACTACGGTAGAAAACACTTCATACAGTGAACTTTCCTGCCAGATGTGTCAAAGTGCTGGCAGGGAACAGAAACAACAGCATCATGTACAGCTCACCATTTTAATTTTCTAGTGAATGATGTGAGATGTGGGGTTTGACTGGTTTGGCACAGAAACTGCAAATCTCTTACTCTGCAGAGAGTCGGGAGTGAGCACAACTGTCACCGTCTGCCATGGTGAACATGCAGCCAGGAGCTTATGCGGGTCTTTGAAATATATAGCTTGTCCATTATCAAAAAGAAAAAATGCTGACATTGTTGGAAAGCACTGGTGTCCACACAGGAAAAATTTCAGTGAAACACCAAGAAAATCAGTGATTTTGGCCCCCTTTTGCAAGGATCATAGAGGAGGTTTCAAGTATATGAACGGATGGGGAACGTTGCTCTCTGCAGTGAGGCTGCACAGTGTTCAACTTCCCCTGAAAACAGTCTGAAGTGGGATTGAGAAGGTGATGCCAGACTTGTGTCCAGGCCTAAATTTCTACTTTTATGCTCTTGTTTGATGGACTTTAATGTAAAAATTTAGATTCCGATAAGCATCATTTGTTCTTATGTCTCTCCCAACATCTGTTTATCAAAGCAGAGATATTTAAAAAAATGGTTATAATGATTGCAAATGATGTCAGATGCTCTTCTTCTTTACCTGAAAGATGTCAGGTCAAGGGTAGCAGGACTTGTTTTGTTTGGTTGGTTTTTAGGTTGTAAAAATTAGCTTCCCCACACTGTAAAAATCTTTAAAAGGAAAAAATAAATGTTAGATCTTTTCCCTATCACCTTATAAAGTGTAATTCAGCTCGGCAAAGTACTAACAGCACACGGAAGTTAATTGTCTGGAGATTGGGTGTCTGGAGAGCGGAGCTGATGCCTTGTGATGGTGCAAGTTTCTTTGACAACAAGTTGTGAAGTTCCAGGCTTCCTCTGGCTCGTGTAACACGAGCCATCAGTCTTGAAGACGGCTGAAAAATGTGGAGAACCAGCATATGGTATCTGACCACTGACTGATCCCACTCTGCTGCTACCAGCTCAGCTCTCAGCTCATCAATTCATAAAAATTCTCTTTCAGTGTTGTTTTTTTCCACTGTCCTGACATTTCTATTCATTTTCTATATTTAAGTGTTCCAAAGAAACAAACAAATTGATTCAGCATACCTAAAGAAAAGAAGAAAAAAAAAAAGGTCAATTGGTCTTTTTGCTTTTGCGCTCACCTGTTTTAATACTGGTGAAAACCCAGAGCAGCTCTGTTGATTTTAATCAAGTTATTCATGTAAAACAGGAACTGGACATATGAAGCATTATGTTATTACAGATGAGTGGCTTCAGCCATCTTATTCCTGCACAGTTTCCTACTATGCGGTATTCTTCTGCATGGCTTTCAAATATTTTGAATGTTATGTCACTGTTTTTTGTCAAAAAAAAAAAAAAAAAAAAAAGGACATACTTATTTGAGCATCAAAGATTAGGAGGTTCCTGGCTATCAGATAAAATGAACTCAAATGAGTCCTGAAAAATCTCCTTTCCAAAATGATGATGGTAAACAAGCCTGTAGAAGAGATCCCTTTGCAAGCACACTGACACAGGGATATCTTAAAAATACAAGATACATCACAGATCATTTTAGGTAGTCATTTGCTATTTTTCTCTTCTCCCATTAGTCCTCTATTAATTCAAGCCCAAGGTAACCTCATTCATCACAGCACAGGGCCAATAGCTGTTAGGCATTGTTAGCTGGTGTAGACAACTTACTCCCACACTCCCAAATGTTAGTCGCTCCATTACTGAGCAGTACCAGGAGACTGTCACCTCCACAGGCTGCAGCACCCTGCCTGGCCCGTCTGCAATGGATTCCTTGATAACCTCTCCGGCACTTGTTGGCTCAGTTATTCTAGAGAGCGTATAATCATCACTTGAATAAAAATCAGAAAATATCAGCATAGGTGTTTCAGTAAGAACCATCTCCCCTTTTGCAAGCTTGAAGGTGACACTGCTCACCAGGAACAGTAAGCTGTCATCTTTGGGTGGGATGGCAATGGGAAACCATTACCAGTGCCTAACGCTTTGCCTTCCATCAAATATTCTTAAAACAGCCTAATCCTTGGTTGTGTCACTATCATCATGCTGGTAATAGGCAACTGCATCCTTGACGTTTTTGAACTGCGTACTTGAAGCTTTTGCCTCCTGTTATATAAATGCAGGAAGAAAGTTACCATGTGCTCTTTCTATCAACATAAATTACCAATAACATTTTCACATTTAAGCAGATGAGACACACGTCTTCTGTTCACCGTGTAAAGGCTGGATCCACTTAAAACCAACAGGAGCCTTTTCATTCACTTCAGTGAACTTTAGATCACGTTCCAAAGAAGTGACATGATTATTTTTTCACCCTCAGATATACATTGGGCTGTTCTTAGTAACCAGCCTGAAGTCTGCATACTCTCACTGCAGAAATTGCAAAAGATAGGAAGATCTTTTGTTTTTTCAAAGAATTTCTGTTATTTTTTCTAGAATACATGCAAAAGAATCAAACCTTGCTTAGGAAAATTATGAGGAAAAGTTTCACAAGAGAAATTGTGCCTATATTTTGTAGGCATTGCATTGTATCCCATAGTTCAACTCACCTCTGACACAACATACCCCGCACTGTGATCCATCCATGTTGGGGACCTTCCATCACCAAGACCTGGACAGCGTCCAGGTTGTCACTGTCAGCAGTTTGTAGAGTATCCTGCATAATAGGGCATGACTGTCCTGCAAAGCCCAGCCCTACGATACACATATATATTACAATTGATGACTGATCGTAAGAATTAGCATTACTCCTCACAAAGACGTACACAGCAAAATACAAGATGCTAAACCCTCTCTTACATCCAATTTAAGCAGTTGATTTGGGGAAGGGAGGTTTTATAATGTTTATTTGAGCCTGGAGGAACTATCCTGTTACCACACCAATAAATGTTGAGTCTAATACCACAACACTTTCCTGTACCAAGGGAATTCTCATGGTGCTTGTGTCTGCAGCAGGCGAGGAAAAGCGACAGCTTTCCCCATTTAGCAGCCTGCTTGCTGCATGCCAGGTCTGCATGAGCCTTGGGTCCTTCCAGACCAATACGTTAACCAGGTGATTTGACCTTTAGAGTAGAAACATAATTCAAAACCAGAAAGAAACAGAACAATGTGTGCAACCAGCCCCCAAACTGGTGGATTTCAAACCATACATGTTTTTTTCATTTCTGCCTTTTTAATCATCTTTATTGTGACTTGGAAAAGGTGCAAGATTAGTGTAACAATAAAGGAGAGGAAAATTTCTTAAAAATTACAAACCAGAAAACAGAAAAGCACTGAACTATTACCCTTCTCTCCCCAACTGAAATCTTCTCCAAGTACATTTCCACCTTAAATTTAAGCAGAGGGTATATATTTTCATAAAAAATACACTTAAAAAGAAAATTTACTGCTGTGTGTACTACTACCTTTGGAGAATTGTTCAGAGTAGATTTTAAGTAAAAGATTTCTTCTCACCAAAAGTTTCCAGGGGAAGTATGTGCACATGAAACATCCACTGGATTTGTGTTATCCCGACATCATAAAAATCATCATTTCGTAACAGGCTGTCTGCCCAGTCACATTCCTTCAGAGTATGTAAGCAGACTAAAGGACCTCTAGATCGCAGTGCATCCTTGTGTTCTCACCTGGATGCTAAAATTCTCATGACTTGTGGAAATGTTGCTAGATTTTATTTTGCAAGTCAACAAATAGCCCGGAGTTTCTTCAAAGAAATAATCCAGAAAAATGCCTCCTATTTAAAGGTCCTACACACCTGGGAGGCTCCAGAATCACACTTGAATTTTTCACATCCTAAAAGGTACTTGGGTATCTAAATTCCTTTTTGGTTGGAGGAACTAAATGCAAAAATACTTTGAAGGATGGGCCTTTTAAGTGCCTGTGAGAACTGTAACTTCAGTGATACAGCTGGGCAGAGCAGCAACACTGCTGGTACAAGCGGGAACAAGCCAGGCACACTGTCATTTACCTCCCGAGATTCCAGGCATTGCAATACTTAAAAACCTGTGAGCTATAAAGTGTTTATCTTATCTAATCCTCAGAAGCCTTCAGAGTTTATCCTTCAGCAGTCTGAAGGTTTGACTATTACTAAGCAAACAAATGAGGATACCTCATTTGCAGTGAGGTAACTCCACTAGCAGAATTAGCGCCAACAGAGAAGGATCGTGTCCAAGGTATATTTTTAAAAACACCCATCAGACTTCAAAGAGCCATAACTCCACTGTCCCAGATGTACCTGCACAGGCATATTAACATGCACTCAAAAGCACCATAAGCTCACATATTGAAGCAAGATCATATATAACCCTTCACACCCATGTTCCACCCAACCTTAGGAGCATTGGTCTTCACACTTCTTTTTGAAAAATGGACTGCAGCAGGAGAACTGCTTATGAACACATTATCAGTTGCTTGAAACTCAGCCTAGCAAAACAAGCAAAACAAACACTCCCTGAAAGATTAATGCAGCATTTGCTGACTGGCAAGCTTGCTTTGGATGTAGTACAGCAGTCCTGACTGCAGACAGCCAGGCTCCATTACTTCATAGACCTGTCTCCCAGCATGAGACACGTAGGGTGGCAGGTAGCAATTCTCAGATCATACAAATCCTGCTGAGTGAAGGATGGAATGGTCTGTGTACAGTTCTCCAAATGGGTGAACTAGCCCTGTAGAGGAGGGTTAGCAACGCGTAGTGTTACTTTGTCCTTTGGCGTTTCGGCATCTTCAGGATCTGGAACCATGGCTGTAAGCGTGCAAGGATGAACTGATAAGCTTCTAAGATGAACATAGACATAAATGCAGCTTCACATTGTGTTTCTAATAGCTCCCTTTATCAGGACATAAGTCCAAACATTTTTTGCTTACAAATAAGAAAGCCCAGTGAATCTTTTGCTTACATACTAGCAGGAGTACGCGAATTCCCAAAGGCAAGTGTGTGCACATGTGTGTGTGTATGTATATATATAGACATCAAGCAACTCTTAGATGCATCAACAAGTTACTGGGATAATGCTATAGAATTAACAGTTAAACACAGCCATTATCTTCTAAGCTTTGCCCCAGACAGTCAATAATCTTGTCCCAGTTGGTGCTGCTGGCAAAACTCCCATTCAAAAGGGCAGGATTCTCTGTTAACCTCTTGAACAACTGCTTAAGGAAGGGTGATACCTAGGTTAGCAAAGATGCACAGAGCAATCCAATCACTAATTTGCCAGATTTTGGCACTTGTTTTTTATTACTTATGTCAGTTAAGTATAGGAAGACACGGCATGATTGATAAGCCCTTGAAAACTTCAAAAGCCCAGTTTGCGCTCATTCATCCAGACAACTTGAATTCTGAATGGGAAAGATGCATACACCCTCCACAGGGGTGACAACCCACAGGGTTTTCAAAATTCACAAAAGTGATTTTGTTTGTGTGCAAAAGTGGCCATAGCTACTTCCAATGAAGATCCAGCTAGCAAGCAAAATAATGTTACCAAGCTACCCCCCCTCTACTTTTTATAAATAACATAAATTCAATTCAGGCAGGCAATCTCAGGTACTTTGTACAGCTAATAATGGAGAGGGATTGTGATAGACCACTATTTCCTTTTTTGTGTCATTTAGTCATGGCAGGGCACTTCAGACTGCTGACAGGTACCAGGAAGCCACAACATCCCAATTCATGCCCAGCAGCGCGACACCGGCCAATAAATCAGTACAGCTTAGGTGTAGCTGGTGAGACCTTACTACTTTCCTAGAGAATCATTAAATAGATGTCAAACAGCCAATATCTGCTCTCACCAACTGCAATTGACTGGTTTTTATCTGTGATTTCTAACTGAATGGGGTTGTCATCCATCTCAGGCGATGGCAGGCTTTGGTACTGGTATCGCAGACCCACATCCAGGAAATCTTCACTGTTAGTCCTTATACTACATAATTCTTTTGACCCTGCATGGCAGGCCCTGCTACTAGGGCAATGTAGTTTGGTTTGGCTAACTAAAGAAAACAATTCACAAAGGTCTTTCTTTCACATTTAAAGAAGTTACATCTCAACTTCTGCGAAAGCGTCTTGTGATGGACCACTGTGACCACTCTTGTTTAGACAATAATAGCAGTTCTGGATAACCCTCCCTGATAGATGGAGGAGGAGAGGCAATATATGTCTAAATACAAACTGAAGTATGAAAATAAGTTTATGCATCAGTGTCCTATAGAGAGTCTTTGGAAGTGTGTGGGTATGTACCTTCAGGCACATGCTTAGGGTTTCTGGCAAACCGTACCATTATCAGTGCAAGGTGAGCAATTCTACAGAAAAAAAGTAAAACTTGAAAGAAGTTAATATGTGAAGTTAAAATGTTTTATCCTGAAAGAAAAGTATTTCTCTTAGGAAATATTGCCTCACAAGACTGTATTTTCCACCTGTCACTGTTTCTCTGCCCTTTGCAAGGAAGATAGGCATCATGGGAGTCCTTGGTGAAGATGGTTTTGATTTGAAAAATTTCAGCCAATATACCATGGGGGACATCCACAGTGATGCACATGAGATAAGCAAATCCCCTTGCTACAATATTTCAAAGTGTTCATTTGACTGAGATCAGATTTGAGCACTGCCAATCCCATGAATCATTATTGAAGAAAGAATTAACATCCCCTTAAGAAACCTAGAAAGGGTGAAAAGGTTCTGATCTTCACTTTCACTGTTAGTCTTCCTTGTACAGATTTCTCTAGTATCTTCAGATTGTAAGCCACCTTAGAAAATGCTGCTTTTAAACAATTCTTATGTGAGTATAACTATTTGGATGGCTGTCAGAAGACTCTTCTGTCTAAGGAGAATTCTGTACTTCTTCTATGACCCCAAAACCCCTTTCACATCAGTTTTGCTCTAAGGATTTACCACTGTTCTGTAAAGAAACCTGCAAGATGCAAACCAAAACTAGATGAATTGCAAACTAAGATAAACTCTTGTTAAAAATCTAGGCAATGTTTCTATAGCAAATGGTTTGAAATCCAAAAATAAGCTTATCCCAACACATACTGGTTGTTTTCAAATCAGTCACCTTTCCTCCTGCTTGCATTTTCAGATATGCAGGTAAATCCCCTTTCTCCTCTGCCACTATTTGACCTAAAGCAGTAAGCGATGTCTCCAAAGACATGACCCATGCAGGCAGACCGTACCTAGCTCAACTCCTCGGTAAACAAAGGCTGAGATGCTTCTGTCCGCTCCATCAAATGTGCCAAGCAATTCATGGACTTCCAGAGGCATTTGTCCAACATGAGTAATACTTGACTCCAGCTTCCTGATCTGTACGTGAGGAACAAGTATTTCTGTGATAGTCTCCAGTTCAGTAAACCTGAAAGCAGAGGATTTATTACATACAAGAACAAGAAGCCTCTCCTTTGATCATTTATACAGTGGTCTGTGAATGAATGCATTCAGAGCCCAGCTTCAGCACACTCTGAAATATTCATGGATGCAGCCAAGAACAATACATTGAACGTTCGTTAGAGACCAGATCCTCTGCTGGGGTACGTCACAAGGCGACTTTGTTTACTTCAGTGGGAAAACAACAGTTTACACAAGCTAAGAACTTAACCTTTTTGCACATTGAGCTCTTCTTTGTAAGCAGTACTTTAATACACATCTGTGAGCCAGATAATAAATACTTCAGATAAATCACTGGAAGGTTTAGAGAGCTCTACGCACTCTCATAGGCTTTCAGTTGTAGAGCAGAGGCCAGAAGTCAGCACTGATTACACCTCAGTAGCAACTAACCATTATAAATATCAAAGTCACACACATTTGGACAATTTCTTTAAGCTCTTTGTTGTATTTCTGAAGAGCTCTCTTAAGACCTCTGCATATTTTATTCTGCGGTACTGGGATGGATATTACACCCCATGCTTGAGTAGGGCTGGATATACCCACTGAGGCTTGAAACGTCAAGTAGGACTGCCAGAACATTTCTTTCTCTTGTAAATCAAACAGACAGCTACACGATGCTGCTTCCCCACAGCAAGATTTCCCCATGATCCTACCCTCATTTAGCCATGGCTTGTCCCAGAACTAGGACAGCACCTGCAAGTTATTGGCACTTTGAAAGGAATCATTCATACAGCCCAAGCACTTGTGGTTTTAAGTTGTATGAAAGTCCCAGTCAGCTGGAGCTACCCAAGCATATCAATATTTATCAGGGAGTTTTCTTTGACTGTTCGCTAAGGTGTAGTTCTAGAGTGCTCTTCTCATAATAGCTACTGCAATTAACAGCTGAGATTTTTCAGAAGGACATAAAAAATGAGGTAGTGGAAAACTTCCAACAGAGGCAAGCCTTTGAAAACCCTAGGTGACAGCAAAGACAAGGACAATAATCACCTCCAACTCAGTATTAAAACGCAAAAGGAGGCACTCTGTTAAAAAAAAACATTTTTCATTGATCCAACGTAACTTACTGGGCTTAAAATATAAGTCATATTATCACAACTGAGATCCCACCTGCAAGTTCTCAGCCTCACACTGTCTTCTTCCAAAAACAGTCAGCCATTGTCAGTATACTTAACTTTGCCAGGCAAGAAGTGGCAATCAAACTTTTGTTAAGATAAATGGTACTAACAAGCTGGTAAAGAAAAAAACTTCATTATTTTACCAGCCAAATCCTACAGTGTTGGCTCAGGAGGCACCTGAAATTTTGCTTACATAAGTACTGTAGGCTTGAGCTCATGCTAAAACAATCTCAACAACATTTTAAGTTTTAATATAATAACTTTTATGTTATAACTTTATTCAATCATTTATACAGTAATAATTTAAGATATGAAATAAAAAGGAAAAATTGCCTTTGTACAAGTTAATCTATAATGGACTGGAATATTAACATTATTGGGTACACAAAACCCTGTGCAACCATGGAAACCATTGCATAGGATCCATTCAGCCTCCAAATTTGAGCTGTGGCCTATGGTTGCTATGAGAAGATATAGCACACACCCCTCAGCAGTTCCTATTAGAAAGTGATATTTAGGTTCTATTGTGTATTTGTCTACACTTCATCTCAGCATAAAGCTATTTGTGGAATGGAGGATAAGGAGAGGTTTTTGAAATCTGAAAGCCTACCTTTCAGATTAATCTAGGAAATCAGATGCTGTTTCACAACAGTTTAGGGTTTATTTATGACAATTTAACTGATGTCTTCCCTTGTTCTGACAAGATAAAAAAGGGTATCATGAATTCGACTTGGAGAAGGTAGGGATTAATTTATATTCCAGGAGCATATAAGTATCCTTTTCAAGTTCATCATCAGCCAGGACTAGCTGCAGACAGCCTACAGGAATTGGTGATAAAGAAACACTCCCCCTAGATTCTGGGTTTTAAAAAAATTCTTTTAAATTGCAAAATTTGAAGGAAAAAATATAAATGTAAATCTTCTGCAACCCAGTAAACTCAAAACTGTAACTATCATTTAACCTATATTCTTTTCTAATTGCAAAAACCAGTTACACTAGGAACAATTAAGTAGCAAATAAAAACATCTCGAGGTACCATAATAAAGCCTGAAAATAGAAGTTTTCTGAAAGTTTTATGAACTCTCACAATTCAGGGAATGTCATCTGCTAGCAGGGTGGGTTGGAAAAAAGCCTTCCCCATGAAAAATACGGAACTTACCTAAACCAACACTCGCACTTTTGTTTAAAATGACTTACTAAGTCTTCAAAGCAGGCAATGATCTCTCCACTGGCTCCTCTTGAGTCTGTTGGAGCTGAGCCCTCCGGACATCTCTCCCCACACCGATTTCCCACGCCCGAGGCACTGCCCTCGGCAGCTTGGCAGGGCAGAGGACCACCTCGTCCCCCTTGGCACCAGAATGATCCCGTACCCGAAGCACTTGTTCTCCAACTTTCTGTGTCACCGGCTCATTTAAAACGGCTCCTACCTTGCAGGAACCGCTCTCCTTGGGAACATCCAACCCCAGTTTCGTCTCAGTAATGTATGCCATCTGTCCCCTCTCTGTGCTGATGCCTCTATTCCCCAAGACAAGTTTTGCTGCTTCTACATATTCAAGATGCACCAGAAATACCAGAAAATCCAACTTGAGAAAACAGAGCAGATCTTCAATGTTTCAAGTCCAGGTGCCTCATTTAATGTGGTTAAAGTGTTCAGCAGATGATGGGCTAATGTTTCAGTGTTCATTTCTGGGAATTAGCAGTCAAGAGCAGCCTTTCTGCTTAAGAAAGGCTTGAAATTGCTTCCAGCTTTACCGCTATCAGAAGAAGTGTTGATTCATATTTTGTTTTAAAGTCTATAAAAAAGCGACCCAGTTTCTTCCAAGCTGCTGTGGGTGCATCTTGCTCCATGTCACTCAGTGGCCCGGTGGCCATGGTTGAGCAGCTCGCAGGTGTTGCAGGGTGTCACATCAGTGTAGGTCAGTAGTTCATCTGACAAGTGTTCAACAGATGGAGATCGCTCCCCTGGCATGCAGACAGGCTAAGGTCGCTCTGTGTGGAGAGGAACACGCTACAGAGAAACAATACAACTAAATCAGAAGAGTCATAAGCTGTTTACCTGAAGATGTTCAAAACCACACATACAGCATTAAAAATGCTTATTCAGTTGTGGCAGGAACCAAAAATCACAGAACCTTGTAAATTATTAACCTATGTAGTAGATTGCAGAGCATCCTTCACTCGCTTTTGTTTAGTAGACCATTATTTTGGAAGACCCAAGCTCCATGCTCCAAGGACAGTCTCCTGCTCTGTGCAAGATTCATATGTCCTGCACAAGAGGCCAAAGTGGTCCAAATCTCCTTTGCACCAGAAATTACTTTATGCCAAGCCTGATTCACTGAGTGGTGCCACATCCATGGAGGATGCTGCGTCACCTTAGGAAAGTGCTCTCTAAAACGCCTCAGTGCCTCCTTTTCCACGTATGATTTTTCCGAGTGTGCTGGTGATGCCCACATCCTACTCCTGCATCACACTTTGCTCTTATCAAGTGAAGCTGATGGTGCTTAAATACTTTCATAAAAGTACGTTTTGAAAAGCCTAGGTGAGAAGTACCAGAATGCTCGGCTCCTGACTTACAAATGGTAGCAAACCCCTCAGCCTGGGCACTTGCCTTTAATTTACAAAATAAACGTTCTTAGGAAAAGCAGAAGTTGTGAATGTGCAGAAGAAGGTGGGGAGATGGTCAAGGTTGATACCCTGGTTCAAACATCAGTACAATCATGAACCACTGGAGAAACCATGGGCCCTATTTTACGTGCACCTCTGTTGTCATCTCAAAGGATCCAGATTAAAGGGCTGCCAGGAATGATGAGTCCAGCCGACCACTCTTGGTTTATCAGATTTTTCAGCTTTGGGATAATACACACCATAAACATCCCGTTAAGCCAAACACAGAAACAGACAGGTATCTCATGGATGGCAAGGACCACCAAGGACCACTCTGCTCATTCAGGGCCAGCGCTATTTAAGAGGCAGCTCAGCTGAAGCTTCTGTTTGCAGCACGTTACCAGATATAGCCTCAAGGTTTCAGAGTATGAATTACTGTGGTGACATGCTGAAGCAGAGCGAAATGGCAGTGACCTGCAAGCTACTGTTTGTACATATATTAACCCACTCATACCCACAGCAATGAGCATTTCTCATGGCTAAAATCATACTGTACGGGTCACTAGGTGCCCCGCTTTAAGTAAGTCTTTGAAATTTTGGCCCATTGAGACATACAAAGAAAAATACTTTCAAGCCCTAAAAATCAGGAACACCAAATTTAAAGCAGGGGCTATTTTCAATATTCATATATTTTTACTAATAGAGCCTTTCTCCGTCTTTCTACCCAAATCATGTATCACACAAAACTGAGTGGCTCTCAAAAGCTGCATTTATCTACATTGCAGCTACACGTATTTTCACCAAGGTGGCACCAGCAAAAAAAAATTTCGTAGAGAAACTCCCATGTTTAAAGGTAGAACAAGCCTTAGCACTTCTATATTAGTGCTTAAGCAATATGGGGACCTTTCCTGGCTTTCTGATTTACCCACTAAAAATCAGGAAACTTCCTCACAGCAGGAAGTAAATCTACGTTCTGGATAGCAAGATCTCCACTCTACTGAAGTCAAAGTAACTTTTCCCTATTAGATACAAATTGAAAGAGGATTTCATCTGCTTCCAGCCATTAGGCTTTTGGGTCTAGCTGGGATTTCGTCATGCATTTATATTTTAATTTCTAAGTTCCAACACTCTCGGAAATCACACATGTTCCAAACTTCAAGTCAATATGTAGGTATTGCTATTGCTGTATCTGACCTAGGTTCAGGTAAGTCAAACTCTTATACCTGGTATGTCCTATGCATATCCTTAGGCCCTCAGAGCTACATAGGTAATACGGTATATTAGTCACAGTAACTTAGAATTTAGGCCAACACAATCTTGTCCTATAGAGCACCTTATAAATGTGATATATTTACATGTGATAGATTGATGTAATATATAAAATGCATTAGCTCTTACTGTATTTAATAGATGCTGAAAGCTAGCAATATCAAGATAGATTTATGATTTCCCCCATCCTTTGTTTTACTAGTGATAATCAAAAAAGACTGCTTGATTTAGATCATTTAACTGACTTTTTTGTTCATTTTGCAGTTAATATATATTTTAGTATATTTTTTCTTACTTTTAGCAAAATTGTATAGGTGCAGACACACACACAAATCAAAAAGTTGCCTGACTGCTTATTGCATCTTTTTAGGAACATGTTGGTATATCTCTATTCTGGAGAACATTTCACAGTTCAGTGATGGAAAATAGTTTGCACTTCATTTGTGCATGTACTAATTTTAGATTAAACAGGACCACATAAATCCTGCTGAAAAATGATGCAATTAAGCCAGACCTATTTGTAAAAAGGACAACATGTGGCTGTAATTATAATAGCTAAGCATTCGGTAACACATTGACTTATTAGTGCGCTAAGAGGCATTTGTGCAACATGCTGAGTAAGTCTTTACAGGAATAAATCTTAATATTCCCCCAAAAGCCATTAAAAACAATCCTCTGTGGCATTTCTGATCAACTTCCACAGTGATCTGCTTTTTCAGAATGGTCACTTTTGTTGTAAGCGTAGCACTAAGCATGCTCTGTGCCTACTGCTATGGTGTGAAGTAGCTGTAGTTACTCAGCTGGCTTTCTTTCAGAGCAAAACTATTGTCCAAGAATGACTGAATGACTGGCATATGCACCAAAGCTCTCAAGTATATTTGTTTCAGGTGTCCAGTAATCTGTAAAGATTTACAGTGCTCATACTTCACAATGCCATTGCAGTTTATATGAGGATTTAGATTCCTCAGCACATTTCTAAACCCTTGGCAGCCCCACAAGAGCTATCACGGCCTTCACCAAAACAACCTATGATAAAGACTGGCTACCACCACACAGGCATTCCTGTGTACCTATCCATGACCCCAAAGACCATGTCTACAGTAACCCTATGATGCCAAGTAAGGCAACATGCTAAGTTTAAGATCATTTTTTGCTATTTATAACCAAACTCAATTCACCATCTATACCCTAGCTGTAGAAATCCACACTGTTGTATAAGCGTCCCTGCTTCATGCTGCCCATCATAGGTCATAGTTTCCCTTGTGGTGACTGATATATGGGAAGGATTTTGCACTCTTGAGACATAGCTGTTAGGGCAAACAGGACAGACAGAAGTGTCCTAGGAAGGTGAAGTGGGCCAACAGATCTAGGATGTTGTTCCCTGGGGTATGGACCAGCCGCGATGCAAGCCCTAATTTTCATATTCACCAAAAGCCACTGCAAACTCAGCTCCACAAAGTGTGGACTGAAGGCAAGTTTGGGCTCAAATATAGGCTCCGGTCCATACTCAAAGTGCAATACATACATACCAAATTCCCTGCACAGGGCTTTTTGGAGAGTAAGCCTTCTACCTTCTCCTTCACATTCAAATGTTCGTGTGCGGTGGGTGCGAAAGGAGATGTGAGAACTTCAGGACCCAATGCCATCAGGTAGACCAGTAACGGTGAGGGTCTTTATAGCCCAGACATGGAAGTCTGGCTGCCACATACAAGAAGGATTTAATTTATTGTTAATCTTTCACTCTCAAATTTTTCTTAGGGATGCTGTGGATGATAATCTGGGAGAATGATACAGCATTGCCAATCACCTGTGGAGCATTTAAAGGTAAAAAAACCCCTAAATGTAATTTTTTTTTTTTTGCCTTTCAATCCCCAGTCCTTCTGATTCACTGCTTTATTCTCCAACATAACAGGAAAAGTTTATTTTCATAGTTGCATGCTTTCCACTGAACTAGATCAGAAAATCCCTCTCATCTCCAAAGGGCTCATTTCCTTCAGAATTAAGACACTGAGTCAGTTGTTTCTTCAGTTCCAGTGACCTTTCTTCCCCTACTAGCTGGGGGGCTTGGTTTTTTTCACAGGAGAACATGTAATATAAACATAATCAGCCCTTTCACATCATGTAGCTCTTTGCTTCAGCCGGAGCTTCCTTACTTTGAGATTTTTTTTTCTGATATACTCCCACTAAAGTAAGATCAATCCACAGGAAGGAAAAAAAAAATGAAAGAACCTTAAATGCTAACATACATTCAAACGCCACTAAAAGTGCACCTGTGTCTTGTCATTTCAAAATTAATATAAGGCAAGGTATGTGATCCCTTTTGCTAATTAACGCAGCCCTCTCAGATTCCCCTTTCCCCTCACGCTAATTAGCACAGAAAAATCCTCGCACAGACAAACAGACAAAATAGCCACAGGACTCCCTTGTCGAGCAAAGCACTTGCAGGAGGAGAAGGGGCAAAGCTCTGCGTCGGTAATTTTAAACACCTGATTGCCTGAAGCGTGCAGGTGTGGGAGAAATGTTGCTGAAGTGATGCAAGCCTTTAAAAATGCCATCACACTTTGCCTGAAAATTCAAAATCCTCATTAGTGGTATGAATAATTTATCAGCTGCCCCACAAGGCGGGGAAGGGACACTTTTGTTGTCTACTTGACTAGCAATGAGGTTGGTTACCACCTCAAAGGGGAGGGAGGAGCAAAAAGTTTCTGAAAAATGGAAATTTACTCTCAAAGTATGGTCATTTCTTGCCAGAACTTTTAGAGATATCATAAAGAGACCAGTCACGGAGGCACAGGGTATTCTGTCCAAGAGAGGGAAAGGAGTCCTCAAAGCAGTTAATGCACTTTAAAGAATTGCGCTGACTTTAATCCACCTCTTATTTGGTTTAAATAACAGGTACGGTATGTGCAGAATTTAAAAAAAAAGATTAAAAATCCAGTATTAGTAGTCAAACATTCTCTAAAATGGATTTTAAATTAACTTGAGGAAGTCTGAAAGTACTGTAAGGAATAAATGTTGCTTTTAATCTTTCAAAGCACAAACTGTAGCATTACTGTTATCTTCTCCTGGCAAGTGTAGGAAGTGTACCGGTCTTTAGGCACCCAGCAGTGTTTCTTGGAAGGGCAATGAAAGAGTGAATGGCGAAAGCCTGCCAAAAGGAAAATCAAAGCCATACCTGCAAGCTGCAATACAGTTCTAGGAATCCCTTCAGACTTTTCCTTTTCATCTGTTTGAAACTGAAACTTTTCAAAATGCTGGCACGGTTCCTTAAAATAATTTTTACTTCTTAAACCTAAACAACTTGGAGGGAAGGGGGAGAGGAAGAAAGGGGGTGAAAAGATGGGGTTAAACAACAGCAGCAAAAAAAAGAAAAACGAAAGAAGCGGCATTAAATGCAATTGGATTGTCCCAAAGCAGTCTCTTCAGAGGAAGAGAGTCTTAAAATGCAGGAAATCTGTCTAACCCTCTAACTATTCCCACTCAAGCTGCCCCGCAGTCACAGATGTTACTGATTCAGTTAGATAGCAATTCCAAGCTCCCAAAACAGATTCCAAGTGAGAAAATAGGAAAAGTCCTTGGTTGCTATTAGATACGCATTCTGAAGTAAAAAGAAGTATGGGCAGGGAGGAATTTGTGGCCTGGATTAGAGGTTCCACGGTAATTAAAGAGCAATGACAAATGGCGTCTCGGCTGACCTATTGAACATGAAGCCGCAAGGTTAGGAGCTCAGGCTGCAGTGAAAATTTCTAGGGAAATGTGTCAGGGTTTTTCTCCTGCTGTGATTTACCGATATGTTTAACAGGAATGAAATCCATACAGGTCTCTGAAAATGTAACGACAGCCTACAGAGATTAGACGAAAACCTGAGAATTTAGCAGGACATGCTAAAAGCCTTGTAAATGATGTATTTAATTGTGCAATTAAATTCTATGGCGGGGTAATAATTTATTGCATCATTGCTAAAAAGCTGGAGGAAAGTTATCACTTCCTAAGAGACCGAGTAGGACATACCCCTCAGACGTGCCCCAGCAGCTTTCAAACATTTAAAAATTGCACTAGCAATGTGGGAAGAAAAAAAGGCACCGCCTATAACCTGTAAGAATAACAGTAAAAATAAACAGAAGTATAAGTCCTGCCACAGTGTGCTTCAAATGAGCGAACAAGTAGGTTCCCAGGTGGATGATGTACCAGGTGATGCAAAGCCTTCTTGTGCTGGCCATCAGAAGTGGTCCCCACCCCACACGGCTCACCCGGGGAGAGCAAGCGGACGAGGAGGAGATGCTAAACAACAAGGTCAGGCAGACTGGGCGTTGTAGGAGCTGATGAGAAAATCTGAGATCCCGGCATCCCAGTCCTGGGCCCTACCCGCTGGGTTGCACAGAGCTTGTGCTAAAGCTGGACGGGCAGCAGGAGCTGGGGGATGACCCCATCCCTCCAGCTGCTCCTGGCTCTGCTTCGCTCCCCTCCCTGCCAGGTGAATTACTGAACTCCCGCTTTGGGAAGCAGAGGAAGAGGAGTGGGCTCCTTGGTCTCGGGCTTCCGTGAACTCATGCAGAGACAAGAATACTGAAGATGAGCATCCTCTCTGGATACGGCCCTGAGACAAGTCCTACCTGCGCGTCGAGGGCAAAAGCTCTGCTTCAGGACACGCTGCTGGGTCCACAACCCCAGCCTGTCCTAAGTTCTTGTTGCACTTTGTGGCTTCCAATCAACACCTAATGAGGGTTGTTTTGCAAGATGCTTCATGTTGTTTTGTACATTTAGATTAAGTTTTTGTTTTGTTTTCATAAAAGGTTATTCACAAGCTCTAGGTGCCCTGGCAATTAGCTAGATTCACAGTCCAATTGGAATAAACACCTGGCAACGTAATGATCCTCCAGCACAACAAAGCAAATTAATCTGACCAGCCAATAAATCAAGTGGCAGAATATAGCCCCTTCCACCCAGCTTCAAATCCCATGCCATCAGGCCTCCTCCAAAGCTGTTGCATACAGATGGTTTTTTACATCATGCCCAGAAGGGTCAGGAATATTTGGGCTGTTTCACACCAGTGGGGCTGGGGACAGGCTCCAGAGCCAGCAGGCGTCTGCAAAATATGCTGTTGGCAGCTCTCGCCCTTCTCCAGTCAGGGTCTTTTAACTGGAGTAAGCCCAGTCCTGCAACACCACACCGTGATGCGGGCACCTGCAACTCATTCAAAGCAATGGAGAGTGGTTTCATACAAGTTGGAGAGGCACGAGTGTGCACTCACAAACCCACGCAGTCTTCCAACTTCAGTACCTCTTTAGCCATCTTTAAGCTGGTTTAACTTTACCTAATTATTTCTCAGGTATATCTGAAGTGGAAAATCAAAATCTTGCATACAAATAGTTCCCCGAGTGCCGAAACCAGTTACACTTCACTCCCTGTGAATACTCTCATAAGATGAAGTTTGGTCTGCAAAAACATTAACACAAGGCAACTGCATTTCTATGAATAACACTGGCATTTGCAGCATTGCTGTATCAGTAACAGAACACTAATAGCTTAACCACTGCAAAACCCAATACATACATGTACAGTAACAGCTTGGAATAACAATGACATTAATCAAAATTATGTATAATGAACAAAAAGGCTCCAAATATTTTCAGATAGTTGTGGTCAGAAAGCTTAGCTGAACTCCTTTCAGGAGAAAGTAGGGCTGAATTGATCGTGTGTCTTTCAGACCGCACCACCGAGGCAGCAGGCTTGTATCTGCACGCTGGGGCTCAGAGGAGGAAATTTCAGTGTGACTGATACCATCACAGATAAGAGGTAATTCCCTTGAGAAATAAAGGGTTAACTTTGCTTAGGAAAAATAGGTTGGGTTACAGACAGGTAGCAGCTGAGTTTCAGGCTACATCGCCAGAGAAGAACAGCATCAGAGCTAAACAACCCTCCGCAGCTTTCTAAGGGCAAAGCAGCCTCTGTGCAATATATTGTTTCCTTGAAGGCAGCAAAGCTTAGGTGACAAAAGGAAGAAAAATGGTTGGAAAATGAAGTAAATGCTCTTGACTAATGAAAGACATGCAGGCTGGCAAACTTCAAATGATTCAAATTCGGGGATGTGAGACCCCACCCAATATTCATGCATTTTTTAAAAAATTGTCACCAAAATATCCCCTGTGCTTGAATCGAGTCTTATGCTACCAGTCTCTCTCATCAAATTCCCAGTTTTCTGGTTAGGGACTGCAAAGACAGGTCTTCCAGCAGAAGCCTGCCATCCCCTGCCATCCCACGTGCAGGTGACTTGATGGTTATGGGAAGCAGCTTTATCCTAACGCCAGGCGAGTTTCTTCCCTTGTCCTTAGGCACACCGGAGCAGATCCCTGACAACTCCTGAAGTATCAATAACACCTTTTTAAAAATTGATGTGCAATAAGAGTTGGATTTCAGGAGGGGAAAGCACTGCCAGAATAATCAGTTTGAATCCTGCTAATTGAAAGCTCAATGCAAAATTCAAGCGGAGGCAAGCAGAGTACAGAGCACATGGCCATCCATTAACGTAATGAGGAGGAAACATGCAGGCTTCAGAGGATATGGACGGAACATATTCTGGACCTAACAGGCATTGAGAGCATATGTCTATGAAGCCATCCCCCACTGGCAAAGGGGAAATGCATTTTAATAATTACATGCATCTTTAGCAAGGACCCATGATGTTGGTGAGTTTTCCAAAACTGCATTCATGCCTCTGAAAACTCACTGTACCCAAAGTCAGGCTCAAGCAGTTAGTCAAATCCTAAAGTTGGGAAATGTAAGAGCGTTTAATGTCACTGGGATGTCCCAGAGCAAACTGGGATCTGCAATACCTTCTACAGCCCCAGTGGGAGGGCACAAATTGGCTCATCCCTTCGAGTGAGGAAACAGACTCTGTAGCGAAGCAATGCAATGCTGAATCTTTGGCCGCTATTAAGGAGAGATTCAGCATCTACCCGCATGCAGGGAAAAATGCAATTTTCTGAGCATAGAGCCTGAAACCGGCCATGATTTTTGGCCCCTCTTGCCAAAAATAAACAGGCTGATTCAAGTCATGGGTCAGGCATTGTTAATTCAAGAAATATTACTGGATTAATTTTATATCAATTTAATAACTTATTAATAACTATTGGGTGACCTGTCATAAATTAGTTAGCACTGTCCCAGAAGATGGTTTGGGATGTACAGGGTGATTTACATAACAGATAGTGTCATGTCTCCGTCTTCTCTGCTTCTTTTCATTTATTCATGTATAGAGCCAAACAGATAATGGAAAAAGTAATTAATAGATTTGGCTTGAAAAATGTTTTGATATTAGTGTATATTTTATTAATATAAACTACCTGTCCAACTCCAGGAGCTGGATGAATAATGGGCAGAAAATACTTCACTTACTGGAGACATAGCATGAAATTTATTGCATCAATCTTCTGACAGATACCTTTCAGCCAGTTTTAGCAACGTAGATAAACCAAATGAAGTGCAGGAGAAAGAATGAGAAAGGCGGCAATCATGCCTGACTACTAGTTCTTGTAAAAAGCCCAGACTGCTACCGGAAAGCCAAATTCTCAGCTGGAGAACGATCCCTGGCTGGGAACCAACCAGGTCAGCCACACAGACGTGCACGAGACAAGAGACACAGCAACGTTGGCTGGAAGTTCCCTTACGGCAGCGGTGATTTACCTGCAGTCCCGCAGGTATCGGGGACAGCCCGAGGCACCAATTCCACACAGACTTGTACAGGCGTCAGCAGGGAGGGCTGGCTGTGGCTTGTGCCTTTCCAACCAGGTAATTTTTCCTGTGGCACAAATAGACTCAGAATATAGTATGAGAGAATAAATAGGAGGAAGCTGACACTGTTAGTGGTTATTTATTACCTATTTACTAGCAGGTAATGGCTGACCTGCAGGCTATACTAAAGAAACATACTCAGCTAACTCCTAAATTACCAACTGTTTCAACTCCTGCTACTGAGCTTCAGAAATCTCCGCCTTGCATCGGTCAGTCTGGCAACCAGATTATCTTCTTTGCTGCTGCTGAGGAAATCACTATGTCAGCTGAGAAAGAGTTATGAAATCAGAAACTGCATCAGTAGCGTATGAACATCAAGGCTGCATGAGCATCTTGACTGCCTGCATCATGTAGTTGGGGTTCAGGTACCCAGTGCAAAAAAGACACACTGCTATTCCAGAATAATACTTGAAAACAAGCAAAGAAACTAACCTCTGACCACTACAGATTTATAGGAGTACCAAAAATACTGTAGTCTTTGAATAGCCTCTATGTGGGCTAGCAGCTGATGGCCAAGGTTCCTGCTCTGAAACATCTGGGTTTTTCCTTGCAACCCGATGAAAGGGCTGGTGAGGTGCATCATGTCCTGGTTACATCCCCTTCGCTCTAGCCCCCTCATGACTGCTAAGTTTCTTCTCCCCCTGCCTTTCCAAAACTGACTCTTTCCAAGCAAATCTGTGTTTTTCAAGGCCCCAGGCTTTTTTCCTGGGCTGTTCCTATATCCTAAGCTATATGAACAGAAAGTGTAGAAGAGCTCATTTGATCTAAACCAGAGCACAAGGGAGTGTGACAAACAACAAGCAGGACAAGAGGCAGACTGTAAAACCAAAGCAAATAAAATAAGATCACATAGCTGCATAATTAAGCCAGTCCCTGTTTCCAAATCTTATCAAGGGTCTACTTTCAAATGCAATTACAGTGAATTATAGCTAGTGATGCCAACCTACACACCACTGCTTATAGGCACAGCAGAAACTTGGTCATGGAGAGACCCCTGGAAGAGAAGAGGGAGGTGGCTATTGGATTTCTGGAAATACAGAGGACCCAGGCTTAAAAGTGCCCTCTGAATCCTGTATCTGGTCTAATAACTAAAACAGAGTTGGATTAGGTCTGCAGGGTCACATCCACAGGACCCCAGCTGTTAGAAAGACAGACCTTTCGATAAGGTCCAGCACTCAGCCATCCTACAAATGCTTCAGAACCCAGCTTTTCAGCAGTTCTGCTTCCCAGGTTGTGCCCATACTAATGCAGATGCTGTTCAGGTAAAAAAAGGGAAGAGGTGGTCTGCAGGTAATTTCTCCCCCCAAAAGTGCAGTAGATGAACCCTGGGAAGAATATCTACACAGACAGCATAAGACAGGTCAAATTCTGCTGATAAACGATCACAACAGATAACAGGATTGTTTTTCATTATAACACAGGCTATTTTGTGAGGGAAAAGGTCTTTCAGGATCTGTTGCAGAACTTCACAGAGCAACCTATCTGTTCTTATTGGAGTGTTTCAATTTGTTGTTGTGCGTCACCAATTCAAGGCCAGAACTTTGCTAACCCTAAGTGTTGTATGATTAATAACTTCTTACTCCAACAAATTGCTGGTTTGCACTCTTCAACAAACCCCTCCTCTTTGCAGAACTTGGTCTAATGTTTACTGCAGAGCTTCGTATTTTGCATGGGATTCTCCTTCAGGGAAATTGGATTTCCAGTTTCTATATCATTTCGACACAACCAAAAGAGAAAATCTGATTTTCTTTTAATTCAAGGTAGATCACATTTCAAGTATCACCGAGAAAGAAATGTCCTGCAACTCACTTTGTGATTTATGAATACCCCTTTCAGAACAATTACTATTTATACATTCATTTATCGTGTCTTGGTGTCATATTTTTGGCAAAGTCACCGGACAATGTAGTGTGTCCCAATTCTCCCTCCATCAGAAAATCATTTAGCAGAACTGCCTTTTAATAATGATACTGCCTTTTAATTTTCCAAAATGAGAATGTGGATTGTACCACTTTACTCAGCTTTTCCTTTGATTAATGGGAAAGCACTTCTGCATACAGAGAATGGGGCTGCGAGCATTCTGGCCTGAAACAATTCCAATATAAAGTTTCAAGTATAAAAAAACCCAGGGAAATTGGAATGTATTGTTTTAAGGTAGACTCAGGGTGAATTGAAAGATAAGACAGTGGAAAGGTGGAGGAAGAGATTCTGTTGGAAATGAGGGTGTTTACAAGAACCAAGTCAGCGCTTGGACAAGAAGAGAAGAAAAGAAACACTGCTGATAATGATAATAGATGATTCTGCTTCACTGCTGTCTTCCATCATAAACAAATGGCATAGGCCAACAGTTAAACATCATCTATTTTAATTAGTATTTAAAGCATTTAGTTATCTATGTACTGAGTAACTGCAACAAAACTTTGTCAGGCTGGAATGCAAAGGGGGGAGCTTTGCAAGGAAAAGCAACCTGATCTGTGCTCAGTGTTGTGGCCTCCCTTTAGATACCTAAACACTTGCGTGCTACATTCCAGCTGACATTTCAAAAGAAAAAAAAGAAAAGAATGGAGAACAAAAATAACCGATATGAAGAAACTAACTCTTTGGTCCACAACTTTTCAATGACATATATATGGGCCAAACAGACCTGCACATTGGCACAAAGGCCATCGCTGCACAACTGCTCTGGTCAAGCAATGCATGAACTGATTGCTAAATATTTACAAACTTCTCCAGCGTATTCACTATTTGAAGTGTGAGGTATTAGGCACTTATTTTTTAAATAATTTCCTACCTGTGAAGTATTTGTTAAAGTCATCAATATCCCGTATTCTAATTAGGATTTTTTGAGGGGGTGGTATAGGGTTGTGTTGACCTCTTGCTGGATGAGCTTAACCTTGCCACAAATGTTTGCAATACCAGATCTGATGCTGATGAATAGCACTAGTGTGAAATAAGCCCTGCCTGACAGCAATACAACTGTCAATCCACTATAGTTTAAGCTTAATAGGGAGGTGGCTTTAGGCCCAAAACGTGCCCTAATAGTTACGGTTTGGAAAGCAAGCCCAATGTACTGCATGGTGGTGGTGACTCATCGACACGTGGCAATTGTAAAGACCATAAGATTACTGTTTCCTGGAAACTGCAGCCATAATCTCAAGGAACTGAGACTTTTGATTAACAACTGAACTAGAAGGTCAACCTGCCTTCGTGAAGATAAAGTGAAGTTTTAGTGGAACTGAAGCCAAGAGGGAGCTCACCAGTTGCAAGTGCTGGCACAGGGTTCATCTCCACAGTCTGCCTAAGGAAAGAGATCCAATGGCATTTATAGTCTCCTCATCCTTAATCTCCCTGGGATCCAGGCAAAACAACTGTGTGCACGGCTTAGAGGAGTAAATAGGAACAGGGTCCTGCAGCATTTCCTACGGAAATGAAACCAAATCAAGAAGATCGGAGGGAGTTTTGCTCTCCAATTCAAAAACATGACAAATAACGGTATGTTAAAATTAATGTGATTTCCTCAGTTTTAGAAGGTTAGGACATGAAAACATACCTCTGGGTTAAGAATGCCCGTTTTGCTGTCTGTGCTGGGGGAGCACATATGGCCCTTTTTCTTGGGGCAGTGTACACGCTGAGGAGGAGGTGGTTTAGGGACACTCAGCTGTAGCACTGCCCTTTTAATTGAAGCACTGCTTCCATTGTATCTTCTTGGGGATGGATGGGAACTACAGCCAAGCACAGACTCTGTCTCTGCTCCCCTCCAGGCTCCCCCAGAGCAGGCATGCTCCCCTCCTTGAAGAGAAAGCTTCCCAAATGCCCGCACCCCCAACAACACGCAGGGAGGTTTTCAATGTGCTCCCAGGAATCAGCATCCTCTTCCTCACACTGACTGGTCTGGGTCTGGACATATACCCCTGCGTACCTCATGCCTGGGACTCCAGCAGGACATAATGGTGCTCCCAGCGCTGTCCTCCAGCTCTGGCAGCCCCGTAACTTCTGCGGAGAATTGCCTTTACGGATTGATGATTCAATTTTGACCAGATTGCTTAACTCTGCTTTTCATGGTGAGCTTCCCTAACTAATGGCCACGTTTTCAACGAGCCTGGAAAAAGCTTGAACTACACTTCTGAGTGCAAACCTGCTCTGAACAGCTTGCCCAGTTGTAGAGTTATTGAAAATGTTTACACATGTAATTTTATTGCAAGAATATACACAACTGTGTCTTTATTGATTGCTTTCCTAGTTATGGACGTGTTTCACTGCTTTAAACCCCGCAGCTCACCCTGCAACATCCCCAGCTCTATCATGCACCATTTAATGCTGTTCTAATATTAGCAAACCTTTGTTTCCACAACCTGGATTTTCCATATTTTTGTCCGTGCGACCAGCAGAAAGCTCATCGCCAAATAACAATGAGCTCATCTCAAATGCTTATGCAGCCAGTGCCAGGTGAACAAATTGTCTATTATTAGACTTTTTCATGCACTAAGAGCTTTTGTTCCCTACTTGCCTGTCTTAACACCTGCTGTTGCAATGTATATCAACTTTCAGAACATCATTCCCAGTAACAACAGAATATAAAATGTATTCGGGGATTGCTCGTACAGAAAGTAATTAAGTTTTGTGAAGGGACCTTTGTCGAGCAAAAAGGAAAAAATAAGGTGTGTGGTGATGGGACTGGAATAATTATGAATATAAATCAAAAATCTTCACTGAATCAACACAAGAAAAACTTAGATATTCAATTGCAGTAAATTCATTCAGCGGCGTTCAAGAAAATACTAATAGTTGTGAGAAATGAATTTGTATTAGTAGTAGTAGTAATAGGAATTTTTTTCCTTCAGTGAGTTTCACACAAATATAGAGTGTTTGACTGGTGTGTGAAAGTGTTGATGGGATTGTGTGGGTTGGGCATATGGAAAAGGTGTAACCCAAACCCAGCAGCTTAAAAAACACATATATAGATATTTAAAAATATTTAGTAGTGTGATCCAAATGTTAGAGAAGGAAATTATAATTAACAGGTTATAAGGTACGTTATGAGGAGGTCTGGCTTTTACTGGAACAAGAACAGTCATCGCTCATGGTACAGAAATGGACTAGTGTTCTTATGTGAGATGGCTTTTTTTTTTTTGCTTTTTACATTTTTCTTCCATTCAGAAAAATCATACTTAAATGGTTGCTTTCACAGCCATGAAATAGAGAGCTGGAGAGAGCAGCGTGATCTGTAAGTGGAGGCTCAGCAACCGCTGGGGATGGGCAAAATTCCTGCCTGTGGCTGAATCACTTCCCTCTCTCACCAATTCAGATGTCCATTTATAATAAAAGAAAATTCCTCACTATCCACTTCTCACCTGCCACATCTATTTAGATTGTAAACGTTTCAGGCCAGGAACTGTCTCTCACCGTGTGTTCATACAATGCATAGCACGTGGGGACTCCAGGCTCGATCAGGCTGTCGCAGGAGTGTGCTGCACACAGTAAACAAAAGAAACATCCATGAGCAGTGAAACCCAAAAGCGTTTGTTACTTCTCTGTACTATGCAATAAATTCTGACCTTGGTTTAGTATCGCTGTCAGAAAGAGCTAAAGGCCAGTTCCTGGAAAACCGGAGTCCAGGTGTTAGATTACTTATTAAATATCCAAATAGCAAGTAAGCTTTTCTTACAAATAACCCCCCCAAATATTCCCTATACATAAGTCAGTTTTTCTAACAAATCTTTCTTTACTCTCCCTCTTCCTTCCCAAATCACACACTACAAGGATATACATGCATTGCATCTCCTTCTGCACGGGACACCATTACGTACTGTCATACTTGTACAGAAACTCTTGTGTAGTTCTGGCTGTATTTGGATTTTATCATTCTCAAATCAGAATTGACGGGAGGGATGATTGATTATTGACTTTTCTTGCTGCTTATTTAAAAAATATGACCTGGCCCCACCAGTCAAAAATCATGAAAAAATATTACTTACAAGAAACAGGAGGATACAGAGCAGTCTCTGCTAAAGAAGGAATCACTCTGCAGAAGTAGTTAGTTCAAATGCATCTCCGAAAACAGGAAAGCAACAATAACAAAGTTACTTAAATATGTACACCACATTTAAATTTAAGGAAAAAAAAGTTATTTTTGGACTGTAACTAAGGAAAGGGTACATTAGAGCCTCTGTTACACTGCTAACAATGAATAAGAAATCTGAAGGCAGAAAGTCAGGTGTTCGTCAGAGTTGTTTAAATTTACTCTCTGTTACCTACAGCTATCACTGGGCATGTGCCTTGGCTGCCCCTCCTGTCCCTGGCCAGACCCCTGGTGCCACGGCAGGAGAGGCAGGTCCACCGCAGTGACAGGCCGTCACCCAGGGACTCTCACATAGCATTCTCTGCTTTAAGCTGTTTAAGGTGCCTTTGTACCAACTTTGTCCTGTCGAGAGATAAAAACCAGTCACGGGTTTGAGGGGATGACAGATCCAAACCACCCTCTGCAGAACTGAGTGAAGATTAGTCCACAAAGAAATCACCAGCTCGGACCTCCAGCAGGAAAATGCTCTGCTCTGCTTTCACAAAAGTCTACACAAAACGTTGTATGTTAACTTTGATAAAGATGCATATTCATAATCCCTCCTTTCACCAGTAACGGCTGCAGATCTTGACAAAGGCAAACGTTAAAACACACACACACCCCCCCCCGATTAATGGAAAAGCAAAATACTAAAGAGCCAAATAAGAAAGTAGAGCTCAAATAGGGGAAAAGCAAAAGGAAGAAGTTTCACTTAGGTGGCCCAGGGTCTTCCTGAGCTACGATGTTTATTTGAGAGCTCACACAATATGAAAAAAAGTTTGGAAAAAACAATCACCCATACAAAAATCTGGTGAGTGCACGACATGAAGTCTTGCTGTTAGACATAATAATCCCTATTTCATGTGCAAGATTTATTCCGAGCATTTGTTATTACACCTCTGAACATAAACATAAAACACATATGAAAGCTAACAGGCAGGACAATTCACTCATATAGATCATCCAAAACAGATTTGACATGGTCCCTTGTATCAGATGGCCAAGCACATCTTTCTTGTAAGATCTTTTAACACGCCGTATATCCATCAGCATAAAAGAGACATTTCTGCCTCTGGTGTTGCACGCTGGTATCACATGGCCGCTGTAAAATAGGTTCAAGGGGCTCATGAATCTGCCTTAGCCACCAAAGATAAACAAATCTGGAACTCATTAGTCTTCACACGGCAGTGTTTTGGCACACAGAGGAAAAGGAGTTATCAAGACTAAATTCAGAAAGGTTGATATATGTATCTACATCTCAAAATGTCTGTTAAACTGCCAACATGCTTCACATAGTCCCTGTGAGGTTTGTATTTTTTCCTGCATTGTTTAAGCTGTCAAATGTTAATGTGTTTCTGGCTTAATTTATTACACTGATATGACAAGTTATGAGCAAATGTATTCTTGTTTACTACTGTTAATATTTTGGTTATACTCATTAAGAGCAGTTTTAAGATTAGTCTTTTTTGTTATTTTGCATAGTGGAAAAGAAGCAAAAGTCTTTCGCGAGGACTGCATCCCCCTTCGGCTTGCAGCACAGGCTTTCATAATGGAGTTGTCCAATTAACTATTAAAGCATCACCACAGATCAGGACAAATTGTAACAAAGAGGTATCCCAGAGCCTTCCTGATGGCTGAACTGTCCTGCTGCTCATGGCATCTCACCTGGATGTGAGAGATGGACACTTCCACCAAATAAAATTCCAGAATGTGCTTCTAAACAGGTGGAGCGGCTTTCTTCACTAGCAGGAAGCTGAGATGCATAGAATTTGCTTTAATGCTAGCAGGGTCACCCTCTCCAATCCCAGGGATGGCACAAAGCATTTCCCAGCAACCCCTCTGCAGGATCCAGTAGCTTTTTTGTCATATTTGGGCCTGTTTAGTCTCTCGAGCGTCCTAAGATAGAGCCCATTTCATCAGAAAGATGATGGAACAGTCATTGTGCAAATGCCATGCTCTGGTTGAAGTGTGGAAGTCTCATGAAACAGTATGCAGCACTGGTTGGGGTACAACAACGCATGGTCAGTATATTCCCCAGGAACACCTGGAGATGTTCATGCAGCTCACCACAGTCTTGCAATGCCTGCCTTAATTTCAGGTGACGCTGCCTCTTTGTCCTTTGCTAGAAACTCATGGTCAAAGGTAATCAGAAGCTCCTTAACAGCTCATTTCATCAGCCATTAGGTCAGATGCCCAGTGTGGAGGTGATAGCACCGGCCAGCTCAGATGTCTTTAGGAAGATGTTTGTGTGGATCAAGCATACCAGCCCTCTAAGTAAAAATACACCATGATCACCATCAGATTTTAGCTCTTACAAGCACCACAACAATAGTAGGCTGATGGAGAATGAATTCACTGCCTTGCTCCTACTACTACTTCTGCAGTTTAGCAAATATACATTTTCCCAAAAGACCATGTCTGTTTGTTGGCAGAACTTAGAACTTCATTATACATATACGGCACTGTGATGAGCACTTAGAATGTCAGGCTGTCATTCACACAGCATGATGCAACATGACATAGCTCAGTCACAAACCCTATTGTGACACAAATTTAGAAGTAGAGTTGGATGAAGATATGTAATTCTGGCACAGGAATTATTTTAATATTCCCAAGTTTGTTTTCATTCTGATCTAGAAGGAAAAGAAGGAAATCTAGAAGGTTTGAAAAATTATCAAACCATTTGGATAAGTTTCTAATTGAAATTCCACTTGGCTGCGTAATAGAGAGACAGGAACTTGGAAGTCCCAGATGAATGGGAGTCTCAGGGCTCAGAAGCCAATGCCCCAAGGCTCCTGCCTTCCCATGCGTACATAAAGCCCAGAGCTGCAGCAACCTGCCCAACACACTGTCAAGTTGCCCATTAGCTTAGACTCCTACAACTCTTCCACTCTACATTCAACCAGCTACCAAGCCTGCTCAGATCCTCACAAAACAAGGTGTCCGAGTAACTTTCTGTGAAATCAACATGTCTCTGGGAAGGAGCAAGACTCTTGACACATATAACCTCCCTAACCTGAGGACATCCCTGTTTATGTCCAGAAATGGAACTACACCATTTTGTGATAATTGTGGGTGTGATCAAAAGCACATCCAAGACAATGGGAGAATTCTTGTTAACTTCAGTTGCCTTTGGGCCAGCAGGCTACATCTACAACACCTTGCAGTAATTACTACATATTGCAGAATTGATTGCAATAGTGATAAATTGTCTATGAAGCCTTAGCTCCGAAGTATTTACTTATCTGGCAGGGTTTCTTAGTAGTCAAGTTGAGATTTTTCTCCTGCAGTAGCTGAATGAGGCAGATGGTTTGATTCAGTGTGGCTACAGAAAGAGCCAAGGCAATTCTGGGGCCATGTGTGCAAAGCCTTCACACCAGGGCTCACGAACAGAGCTGCTCTCCCCCTGCTGTGACATTCAACAGCTGTCTCTGTTTGAAGAGCACTGACAAAATGATGGAGAATGTAGCAAAGAACAAATATCGAGCAATTATTGGAATGACTTCTGCAGAGGCAGGTCACCTGGACATAATGGCCTGGTAGGCTCTTTCCATCTGTAGCTCACACAGTTCAGGGGGGCACATGGGAGGGTTTTTAACTTGGCCACTTATTCCTTTGCACTATCTAGAATGTGTTTCACGTGTGTGTGCTTTAATAAACATGAAACGCCTTATGGTCATGTCCTTCCAAAGTATCTCTGAACATACTTATCCCAAGGACACCAAGAAAGACAGGTAATGGATAAGGCATAGGAGGCCTTTTTTTATAGTACTTCCTCAGGTAAAGAATAACAGCTGAGCTCCAGGTCTTGCTTCTGTCCATATGTGACACAGGAATGAAGATATAGTTTTGATTGAAGGCACTTATTTTTCCACAGGCAATGGTCCCCTTTTGGAAACACACAAACAAGAACTCCGTTCTTATCTATCACTATGCTACTACATCTTCCACTAAGTATTACAGAACTGTCTATGTATTTCATTATATTTCACATAGATCAACAATCCTAGATATACCCTTCCTATCACTTATCAGACCCTTTTTTTTTTTTTTTTCAATTCTCTAGCATGCAGTCTGAAACAGGACCAAATTCCTTGTTGCTACAAGCTAGTACAGCCACCCTGAGAAATGCCAATTCACAGAGGTCATTTATATATAGTTTGTTATGGACTCACAACTTTGATCCGTTTCAGTTATTTTTGCCTGTAAGCAGAGGTATTCCAACATCCAGGTAAACCAGATTTCCAGATTAGGATGATGAGGCAATCAGGCTACAGACCTTTGCTTGCTTAACGGCAAGAGGCATCACTCTCTTCTCAATGGCTTACAGTAAATCATTGATACAGCTTTCATTCATTTTCACCACCATTGTGTGAATTGGCCTACAATACTGATATTCCTTCTGCCTAAACATGCTTTCCCCCTTTATTTTCTTTGTTATGCTTCCTGACATTTTTATTTTCTGGGTCACACCCCACTCCATGGCATATGTTGAGCAAAGCAATGAAAGCACTTACATAAAACCCCTGCAAGAAACAGATCCGTTGCTTTTGTCAGTGAGCTCTACTCATGTACGATTGTTCAGTTCTGAATAGCCGGAATAAGTTTTAAGACATAAAAGTGCGTCATTTCATATGCTTAGGAAAGTCGGTGATGATGGGTAGATCTCAGCCTGCGTTGGAAATACAGTACCTCTCTAACAAGTTGTCAATCTCAATTAAGACATCAACATGCCAAATTAAGAAGGTACTGCTGCACAGCCTATTGTTGAACTGCATGTCAGGTGAAATAAGCACTAATTATACACTTAGCCAAATATGTCTATTCAATATTACTTCAAAACTAAGGTCACTGAGTTATTGTGAAGTGGTAGTTTACACTATTTTGGATCCCACCAAATGGCAGGTGGCCATACAAATATGCAACTCAGCATGTTCTGCTTGGTCCCCACAGCTGTGCTGCCAATCAGTTAAGGATGGCTGCAAGTAAATGCTAATTAGCTTCTGTTGATCTGCATATTCCAGCAGCCTCCCAGGATTCCCATTTTGATATGCAAGATTGCCAGTTGGGTATGTGATTGAATTAAGAACCAGAAAAGGTTTTATCTTCCATGCAGGAAAATGTGGGTCTAAATCCCCAGCAGAGGCTGTTACCACTCTGATTTATGTTTGGCAGTGCCTGTCATTGGAGTGGTAGCAAAGGCTCAGTGCTAGAGGGTGCTACCTCCCTTCTTTTGAGGGAGAAAGAGCCTCCTCGTTAAGAGCAAACACTCACCATCTGGGGTCCGACCCACTCCTGACTTTTACATTGCAAGGCTTCCGCATGTCTGCTTCCCCACTCAGGGTCCAGCAGATGCTCTTCTGTAGGTTGACTGGTCCTCAAAAAATAGAATATGAGCAAAAAACAAAAAAGAGAGAAAGAAAATTAAAGAGCAGAAAGATTTGGAGTTGATGGGTTGGGGATTTTTGCATTGGTAGGGTCGCAAGAGGCAAGAAAAAAAGAGATTTACCAAAGTTGTCAATAGGCCATTAATAGTTGGCTGGTTAAGTTTGCAAGGACTGCTTAAGAAAGAAATGGTTGGAAGGTTGCACTTCTGGGAGCAGAGTGTTTAGATTTTGCACCTGTACTGCATAAGGAAAGAAAATATGATCTCATTATGTAAACATTACAATAACAATTTTCAGAAATTTTGCTTGGCTCTGCTATTAGTGAGCACTGGTTCCCTGTAGTGAGGAAACAATATTTCTCAGAAACTGCTCACCGCATTTGATAGCAAAATAAAATTTGCCTCATCTTTGTGATTTTTCTCTTTACGGCTTGATCAGACATTGGAAGAAAAATGATTATTTAATTATCCTGCCAAGTTTATGTAGGTTGTTATCATATTGTTTCTTGACTTGAAAATAAGTCAAACAAAGGTTGGCTTCAGATTGATGGAACATTGTATGCTGCTAAAAATGCTGGGAAACTGTTTTTCCTTATGGATTTCATGTTATTTTATTTTTTATATTTTCTTTTTTAAATGATGCCATTCTCCCATTCATAAAGCTTGTCAGCACTCTGTTGTAAATAAGACACCTAGGTACATGAACAATAGTCCAGTTCAGTAAAGTTTATAGGAGAAATTAATAGGTAAGATTTCACTGCAAATTTCAGTAGCATATTTCACATACGAAAGCCTGAAAACAGGATTACAATCACTGTTTTAAAAGGTACTTGCATACTCTAACACAGTTGAAGTTGAAAACACCATCCTGTTCTAAAGGACATCAAAAATAAACAGGTGCATTAAGATGCAAAACTTAAATGTGTCCCCAATATTTTCAAAATTGCTGTATTTATGTAGTTGTAATGAATACCATGAACAAATGGGGGAAATTTATTTAAAAGTAAGAAATGACTGCCAAGAATTCTAAGTCAAACAAGATTTGCTATCTCCTCTATTCCATGTACAATTAAAAATTCAAAAGGAGTCTTGGGCCTCATTGTGGGAATAACCTACAAATATATATATTTTTGATATATAAATATACACACATATATATTTATATACATACCTGTGGGATGAAAACCAAGCTTCAGTATGGGGAAAAGCAGAATCTTATGTATGATCCCATCAGCTGAGAATTTATCCTTGGGACAAAAAACCTAACATTTTTCTGTGTTAAAGGGATACTTTTAAGAAAGTGGAATTATTTATAAATGAAACTGCATGCTATTAAAGCCTGGTAAGCCCATGCTTTTAGCCAGGTCAGTTTTTAATAGGGTATGCATTACCACTATATCTATGGCCCCAATTCAACAAGGCAATGAAGCACATGGTTAACTTTAAGCATCCTTGAAGGCAGTAAGACTTACATGCTTAGTCGAATTAGGGCCTTAGGCTTCTCGAGGTATTAAAAGAATATATCATATTTCTCTCTATTATGCAAACTGCAGGGACCAGACAGTTTGGGAGGTGTTTCGTTTTAACTTTTTGCAATGACATGGTAAGTGTCAGAGTCAAGAGTAGGATTTAATTTTGCCCTGCAGATGCTGAAGGTCAGAGCTGATCTGCGCTATCCTGGGAACATCAGACTTTCTGCAAAATGGGTTACTTTAGCACAAGTATTTTCATGTGGTAGTACACTGGAGCAGCATGTTTGAAACAGAAAACACAAAACAGAAAACACATGCTCAGCCCAGAGAACTCAAAATATGTATCTTTGTCCTCAAATACATATGGGCAAGAGTACCTTCATGCCCTAACATATTGCACAAGCCCCAAGAAACTAACACTGAGAAAGTATAAGCCAGAAAATGTCACTAAAAGTGCAGTTTAATCTATTTTTATAGTTTTATTATCATTTTAACATTGACACATTTCACGAGAAAGTTTTGAAGTGCTCTGGGGCCCCTGTTTGTCAGATCACAGAGAGTTACGTCACTTGTCCAAGCTTGGCCAAAACAGACAAGGACTTTCCAGTCTGGGAAGGAGGCTGGGACAGAGGAATAAATATTGCACTGCATAAATCTAAACCAATGCAAAAAAAAGAAGAAATGGCCAAACACTGTTTGCATTTCTCACAAGACTGCAGTTAAAGGCACCTCAAGAAGTTATCAGGCAGCTAGTTTAAAATAAAGAAAATAAAATGCCTTTTTTTTTTTTTTTAATATGCATGTGATAGATGAGGTAGTGGTGATCATGTGATAGATGAGGTAGTGGTGATAAAAGGTAATAAAAAGTACTTGGGGTGGACATGCTATGAAACTCATGAAAATTCTTTGTTGTTAAACAACACTAAATCTATGGAAAGAGACAAAGAGACAAGCTTAGGCTATTATATTTTGGAATAAAAGATCTATTCATCCATTCTTTTATATCAAGTGAACTGCTGAAATAGTGGCAAAAACTGCTTTACAGAAGGACTAAATGGACAAAAGATGTATTTGAACAATATATCAATGTATCATTCCTTACATCAAAATAATAAAACTTGTTTGTCCACATATCTCTAATATTACAGTTTTGTCTGTAAATGAGTGGATTCCCCTAACAAGGTAGAGTCTGATTTTCACTCTTGTTAGCTAACTCCACAAAAATAAATACCAGAAAGTGACAGTTAGGGTAAATATCAAGAAAAAAAATCCCTATAATAAGAATTATTAACTCTTGGACCTGTCTTCCATAGGAAATAACATCTCCTTCTTTTGAGTTCTTACAGTACTGTTAATTTAACTTAATCTTGCCTCAGCAGTGAGGAGTGAATGGAGAACAAGGACTCCTATGTATGAGCAGTCTTCGTGGTGAAAACACTGACAACTGAAAACAGAAGAACTACTAGAAGGGAAAAGCCTTAAAATGGCAGCATAAATTTGAATAACCTCAACCAAACCATACCAAAGCTAAAACCTTTTCAAATTAATTTCTCAGGAGGTTGGACTAAACAACCTTCAAGCAGGAGCCTGCTTCATTTTGTGGATATGAAGTAATATGATTCCTTTTCTTGGTTCCAGGGTGACTAAACTAAAAGATGGGGCTGCAAAGCCATTGGGATATTCTTCCTGAGGTGACTTCAGTATCTTAAGAGCTCTACACAGACAACACATGATATTTGCTCTTGTCAAAGCGACCAGAAATTGGTCATTTGATAACAAGCCAAATAAATAAATACTCTGATTTGCACCCAAATATACGTTCCAATCTTACTTATTTTAATTTTACCTTTTTCATGGGCATCAGCCCTTAAAACTGACCAGTTGAGACTCCAACTTCTGTGGACTTTGAGAGCTTGTAGGAAGTTTAGTCCACAGCCACACATCTCTCAGTGAGAACAATGAGGGAGGACACTCAGCTTGACAGCTAGGGCGTAAAACTCCCATTCTTTCCTTAAACACAAAAATGATGAAAACATTTATTATGAAACATATTTTCCATTACTGTATTGTAGAATGTAAACAAGTTCTCATGACATATGGGGCCATGTGTTTCCTTAAAGAGGTGTTATGTATGTCAGAAGCAGCATATGTACCGTGTGATACAGCTACCACCATGGTAAGCATTTGTTATTGCCTAGTGAACAGGTGCATAAAATCCCCATGTAAACAGATGTCATAGCTGCACTGACATCTCTTACTCATGTCTACTCCTGCAGGAAAATGAGGGGGTTTGTTTCCCCCTCTTGGGTGTTTAATGTGGATGGCCTAGACTTGCATATTTGCATCTTCCCGCTTTCACGTGTGTATCTCCTCCTTGATTGCACGGCGGCTTTTAGAAGGAAAAATCATCCAAAGAACTGGTTTCTCTAAGGGACTCCACAATAATGCTCTTTCCAGAAGTCTCCATACAGACACTGTTAACACACACATCCAGTTTCATAAAGAAATTAACTCAATACAGAGAGTCCTGAAAGGCACAACCAGATTTTTCTCTTGATTTGTCTCTTAGCCCCTAGAAAACAACTTTTCCTCATGAGAGAAAAAAAAAAACAAAAACCATGGGCAATTCAAGTGGAGCTCATTAGAAAAACACAAAACATATGGAAACACTGGGAGGATGTCTGACCACTGCTCTTTAAAGTCTCAATTTGCAAGGTGGTGCTCACAGGCGGACTAGCATGACCAGGTGGGACACAACAGATCTCACTGGGAGTCTTTGCATGACCAGGAGTCCCCGCAGATGGAGCCAACCCAAACTCACTCTGCTCATATGAGAAAACTGTCTTTCCCCACTAGCAATCTCAGACTTACCTGCACATGTCATGAGCTCCCAGTGCCATTAGATTTACATGCCTTACAGTGCGCGACCCTTAATTATCAGGTTGCTTTGGTGAGAACGACACAGAAGCTTGCAGAACCATTTGTAATAACTCCCTGAAGCCTTTAAAAGACTCCTGAGTAATGTAAGGAGTAAACATAAATATGTCATTTCCTATTATCAAACATATGTATTCAAATCAGGCAAAAAGTCTCAAAAGCTAAGTGTGGTATAGCTTCACACAAACATGTAGGGGCTTATGTGCCAGATCTGGCTCTTTCCTTCTCACACCTTCTTTTAAACCGAGATATTTGCCAGAACTTTTCAATGTAAGCCAAGGCTGTGGCGCTCTGCTGTTCTCAGACACGGTCAGATTTGTGCTTGTCCTTGCCTGGTACGTATTAAAATAATAATTTTTCCTCCCTTTCACCCTTCCAGAGCAAAGTAGTCTGTTCTTGCTCACATACTAAATTTTTAATGCATTTTTCATTTTAAATTCCTTTAGCACAGTTTCTGTGGTTCTCTTTGCCTTCCTTTCTTCCCCATTCCCCTTAGCTACGGTTTGTTGCACAAAAGAAAAACCCATCCTCACAAAATTATGAAAAAAAGACAGTGTATTATGATCATGAATCTGGGCCTGATCCAAAGCCCACTGGAGACAAGCCCACTGGATACAAGGCTATTCTTTGCATTTATTTGACAGACCTTGGATCAGTCACTCCCTCGACAAAAGACTCTCAGCATATATCATTTAAGTTATTCATCATGGCAGGCTTCTTTCCAGTGAAATGCAGTATGGGTGGCACTAGCTAACCCACTGCAGAGACATTGCAAAAAATGTATATGGTAAATCTGAGCACGCTCAACATCTTATTTATGACAATTTCTAATAGAGCAGCCAGGCTAACTGATGTCCCTAAGTTCTGGCCAAAGGCTGTGGAGTGGTTACAAAAGCACCAGCCTGCAGGAGCTTGTGTGTGTGCCAGAAACAGCATGGGTGCAAGATGTGGCCCCGTTCAGATGACCTGGCTGAGGACATACCATTTTCTAGCTTCCTTGGGGCTTCTGTGGATTGGTAATGACAAACCACAGTGGAGCGGGAGCCTGTCCTTTATAGAAAATGCCCCGTGAGCTCCGTCCTGCTGGCAGAGATGAGCTGATGCAGTGAAAGGAGCGGAGCACAAGTCAAGGAGATGGAAGGTAAATCTGCTGGGCACCACCTGGTAGAAATGGGCTGAGAGGGGGAACTTGTCCTTCCATGAAGAGACACACGTATAGGAAGGAAGGAAAAAAGGGGGAGTCTGAACGTAACTAGAGGGAGGGATTGAAAAAGCTCCCTTTATCCAGAAACAAGGATGCCTCTTGCCCCACTGCTTCTTTGAGCAAAACCACCAAACACTATCACAAATCCCAGCCCAAACGCTTGTGTTTGAAACAGGGAACAGCTGATGCTCAAGGTAGGTCAGAGCAGCAGAGAGCAAACTTTTCTGATGCCTTCAACAGCCCCTGCAAAAGGCATCAAAACTTAATCAACTCAGCCACATGCTCAGAGATGCCAGGAATTAACAAGTTGCTCCGTGCCAGCACAGAGGCATTAACCAACGGCACATGTATTAGAATCCCACACCCCATCATCCGCAGAAACCTCGGTGGGATGCTGTAATGCACCCATATGGGCAAGAGGCACTGCTCTGCCAGCTGCTCTCAGTTCGGGGCTTAAATTCTGCTAAGGGGGGCAAGGGGATGGTGGTACCCTCGGTCAGGTACAGGCTTCAGGCTTTGCAACAATCCTCCCACCTCTAGCAAGTCCTGCATCTCCTACATTAACTCTGCCCAGGCAACCGCATCAGCCAGCCCAGGCCGCTCCCAGGTCTCCAGGCAAGCATGAGAAAATCCTCCCTTTTTCATTTTATACTCATATACGGTCATAGTGCTGAAAAAAAAAAAAAGAATTTAAAATCTTGCCTTCTTGCAAAAAGGTGCATGGGATTTATGAAAGCTGAATTGAAGGGACTCAAAACACACAGATCAAAAGACTGTCCTTTTCAGAGCAGTAGCTCCAGACATGGAAGATACAGTTTCATATTCTTGCACTGCTAGAAATGTTCTTACCTGGTCCTGATCAAGATATTTCACCACATCACTCCCAACCTGTAAAGCGGAGCAACAGCACTTCTAAGGGGTAGTGTACAGTGCTGCATGGTCAGCGTCATTGACTCCGCAGACTGCCAGCAAGCATTGCTGGTTTGGTCGCAGGTGTGGAGCTAGAGGTGGCAGAAAGGTCTCTTCCTTGGTTGGGGGGGGGTCTGAGCTAGCCCCAGCCAACTACCTTCAGTCACCTTTCATTTCTGGAAACATCTCAAAATTTTTTTTCCAGGAATATCTCTCAGCCAAGGACTGACCTGATCTGACACGGCTGAGCTGGAGATCAGACAAGATCACAGCCTAGAGCCAGTGGTACAGCTGCAGGCTGCAGCAGGATCCGTAGTACGACCTGGGACTGGGGAAACGTCCTCCTTTCTCCCCTGCTTCCTCACGTTGCCTTTCCAACACGCTAAGCACTGCTGCGGCAGAGAGAAAACCCGGTCTGCTAGGTTACAATGATATTTACGTTTCAATTATTTAAATACCACTAAGAGGTGCTCTACAGCCATTTCCCAAGGAAGTTTTCCACGGTCCTTATTTCTGAGCAAAGGAGCAAGTTACTCTTCAAGTCTGAGCCCAAATGAGAAAAATAACCATCATATCCATGTAGCCCCATCTTTCTCCTCATTCCCTGATCACTTCATTAAGTGTGAACAAAACCATCTTTAACTGATACCAGGACTCTTCTAAGACAGTACTTTTTAGATTCTATCAAAACTGAATGCAAGATCTAAAATTAATATTAAAAATTCCCTCTGTGCTGCCTCTTTGAATTTGCATATCCTTCCTGGTCTGTCCTGGTCTCTCTGGGAACATTTTCACTGTGAAAAATAGATTCCTCCATTTTTCTTTGTGGCAGGAAAAAAATCTTTGGAAAATCAGTGGCTGGAGCAAATGAAGGGATTCATCCCAAGATCAGTTCTGTTTTCCATCCCTCCTTTCAACCAGTAATTAGCAGCAGGGTTGGGACAGGCACATGCAGAGCATAAGGGGACTTTTAACTCAATATTCAGTAGATACTAAGGCAGCATAAAGGAGAGAAGATGTTCTTTCAAAGAGGAGTGAATAACTTCTGGTCACAGCATTGACTCCGTTTTTACACTTTAAGATAGGGATAATATGATTGTTAACTTCTATTAGAGTTACTAAAGAAAAATGGCTAAATGAATGCTAGGCTTCTTTTTGGATCCAGAAATTGGATCCTAGAATGGGAACTTTTAGGGCAGGGATTTTGTTTACATTAGTTACATGTACCTCTGATTGCCCCTTAGGGTCTTTAGGCAAGACACAGTAGAAATAGCAAAACCACAAATGAACCAGAAAGCAGACAATCTGCAAATTGTTTTGCCATTATAAAGCAAAAAGTAAATGGGATAAATAGTGGAATGTGTTAGATACTGTAAAGTTCATAAACTAAAAATTATTGGGGAAGATGGAAGGATGGAAAGCCAGATAGCCTCCCTGTTATTTAAGAACTGGCTTTCCAGGGGGAATGAAAGTATTATGAGACATGCTAAACCATGTTGTGTCACACAGAGTCTATTAAAATGTATTTCTAGGGTCCAGATTTTATCTTCCTCCACCGTTGCTGGTGTTTGTTTTCGTAGAGCCTGACTTGCTACATAATGCCACTACTGATCAGGGTCCCTTGAGAAACTCGATTCCTCTATTTTATTTTTATAGTTTTCTCTGGTGATTAATTTCTGAAAACATATTTCAACCTTTCAATTTGTAGCACATATTGCATTTCACATGGCATGGGAAGCGAAAATGGATTACTTTTTTGGAGGTCTTATTCTGCCCCCCCCCCCCCCCCCCCCCCCCCCCCATATTTGACTAAATAATTTCTTTTTCAGCTGAGCAGCATTACAGTGAGGTTTTGCTGCTTTGCCACAATTTCTAGCCTGGTAAGGCTGAGACACCACAGGTCAGACTGCTGACAGCTTCACTGACCACGGCAGGACCTCCCAAACAGTGAATGGTCCAGTATCCCGATATTTCACAGTACCAACGTTACCCAATTAGTTTTGACTGGGATACGTTGACAGAAAACTGGAGAAAGCGTGTTCTACTTCAGTTTTTTGATGGTTGATTTGCACCCCATGCTGTGATGAAGTGCTGGATGCTGATACGCATCAAATCAAACAGCGCAGAGGTAAAGCTGCATGACAGCTTAAAAAAAAAAAAAAAAGTAGGAGAAATAAAAGAGAAATAAGTGATCCTTCATTTCCAAGGACTTCCGTGTCTTATCTTTCCAGAAGATTGCTACAGCTAGCTCAATTATTACTTTCCTGGGATGTCTTGTTTGTTTCCACCAGACGGAAGTAATATAAAATTATGTAAATCAGCTTTCTTGAAGTAAAGAATCATGGACCAGTCAATAATGTTTATGCATTAAGAAAGGGCAGCTCCTCCTGGAAGAAATAACACAGGGAGCCGATCATAAGTAAACATTTCTAAACAGACAAAGGGCTGGTCCCTGCAGCACAATATATTATCATATTTCCACATAATTAGTTTGTTTTCCACTTGAAATCAGAAAACGATTCGACATTGCATTCTGTGCCTCAGGATGGTGCATACAGTACAATTCTCATGTGCAGGTTCATATGTTGAATAATTAGTAAGAATTAATCTGTTGAAATTAAAGTTTGGAATATTATAGAACTCATGAATAGTGCATGGAACAATCAAGTAAATTAAACCAGAAACAGAATTTAAGAAGCCAGACAATAGCAGATGACTGCTGGCAATCTGTTTTTTAATCAGTGCGTTACAAGCCAGAGGGATGAATATTGTTACTGGCTTTGGAAAATAGTGTAAAACGTTAGCAGGCACAATAAAGAAGACTTACTAAGTAAGCACATTTTTTTATATTTGTTAAAGAAGGGCACTTCAAAAGGACCTGCTAACTTAGACCTATATCTGCTCTCCAGGATCCTCAGATTGGAAAAGATTGGATTTACAAAGGGTCCTGTACTTCTGGTCTGCACTGCAAGTGCACTAGGGACTTCTGAGAGCTCCATCTCTGTCCATTTTAAAGTTGTGTTTGTCTATCTGGAGCCAAAAATGTGTAAGTTTCTTTTCAGTTTCTTTAAAAGTAACGATTGAGTTGCTATGAATCTCAGGCAGCATGACCACAGTGTAGTGATTTCTCATTTTAAGAATTCAGAACAGTTATCCCTTAGTTCAATTTTATTTTCAATCCATCTAACCATTTTAAATATTTTAATTTTTTGCTTGCTTTACTGTGAAGAAAACCCTGGTCATGTCTTAAAAAAAAATGAGAGCAGTCAGAAAGCCTGTGGAGACCAGGCTGATTCATGCCGAAACGTATATATTCCTTCCCTTGAAGAGAAGAGCTTTAAATCTACATGCACACTTGACTTTTTCTGTTCTGTATGATCCTGTTAAATTGGACGAGGTTTCCAGATCTATTTGAAAAATGGCCACTACAGTTAGCTGAAACTTCAATCTTGAAAATGAATGAATGGAGCTGGTCCAGTACATTGGCTCTGGACCAGTCTTTAAAATACAGCAGAACAATGAATAACTGAATTCACAGCCAGCTGGTATCATAGTTGGGCAGTGAAAGTGTCAAAATATTAGTGACTTTTTTACATTTGTCAAAATCATTGCCAATATGGGAAGCATGGGCAGCTTGCAAATGTGAATCTTACACCAAAATAGTTTTAAAATCTTGCCTTAAGAATGTGAGTGCAGTTCTTGGTTTTATATCACCCATCACGGGGAAGGCGGAAGAGAATAAAATATCTTTTACTTAGAAGATAAAAGCTATTATTGATTTATCATCAAGCATCAACTACTAATGTGGTTGAGTAGTGCTATATGCCCTGCAGTAATAATGGATCAAGCGGCATTTCTGTGTCTTATTTTCTGGAGTCTAGTAAGCCCATTCAGTCATTTCTAGAATGTAGCATGTAAGGTATCCGTGCAGAGTAAGTATAAAATTTATATCTGCATATACATACACACTCATATTCACACAAAGTAAAGGAGAAACAGAGTTTGGCCACGTTTCAGTTACAGGAGAGAAAAAGAAAAATAAACATATGTTAGCGGTGTCTGACACATCTTTCTGCTCCAATAATTCGAAAAATGTTTGTTTTATTTTTAAAACAAAATTTTGCTGGCATTCACTGGATGCTGCAGTTGAGATACTTTCACTGTTTTTGAAAGAAGAAAAACGTACATGACCAAGTTACTCCACTGCAGCAGAACAGAAAGTCACTGTACTTATGCACCGAGTTTATTCTCCAGCAAGATGCTCTTTGGGATTTTTAGTGCCTGCTCTCTGCTTGCTGTGTACTTCTTTACCCTCACTGACACAGAGCTGTTCAGGTATCAGGACTTCAAAGGGGTTACATAAATTATCCTTCCCATGATGATGTACATGGCAGCCTAGGACCATTCAAACCAAGACCCGTCTGTCATTGAACATAATGGATTTTCACAGAGAGTTTTGGAGACCTGAATCCACTGACAATTTATTGATGATCTCTAAAGGCCTGATGTGCAAAATGTGTGAACAATTAACTCTTGTGACCAGTTCTATTAGCATCTATGGAAGCAATCACTGAGCTAATGAACTTATGAACTGCAGCACTCCATCACGGTCAGATAGATTTGTGGAAGGACAGTGCAAAACTCCCACTGACACTTTTGAGCTACAAAGCAAAATGCAACTTTTAAAAGAACAGGACATACCTCCTATTTTTTTCATTAAAAAAAAAAAGACTCATTTCAAAAGCAAACAAACATGTCTATATGCGGAGTTACACTCTCTATAGGCAAATTCGCTGCAGACATTAAGGGAAGCTTTTTACTCTCTCTGCACCCAAATACCTAATCTATTACCCCCCCCCCTTTTTTTTTTTCTTTCATTAGTTAAGTGAATAATCTCTTTATGTTCCTTTATTAGTTTTATACTGAAAAGCAGGAACCTCTGCTATTTCCCCTGCTCCTCTGCAATGTTCTTGTTTCAGCAAAGTAAGGTTTGAGCTGGAAAGTTTCCCTAAGAAGATTTTCATTTCTCATCTTGTCTGATGCAAAGTAAAGAGTATGCCAAGTGCCACTGACCTTAACTCTCCTGAATCAAAAATATCTGATGTGATATATAGAAAACTTTGATGTGTAGATATGCTAATCAGCAGAGAAATGTCAAATTTGCATACATTTCAAGTGACCCAACAATATTTACCTTAGAGCTAAGTTTCATATTTTTCTGACAATTGCAGCATTGAACAAGTGACTCATTTAGCATATCTAAGCAGCATTATGTCACAGGGATTTACCTCAGAGTTGTTTGAAAGCATCAAAAAGATGAACATCACTGTCTGAAATTAACAACAAGCCTAATTTGATTTGACAAATGATGTTGATTTAGATAGGGTCACTAGCTATTGAAGATGCGGAGGACAAATAGTGCCTTGAAGCCTTGATAAAACTGAATATTTAAACAGTTCATTATGCAAATTTGCCCTCTACCTGTCAGTAGTGACTAAAGTATAGGGTTAGAGTGCTGGAGAGGCTCTGTGCTAAGGAGACAACTAGTATACATGTACCTGGCTCTTCTTAAAAAAACAACTCCTTAGACATTTACAAAGTAGATGTGTATCAGCATTGTCCACCCCAGGTTTGGCAGTGACAAAACAGACAAGGGCTTGATTCCAAAAACTTTCGGCATCAATGCATAAAACTTAACTTTACCAAGAGAGCAGGTAGACATGGCCATTTGCCTATTGCATATTCAAGGCCTCATTCACCAGCCCTTTCTCACAAGATGCACATCCTGGGAGCCCAGGGGACTTCAGTGGAGCTACCTGCATAAACATTGCTGCTGCTCGGGATGAGGATGCTGCATAGGAGCCCTGATGTGTAACCAGACTTAAGAGTTAGGCTCCCATCCATAACAGCTTGGGAACACAAAGGTCCAGGTTGCTTTACAACTGTGTGCAACATCTACACATATGCCTTTACCATCACTCCCAACATCGCTTGGCCAACTCATATCCATTAGCAGCAGAAAAAGAAAATCTTGTCCAAGGCAAGCCCTTGGGTTTTGAAAAATTACCTTGAGATATTATTGCCCATTCAGAACAGAGGGCTGTAACTTTTGAGGGTCCATTCTAAAAAAGTAAGCATACTTAATTGCATCAATCTTGTGTAGTTCTGGACAGCTGAGAACACAAATTGCACCGAAGGAATGAAATGTGTAGTAACACAGAACTTGAACTCTGAGTGGATATTTAAGTGTTCAGGAATAGTTAACAATATTTACGTGTTCCAAATCTGATGTGCTTCTAAACACTAATTCCGAAAGCAAGTACTACAGTGTACTTAATCTATACAACAACAACTCCTTAAAGGGTATTCTCATCTTTTTTTTTCCTATATACACACACGCTATGGTTTTAGACATTTAGTATACTTCAATTTACTAGCACACTGCATGACCACGGGTCAGCAGCTTTTAAGATACCACATAGTACAGTATGTCTGGTTATGTTATGCTTTACAAGTTAACTTTTTGTAAGACACTTTCCACCATGTTTTTCTCAGAACTCAGAAAAGCCCATCAGTGTAAGTCAGGCTGAATTTTGACGCAGTGTGTTTGGAGAAGTGTATGAAAACGTCAGATTAAGTATTGGCAAGTAGATAATATTGGAACAGCAGACAGAAGCTATTTAATTAAAGAAGTATGGGAGAGCAACAGCAATACAGAGAGCAGATAGAAGAATATCTACTCAAATTAGATCCCAGGAAAGCCTTGCATGTAGTGAGCTCTGCCACCCATGGGGCAGGGTGCCTGTGCGGCAGATCAACTATGCTATAACTGCAGAAGGGCTTGCACCCCACTGCCCCTGTAACCAGAAGTCCTGGTGATGTCAGGACAGAGGCCAGCGAAGCCAGACATGACTCTGGAGTGGTATTGCTCTTGCTCACAGCCCTGTGCATGAACACAGAGGTCCCAGTGAGAAATGGGATTTCTTAGGGCTGTGGAACCAGGGAAATGTTTATACCATATGTGGTAGACTTGGGCTAAGGTATATAGCGGCACACTGTGTAGACTTCCCAGCTCAGGAGGTCGTTAGCACCCATGAATCTGAGCCAGAAGCATCATAAACCTTTTCCCTTTTATGCTTTTATCATACAATCTTATTGACTCATTTACATATGTTTTGTAGTATCTGTGTTTTCTTTATCCAGGTTATCCCATCTCCTCCTCGCTGGTCAGACTAATTGAGAGATGACTGTATTTACCATTTCACCGGATCTGAGAAAACATGCCTTGTGAGCAATGTTGATTTGTTTATAAACCACTCCCTTAACTCTGCTGAGCTTGTAAGTTCTTGGCTAATTGCTCTCATGTCCATGAAATGGGAGAAACCCAAGTCTGAGATACATGGAAACAATTAGGGCAGGGGGAAGAAAAAAAAAAAAAAAAAAAAGGCTTTCCCTGTAAACAGAAGTCCATGCCAAGATACCCTACCTAGAGCAACTGGCACGTGGTATGTTTGCAGATGGATCCACAGTAGGATCTAGCCACTTATATTTAGCATGCAGTGTTATTTGGTTTAGCTAGCCAGCTAGCAATAGGTGGGAGTTGGAAGGGGAACCCATAATTTTTGCATAGAAGTGCACCAGCATCAACACCCCTCTCATACCAATCACATACCTTAACCCTTAATTATTACAAATGCACCAGCCATTACAGGAATACTCACTTTTTTCCACACTCACAATTAGACACATAGGGAAAGTTGTCTTAGAAGAGCATAGGTAATATAATTTGTAATGCGTTGTCTTGTAACATACTTCTTTTGACATTTTGTTCACATGTGGAAAAATAAAAAGAAATACAGCAAGTGTTACAGCCTGTTTCATTATGTTGGTAATTTCCACTGCACACATTTACTGTAAACTATGGTTAACATGCATGAAGTAATTCAGCCATCTGAAGGTCAGGAGGGATCATTTGTGCATCTAGTCAGATCCTCCTCCATAACCCATGCCACTGAATTTCCCTGCATTAGTCCACTATCTGTAGTTGTGCCTTCTTACTGAGTTAAAATATCAAATCTTGACTTGAAGCCTACAAGTGATGAGAAAAATCTATCCCTTTCCCAGATAAGCTGTTCAAATATCAAAATAAGTCACTGTACTTTCTATTTTTTCCCCATTCAAATGCACTGATTACAAAATCAGAATTGTGTTTGGACTGGACATAACTGTAAAAAGATGCAGTACTCCTGAAGCAAAAAGCTATTGTTTTTTATGAGAAGAAAAATCACTTGAAGAGAATAAGAGCACTGAAATGTCAGACAGACTTGGTCTTTGGGCTTACATCCAAACGGAATGGCTACATTTCTATGACCCACAAAGCAGGGCTAGATGATCATATTGACTCTTTCTGCCCTAAAATAACCCACAAGTTTACAAGCTGTCACTTTGGAATTGTTCCTTTAACAAAGTGCTATTCAATGTCAGAACAGGTACAAGTATTTGATCCCTGCCAGTTTGCATATGATAGCCTTAATATTAAGGTTTCTTTCTTACAGAAAGACATTCCAAACACTGATGATCTCCAAGGTATTTTTGTCTTTATAAAACCAAAAGTCAAAATACCTTTTCCCATAGAAGCGTGGCGATTGAAGCAACTGTTATGATGGAAAAACTAAAAGCCTAGTCAGTTATTTATATATTTGGATGCAGAGTTCATCTTCACATCCCGCTGAACAAGCACCTCTGCAATCTCTGCATGAAAATGAAAAAGCTACTTTAAAACATTTCAAGATTTCTGAGTTATTGCAAATGCCATAATCCAGCAATCAATAATTGAAACAACTTGAAGGAGCGCACATTTTGTTAAGACCAAATTCTCTTTTTCCAAGCATTGTTATTCGAATGTCATTAATTTTATGACTGAAAGTAACTGCATGGGTTTATTTGTGTAAATCATAATATCTTCAAAGCAGATGGATACTTTTGGACTCATCTTTTGCTGTAGGCCAGATTCTCCAAGTCACATTGGACATACCCAGTATTCACTAGTTAATATAACTTCAATAACTTTGAAGTTATTTCTGAGACATTTCAGGGCACCTTACGCTGCAGTTGCTCTAGTAGCTCAGTGGTACATCTCCAAGCATAGGCAGGGTAGGGAAATGACCAGTTACTCAGGTTTGAGTAACAGCAGAAAAATATGGTTCTTTGCCATTTCTGGAGCTCTCCACGTGATAAAGTTTTTCTCTATAGAAATGCAAGTAGCAGTAGCTTATCTGAGTATCTCATAAAGGATGAAGATTGAAATACATAATCATACTCTGACTTTACAGTATCCTCCAAACTTGCTTTGTGAAGTTTAAAGGACTGTGATGGCTTGTGAATAAATACAGGTAAATAAATAGCTTTTATCATTAGAATTTAGGTCTTCTTACTAAAGCAAGCTGAAACCACATATAATTTTTAAATTAAAAAAAAAAAAAAAAAAAAAAGCCTCAATTGTAAAGAGAAGAACAAGCAACTGAAGAATACCAGGAGGATGAACAGCAAGCAGTGTTCTTAAAAATATTCCTGGAATGAATATCATTCTAGTGACTGGATTGCTGCCAAGACTTTTTGTTCTGTGTTTTTAAAATTGCATAGACTAGGAGAGTCATAAAAGAATGTTTTGTCTCTGGAATATGCTGGAACAAAAGCCAGATATGATTAGACTTTGACATGGACATTCATCATGTCCCAAGCTGAATCAGTTATTAATTCTGTAAGTATTAAATATGGAATGGGTTGAGTGTCTAACAAGTCTGCAATATTATTCAGTTATAACTAAAATGTTAGACTGACTGAATTTTCAGAAACATCCTCCTGTATATTAAGTTGTGTGTACTCAACCAAGCAGCACCCCCAGTCCTAGTCTTACAGAAACAAACTCCATGGGGACCTCCACCACTTTGCCTGACAAGATGAAGCCGAAGCGCCAGGATTATTTTCATGGGCATAGAAAGGGCTTCCACGCACAGAGCACAAGATCCACATAAAATTCATAAAAGCTTCTCTTTTTGGAAGCTTGCTATGCACTGGCTTCTGCCTCCTGGTCAAATTGACATCTTCCTCTGAAGACTGATGTAGTCAAATAGCTGGAACATAGTCACAAGGGCTCAACACATCCCCCATCATTTTTCTCTGTGACTTCTGTGATAAAGTTTCTCCTCTCTGGTCCTTCAGACCACCTTTGGGGGCACACGTGCAATTATTTCTGTTATTTAGTTACACTATTCAGCATATCCATTTAGGAAGTTACTAGCTCACCTGTACTGGCTCATATAGACACTAGCATTATTATATTTTACAGCACTTCGAAACCTACCAGTGTTTATTGTAATGGTAGCACGAGCAGCAGTGGTATCAAATTCTGAAGTTGTAGTATCAAGCCACTTCCACAGATTCTGTATCTAAGTGTCATTTCAGTTTTCATTGCAAAGTTTGTACTGTATTAAAGAGAAAAGAGGGAGAACACTCCTCCAGCTGTTCATTAGCACTATTGCTTGTCACCAAGAGGAGCTTCTTGGGAGGAGAAAGGCTACAGCTTATAGCTCATGGAGGTACAAGAGTTCTTAAGGACATTCACCATCCTAACATAAGACTTGAGTAATTTTGCTCCTAAACAAAGAAAAATCCTTACATTCAGGAGGAAAACACACCTTTGTAGGCTAAAAAATTGGTTAAATGTGGATATATGCACTCCAGTTTTCAACATAAATGCATATCCTACAAAAAAGGTTCCTAGACAGACAGCTGTTTTCTTAAACTCCTAACTTAGATTGTCTTCAGAAACAGAAAGCAAAAGGAAAAAAAAAAAAAAAAACCAAAACGCAAATCAGGTTGGGCCTTGATTAAGAGCTGATCAAGAGGCTGTTAGGTTCTCTTGGAATGTTCTTCTCCATTTTCTAATAAATTTTTTAAGTGATGGCAATAGCAGTAGTAACAAATATTAATATTTGTGGTGAGCAGTGTCACCAATGGAACCCACTGCATTGTGTGCTACAGGAGCGGAGAAGGGACAGTCCTTGTACAGAAGGACTTCCACTCTAAAGCCATAACTAGGCAAAGGGATTGCAAAGCATGTAAAGCATAAAAAGAAAAAAATAGAAGTGGTAAAGTGCCCAAGGGCCCAGGGTCAGTCCACCATCCTATGGACATCCCAGGATGTGACTTGATTTTTAAGGAGTCTTGCTTTGATGGCAGTATGAGGCCTCCTGCATTGCTTCATATTCCTTACTTGTAGGGAAATCTCCACACTCCTTCTACTTCCTCCTCCCCCTTTCCTCCTGCCAGAAGTATTTTCTCAGAATGGGAAAAACTATACATATTAACACTGCCTCTGCTTCCATTACCAGAGGAAAGTGCCTTTTGAACCATGAATTCCTGATACTGAAGATCATCCATCGGAAAAAGCCTTCAGCTTTACCTCTGACATTCAAAGCTTTTGTTTATTTCAGCAAGTGTGCATGTAATTTTTAACTCACAAAAACAGAAGACAAATGTTTTCTTATGCCTACCCAATGTAATAAAGAAGATGGGAGAGGATAAAAGGATATTTGTGCTGTTCTGTGTTGAACTGAGCTGAGAGGTTCTGATATTTCCTCTGAGTTTTAACGCCATGATAGTAATAACATAGCTGGAGTCTCGGTATTTCTCCCGTCTTCTGTTCTAGGCTGTGGCCGCACACAATCTATAGCACTTTAGCTGCGGTGATGTTCAAAACCAGTTTGACTAAATACTTGCTGGTTCTGTGTACTGCCCCTCATTTGTATGATCAGAAGCTTGTTTTATTTAACCCAGTATATACCAGATCTGTTCAGCAGAGGGGATGCTATGCACGAAGAGGGAACCCTTACAGAATTTCTGCATAGCCTCTAGTTTATTAAAGTCAGAATAGGCTGAAATAAGTCACCCTCAAGCCAGATATGAGCAAGTACATACAAATAAGAAATACTCTAACCAGACTACGTTAAAATCACTCTTTATCAAACCAGTGCAAGTTTGCTTCTAGACAAGGCCTGCTAAAATTTGCTGCACTGTTTTAAACTATTTTTTAATACTTTGGGGCAAGCAGCTTATACATCCACTGTGTGGCTAATATTAATGGCAGAGCTGTAAATCCCTCACAAGGGACTTTGTGGAAATGCTGATATATCCATTACCACCACAGGAAAGTGCTGCTGGGCTCTTCTGTAATTACAGCTTCTTCAAAGGAAAACTACATCATTTGGTCTGCAGAGAGAAGCAGCAAAAGCCAACACGAGAGTAGACTGGCTGATTTGTCAGAAGTCCTGGTGCCAAGGGCATGAGTACGTTGGCACCCAGACATCCTCAGCCAGGTCCCACAGCAGCAGAGAAGAGCAACTACCCCTTCCTACCCTCTCCACCACTTTCCTGCTCCTCTTCCTTATTTGTTACACCCACTTGTTCTTTTGTAACCCATGTTTCCCCAACACCCAACCACACAGCAGTCACGCCTTCCCTCTATATAGCATTTCCATCTGTAACTCTCAAAGCATTTTGCAAAAGGCAAGAAACAAGCTGCTTCCTCCACCCAAGGTCACCCAGAAGGTCAGTGCTGAGCCCAGGAATTGAACTTAACCTCTCAGGACCCGCACCAAGGATGGGACATGCTGTACCACTCACAGCCACCTGTTAGGGAACCACAGCCCGAGCAATATCTGAGCTCTTATGGGGTGCTTGACACTACTCCTAATCAAGTAAAAATAATGAAAACTATTTTCTGTCCATTTAAGGCACTTGCAAATTACCATTCACTGTCATATCTAAGTGCCAAACACTATCAGACATACTGACAGGCTTTGAAGGCTTCCAAGATGAGGCGGTATTAATACAAGCCTGTCTCACTACAGTACTACAAGAATTATACAGTAGATACTTAAACCTTTGACCCTGTAAGTAGAATCTGATTCCTTGCAATCGGTAATAACAGAGCCTTGGTATGGAGCAAGACAGCTGTGAAAGCGACGTCCAGCTCAGCACCATCACATCCTTGTATGACCATCCAACAAGAGCACAACATAAGGATGCTGTGCTCATGTCCCGCAACTCAAGGGCTGTGGGTGGTATCACACAATGTCCCCAGGAGTAGGTGGCTATTCCTGAAGAAGTGTCTGGCTTTCTGCTGACATGAAGTTCAGCTGGAACTGTGGTGAAGGCTGTATTACAAACCTGCTAAAAACATTGTGTTATCGGCCTGTCTACCTCCGGTCTTGTCTCTGCACTGCAAATAACCAAGGAAGAAAAGCTACCTGCTTCACATGCATGGAGAAATGGCCTCCCACACCCCTGTTCACTGCCCCAGAGTACCAGGATTAATCAAAATACATAAGTCTCTGATTCTGCAGGCAGACATCAAGGGGTAATCAATACCAGAAAATGGGAACTCGGGGCCTGCAATGGCTGTGCGTATCACTGCTGCATGATGGCATTTGAAAGAAACTTGCATTTGCGTGCAGCCACAGAGAATCCTTTCTTCAGAGAGAGGCTTTGGTATGAAAGAAAAATCCACATTTTGCCATCTTTACTCTTACTCAGGTCCTGAATCCACATTCATGTAGTACTCAGCCTTAAGAGGATTCAAGGAGCTTGGACTCATTTTGAGCATACAACACTTGCTTTCATGCAAGACTTTGAACACTTTCCACTTTATCTCAGACATAACCAGCTGCTGTTGGAAAAGAACTACTTTGGACCAGAATACAGGAGTAAGAAATGCTATTTGAGATTCTGATCTCAATAAGGTTAGCAAAACTCAGGTTATAAGTAGGTAGATGTCTTCGCACTTTTTACTGACTCGTTAGCTGAATAAATTCAATGATTCCTTGCTCAAAGGGTACATGATTCTTTTTCTAGTTTGTGAGAAAATTGTTAGCAAGCAAGCAGAGGCAAAAATCTTTTAGACATTGTCAGTTATTACATATTTAGCCCTGTGACTGGTGTGGCAATAAGTCACTACATATCAGGAAGGCTTCTTTATGAAAGCTGAATGTGTGTGTGATAGAAGTTAAATATAAGCAAATACTTCTCAAACAATAAAGAAAGTATATTTTTTTTTCACCAGACTGAAATCATTACAAGACCTGCTCTTTCTGAAGGAGGAATCTGACCAACACTTTATAACCAGCAGAGCCATGAAGGGAGATATTATGCTTTGTGAAGGATTTCATTATTTGCTTCATTTATTCAGAGTAAAAGCTAAGCCCCAAAATGTGTGTTCTCCAGGAAAAATACTTTCAAAAATTGATCAAAATATCGCATGAGATTGTTCCATTTGCATTTTGACTTAAGGTTCATTGTATAAGCAGCTGAAAATTAAACCACTTACTTTGTAAGTATCCAAATGAAACATTTAGAGATTGCTAGAATATTCCTTCTTCCATCACAAAAGGGAATATACAAATAAGTGAAATTTCACTAGTCAACTTGATTTCAGGAATTTTTCAGTTTAACAGAATTGCACTTTCTAGGGAAAAATAATCCAAAAAATTCAGCTCCTCCATGCTTTTCTTCCCCTAACAATATGTGGTCAGTCATCCTATTCGACTACATCTATAACATTTCTAATTCTCTTTCCATTTCAAAGGCATGGATCAGAAGTTGTTTTGCCAGCAGCCTTTAGAGCAACACGTAGGTCTAAAAAGCATAAACCTGTGACCCTATTACAACATGCAGTTGCCTACAACCAGGCAATGTAGGTGAGAAACATCACCAACACAGTGTAGTTATGTATCTACATTATTTTGGACAAGTTACTGAGTACAGGATGAAAGACAGTGCATCAGCATGCTCTCTCCCACCTGATTCAGATCTTAATTTAAAATAGAGAAAGGGGGCTTGGGGGTTTTGTTTTTGGTTTGGGGGTGGTGGGGGGGGGGTGGTGGTGTCTTTTTTCCTTTCATTTAATCTAGAGAGCTATCTTTTAATTCAGCCATAGTCAAACTTTAAGACACAGAATATCTAATCAAGTTAAACAGGACAATGAACAATGAATTTCTGCTCAGTCCTTAGTAGACACCTCTGTCCAAGATCAGCATCGCTATTTGCACTCCTTAACATTTCAGGCAAATTAAATAAGGATTGGACAGAATGGCATATACCTCCACACTACCAAAAAATGCTCTGGGGACGGTGCTTAAGTCTCAGTTGCCCCAATACTTTGGAGCAGAATACAGGGCCCTTTCATTTTCTGCCTACAAACTTGGGCCAGGAGATGGTAGCCTTCCAGGTATTAGAGACTAAAAGCAAAGCATGTCTATATTGGACAGTTGCAATTGATTCTGCTTGTGACTATTCCTGAAGATTACTCACAAGCTTCAGTTTGCCAATGCTTTGACAGAGCGGAGCAGCATGAGTAAGTTACTCCTTGTGATCTGCAAGCTGACCTGCTGTTTGCTGCTGGGCGTCAGTCTATCAATAAAGCCTCACGCGGACTGGAGCAGAGCTTCGTTATGGATCACTTCTCTCCCTGTGCACCATCGCAATGCCCAGGCTCAGAATTAAATGCATCTGCTGGCAATCCACCGGCTGCGTGTTACTGGAATGAAGGCTGATGCTTTAAGCGAGGGGTCACCAGATGGCTATTCCTTGCTGGCAGACTAGCCTAGCTCGACCTTCAGAGAGCACTGTTGTGTCCTACGCCGCACAGCATTTCTGAGCTCCAAGGCAGAGTGTAAGATGCATTATTAGGTCAAACACTTACTTGGCTGAAGATCATTGTGGAACTATTTATTATGGCCAACTGGGGCAGATTGCACTGGGCAGGGATGTACTATAACAAGCACATTCATGCTAAGTGTCACATGCCAAGATCTGACAAAGAGGGGTGAAGAACATCAGTTAATACTTCACTCACCTGTTTTTCCTGGGTAACTGCACAAGAGGCTTAGAGAACTTCTACCCATACTACATCTAACCTGCTGGAAATCAGAAACCTCAATTTCCCAGCCCGGAACACTAGCCAAATCCACCCAAACTTATTCAGTTGCAGTCAGAAAAAAATCCTGACTGAACTACATAGGGTTAAGCACTGGCCAAAATATCAGCAGAAGCAGGAGGCTTGGGTGCTTTGAAACTCTGTTCAACATATGTCTGAAGGATTTTTGGAACTGCACAAAACTGTAGTAAAAGAAAAGATTGGCAAGGCAGATGTTCGTTGTTTACTGACCCCTGATGAAACCTGCCCTTTCCTTTACCCATTTGAGATGTTCAATAGATACGGTGGTGCTGATTTTTAAACCATGTGCTGCCAAAAATCTGGTGTATTTCTACGTCCCTGAGAGTTTGAAAACAAGAAGTACACTAGACTAGTGTGAAAACACACTTCCTTATGGCAGGTTTATAAGCTGATCACTGGAAATGAATTTCTTGCAAAGTAACATGTTGAAAACCATGACAGGCTCATTGACAACAAGCAAAGCCCTCACATTTCTATCTCAGGAAGAGGGTCAGTTTGCAGAGCAGGCACCAAGCGATTGTTTATTGGAGCTTTTGCAGAAAAAAAATGAAATTTTGCCTTCCGGGTATTTATGTGGAAAAAGCTGATACTGTCGCAAACACAAATAACACAAAAACAGGACTGTGAGAACTCCCAACTACACTCAAGCTTTCCTTTCCACGCCATTTTTCTATATGGCTAACATGGCAACATTAGAGCCCCAGCCAAAGTGGTAACACTTCCATCTTGGAAGAGTCCAGCATTTTGCTTTGCTTGATTTTTTTTCCCTACCTGTCAAGCATGTCTTGTCCAACAACATTTCCCAAGCAGCTGAAGAGATGGAGGTGCAGACATGACAAACACAGAATAATGAAGCTACTTTCCAGAGCAGCTTAGAATTGCTGGGGCAGCAGCTAGCAATAACCATCAGGACTCTCATTCATAGAAAGCCAACACTGTGATGGTCCCAGATGGAGTAACTCAGCATTCATTAAGTCATAGGCAGTACTTCTATCACATATTCACCCCCTGCTTCTAGAGTCACACTTATCTTAGCTTCCACTTAAAAAATATCCAGGCCTTGTGACTGCAAGAAAATAATGCACACACAGGTAGTGTTGTAAAGCTATTGTAAATGGGGCAGAACCCAAGATCTAAAAACCTAACAGAGCCAAGGTGTATTAAATAGCATCTTGGCATCCCAACAGGGAAGCTGCCAACATCCCACGCACACTGGGACCAATCTACTCATCCGAGTATGCATAACAACTCTGGTCTTGTGCTATGGGATGTGCAAGGTTCCCAATTTCAGTATACAGATAAGAGTCCGTGTAGCATATCAAGCTCTACAAAGGACCACCAACGTTATTAAACATGACACATAGGGTTCAATTTTAAGCTGTGCATGGTGCAGGCAGATTAGCTTTCTTCAATAAGGCTAACTAGATTAAATGAACTATCATCCTATATATTATGGAACAGAAGAAATTGATGAAGAGTGGCTTTTGAAATCCAGGCTGGCTTATTTTACTGCCAACCAACTATTCATCAGAGCAAGCTGCCTCTTCTTCAGACAGCTGAATGGCCAGCACAGGGCCAGACTGAACACAAGGACTGCACCCCTCTGGGGCACACGGCAGAGATTCTGCATCTCAAGGCCACTCCTGCTCTTAAATCCCTGCTCATCATCACACAGTCTGTTCTCCTCCCTTGGCAGGAAGGTGAAGCAAGGGAGGCTGCAGGGAGAACAGAGCAAGTTGTTAAGCAGAGTTATGAACAAACATGGGGAAAGGATGCATGGAATACTGAAAAGAGTAGAGGAAATGTAATGGTTACAGTCCCTGACCTGGCAAAATGGCAGGGTGAGAAAGGAAGCAGGAGTTCAGACAAAGCAGTTTGTCAGCTGTCATCACTGTTAATACATCATGTGGTCTTCACAAAAAGCTAAGCTTATGGTCTTTGTTATATTCTTAACAGAATAGATGTGTCATTAATATTCCATGTTCAATAATGTGAAATATTGCAGACCTATGAAAGGGTACTAAAGTGAGCTGAGCTGACTGGGAAGAGGAGCCAAGGAAAGCCTTCACAGGTAACGGAGCCCAGAGAAATTCCATAGAGCAGAGACAACTGAGTACCAGAAGTAGATGGACCACAGCAAGAAGCACTCTCCCCCTTCCAACCTCAACAGGTTCATACTTCATATGAACAGGGGAGCTATCTGGTTTTTACTTGGTTAGCAGACAGCTATGATATCCAGCCCACTGCTGTCACATGCAGGAAGCTTAATTGTAATTACACAAGTGAAGTTTACTGATGAATGTATCTAGGGATCTGCCATTTGGCTCATGCTCTTTCTTGCACTTTCTATTTTACAGGTAAAGCTAATGAGTACAAAATTAAGCGCTTGAGAAACAGATCACTGACAAAGTCCACACCAGATTTGTTGGAGAATAAGCTAGTTTGGGGAATATTCCCTATTCTCTTATATCATCTTTCCATCTCTTCAACAGATATGAAGAAAACAAGCTACCAAACACCTTAAGCTGTTGTTCTCAAGTTTTATTAATGTATTCCTACTGCCATTTTCAGCTCCTAGTCAATGTCTTTGATAGCTGACACATCGTTTCTATCACATCTTATTTTGCTGAAGGCATTTTCCAACCCCCTTAAGCCTTTCCATTCCCAGCTCAAGTGCATACTTTTGTGCTAATATTAATATAAATGACCTTTTTTCCCCTAGACCTGCTTTTTAAGTTTAATGAGATCCCAGGATTATACCTGTACTCACCAATCCCCACAGGGGTACAGTCAGTCCCCTCTAGACAGATTGTAAAGGCTGATGTAACCAAGGAATCACACAGAGGGAAGAAGTCTTACCACAGGTATAAGACCGTATGGATGTCACACTCCTTCCTCTCCAGTAGCATCCAGCAAGTTCTAGCTCCCTGTTTATATTTTGCCTCTGGCACTTCTGGGATTGGAGAGAAAGGGAATGTTACTGGGCTTGAAACCTAACCCAGTGAACGCCTTTTTTTTTTTTTTTTTTTTTAAAATAAGTCATTTGCAGCACATTCATAGCAAGCAACAGCACAAATGTACACAAAATATAGTAGTAAGAATGGGATTATTGAGAAACAAGCATGAGTTCTGTGGTAAGAGGATAGAGTGATACAACTATCCTATTAGATTTATTTTTTTAATGAAACTTATCTTTTGGGGTGGGGGGCACAGTATTCCTCAGCTTTTGTTTTGTTTTCTTTTCACTGAGGGCAGGAAGATATTTGGGAAAGCCCTTTAGAGCCTATCCACCTTTCCCTACCTCCCATGATAGCAGTTACCATCAGAATCACTCCCCGTCCAGCATCAGGATCAAACACATGGGGCTCCCAAACCTGAAAGTTCAGTCCCATTCCCACTGGCAACCAGGGATCCCACACCCACCTTCTCCTCCAGCTTCCAAGCCAGGATTGAACAAGCAAAGGACCAAGTCTTCCTACCCCTCCCAGCTCCATCAGCCCTCCTTGGCAGGCAAGCCTCCTACAGCTTGCTTCTCCAACACCTCTCCACCTACTACTCCTATTCCTGCTGGGCTGCAGCCTTTTATAGCAGCTGTTTTTTGATTGGCACTTTTTCACAGATGGGGGAGGCAAATAGGTCCTTCATTAACCCTTTTCAGGTTGCTGCCAAGTGTGGGGGGGTTATATGTCATTTTTGTTAATGAAGTGCCTTCTGGAATTGAACCCTGCACTCTTTTTCCATAGCTGTGTAGTTCGGCACATCTAACTGGAAAATAGAAACAATATATAATCTTAAACTTATTTATTGTCAGTAAATGAAGCAGTGAAGTGGTTGGGTGAAAAGGCAGTATTCTGAACAAACAGTTTCCTTTACCCAAGGTAAAATTCAAAGATTAGCAGACTTTGGAAAACAACACAAGTATTTTGTCTTCATAGTTCTCTCTGCTTGATTTTTATTTTGCTAAATGAGGTCCAGGATAAACAGGAAGGATGGAAAGAAGCAGCTCCCTTCCCCACTTTTCCTTTATATCTTTCCCTCAAAGGGAAGTCCATGGAGCTCCAGCCTGTCTGAATCTATAAGGTAGCACTCAACATGTGTTTGCAGGTAAAGCCTCCTGTGTGCTGGTAGCGTGGGAGAGAACTCAGCAGTACGTGTGCTGCTTGTCTGGCTGACCGATGTCTCGCTTTGCTGTCTTTTTCTGTCCTTGCTTTGCACACGATTCTGCCCTAGTGCCCCACAGGAGAAATCAGTTTGAGAAGGTTTATTAAAATAAAAAGCACTCCGCCCCACATGGGGCTTTATGGAATTTTGCTGTTTGTGAAAGATGAATAAGGTTACAGAGAGAAGTCTTCAAAAGTGAGATTTAAGTGATTTAAAGCAGAAGTACTTAAAAATATTTTTTATATCAGTATTTACTCAGTTTTCCTATTTGTACTGTGGCTGCAACTAACCAGTGATACATAACCTACATACTCACCACTTCCCAGAACTCAGATCCTTTCTTCTCCATTCCTCTTCCTAATGTGGGGTTAGGGACAAAGAAAGGTGGGAAAAGGGATGAGAACAGGACAAGGTACTCTAACTGCTGCTTTTGACAGTGAAAGGTGGAGGAGAAATTACCAATAGTGGCTAGAAAAAACCTCCTCTCTTCTCAGTAGCAACCAGCTCAGGCATTCTGCAACCATGTGAAAGGGCTGATCGCTTAATGTACACCTTCAACCAGCTCTGTGGCTACTTCTAAAGGGATACTTGCTTAGCACTCCATGTTCAAAACTTTGCCTACCATATTAATATTCTCTGCCTTAGGTACCACTACTCAATAGAAGTGTAAGCCATAAACAAAAGTACCATGTTGTTGTAGGTATTCATGTCAGACATTAACACAAGTAGTGCATTCCACCCAGTTTTGGAGGGAAAACGCAGCTAATAGTTTAACAATTCAGCAATAACATCTGATAAAATGTATTTGATGTCTTCTGCATGATGATATAATACATCAAAAATCTGATTTTAAACTTTTTGACAAGTTGCCCCAGGCTTTATATCAAAATTAGCCTTGTGCTGATGCTGCTGAAAGGAAGGAGGAGGGGAGACAGCTGAATACCATGCATTAAGAAAATAAGCAACTATACGAAAAAGGTGTTCAAAGTGGAAGTGGCCCCAGCACTCCAATGGGTCCAGGGACTTATATGACATACTATGAACAGACACAAACTCAATCTGTCCACTTTCCAAGGTGGTCAAAGCCTTGTGGTTAACATCATGCCAAGCCTGAATGGGAAAGCCCTGCCAGTGACTAAATATATTAACTTGGGCTTGGTGCTGTGTTGACGCAGCCACATGGAATTTGGACAAACTGGAACACAGACAGAGTGAGGCTGTGTTTGCTGATGATGTACTGGCAGATGAACTCTGTTCATCCATAGAAGCAAACAAAAGGTCTTCCTGCACCATGTCATTAAGGAAAACATGCAAGACACCCATTCCAAATTTCACCATAAAACTGAATGGACAAGCTAGAGCTCCCTGCAAGAAAGGATACATGGGATGCACATTTGGACAAGCTTCTAAATGGCCAAAGTTGTGCTTTTTCCAGTCTGCATCTAGTACAAACTCTGCGTACTCTCTCATATGCACATACAAAAATGTCTCTCTCCTAGGGACATCCAGAGCTTTGCACCTTAAAGGTGAAATTACATCAGCAGGCTCCAGTGCTGGCATTCCTGATGATCGCTGAAAATGTAGCAGCTGCACAGAATGCCACAGCTTAGAAACCAGCACTGGTTCCCTGTTAATTTTGTTTACATTTATGTTTGAACTCCTGCTTGTTTTGGTGCCTTATGCAGAACAATCAAAGAACCACTAACATACTGACACTATACACAGTCATGCTGACTTTATAACTGTATAACCACACTTCATTTTGGGGAATGAATATTCTTTCAGTTATGTCACTCTGGCTTATGCTGCCGAACCTGTGAATTGGTGGTGCTGCATTTTTTTCTTACACTCTGTGTATTGGTAATGGAAGAACCTGTCACTTCTCCAAGAACCAGAACCAGGACGCTTGTGAAGTATCAAGAAGTGGCTTGAGTTCCCTCCCTTGATTTCATTTGCCTCCCAGTGTAATGCCACATTTCCTGGTTTTAATCAGGAATAGAAGCACAAAAGCTGAAACAGTATTTAGAAATGTTTAATTTTTGTAAAATCAGAAACAGGAAGCATCAAACATCTTGTGAGAGAGCTTGTTTTCCTGAGACTGCTCTACCTCAGCTTAGTTTATTCAAATGGTTTTGAATAAACATCTGGAAGAGCTGAGTGCTTTATCCCATCTTAATATTTGACACCCATGTCTAATAGTGGAGTGGACCATAGTGGAATTAGATCCAAAGGGATTTTATCTGCATTCATGAATGCTGTGTTCAGTGAAACTTCACATCCATAGACAAAATCCACAAATTGTCACAGTGCCCAGACAAGTTACTTGTCATTACGATGATCTGCAAGGCATCCATAGAAAGAAATCATTTTGACTGAGCTTCGTTCCTCAAGGACAACGCCAAGGTTAATTTATTTGTTTTTCACATTGAGTTGGGGGTGGACAGTCCCTGGAAGAGTAGTAGTGTTTGCCAAATGTGTTTCTGGGAGTATTTGCTCACTGACTACTCTTCTGTTCCACACCTTCCCAAACATCTCCAGGAATGTAGGCTGTGTTCATAAGCTCAGTTTGTTCTCAAGGTTTCACTCCACTCAAGTGGCTCCTGGCTGAATTTTCCAGGATTTGTAATAGTGAAAACTGGGATAGCTAAATGTCAGTGACGTGTGACACCAGAAAGAAACCAATAAATGGTAGATATCACGGTAGAGAGATATGATAACTGTAGAGATGGGAAACAAAAAAGAAAATTAAACACTAAACCCAGTAGAGCCCCATTTTGTTTGGAAAGTGGAATTACACATTGACTGAAGAGGAAAGTCCTTTCTCCCTTCAAGAATGGCTCTCTGCGATAACGGCAAAATATTTAGCCTTTCTCCATGGCTTCTTTTGTAATGTGAGATGATAGCTCGCTGTTTGAGAGCCTGCACAGGTACTGGTGAAATTTCCTAAGGTCCCCTCAACTTTCAGGGTCTTTCTAAGCTTTCTATTTGATACAGTCCTGAGGCCCCATATTGTAATTTATAGCCTGTTGTACAATCAAATTCTGTCTTACCTGAGAAGAGGTTTCAAGAACTCTTCTCTATATTTTTGCTTTAGCTTCCAAGGTTCAAAGATGTGTTCATGGGCATATAATAGCCAGCTGCAACTGTACCTTTGGAAACAAGCCTTTCTTAAAGGACCATTCACATAGAAATTTTTGGCTTTCAGTAACACCATGATGAATAACCTCAGCTCCAACAATTTCCAGAACAGAGAAGAAAAGTGCATATTCTAAAACCACACTTATTTAAGGGAAGTTAGATTGTAGAAACATTGACTGCATTTTGAACACACTGTGCATTTCATGGCAAGAAGTAAAAAGCAAAGGTCCCTGCTAGTAAAATTCTATTTTCTGGGGCTGCTGTTTGGCAATTACAGACCAGTCAGTGTTTGGGGGATTTTTTAGCCTTCCAGTCCTCACTCACACTCATAGGACTTAATGAAGATTTACCAATAACTTCTGGAGGATAGCATAGTTCAGATATTGTAGCATAGATATATCTACAGTGGCAGAAGAAGAAAACCTCAAAAAAAAAAAAAAAGACTAGGCAACAAAATAAGTTAGGAACAAATACAAATTATCTTGTTCAAAAAAACAAGATATTTGATACAAATTTGATCAAACAAAATTTGCAATTTTTACTGGGAAATGGAGCTTGTAATCCAAAATAACAATGTCAAAATTCAGCCCCACATGAGATATGCATGCCCCATACATTTGAACAAATGTGGACTTGGACCCAAAACTGTCCTTAAAATTGCAGATGTGTGTTTAGGGGTAAAATGGCTTTTTATTGACAACGTGTGTCATATCCATTTACATTCCGGCCAGCCCTCCAGTATTGAAAACCATATGGCTGTTGGTTTAAGCAGGCTGAACTCTTTTCAAAATCCATTACAGAAAGTGTGCTAAACACCAGCTTTCTGAAACGAACAGAGAATTTGTTTAGCCCCATCAGGAGTTACATGTGTATAGTGAACTGGCTGCTGAGGAAAGCCAAACTTGCTACCTTCATCAATAACAGCATAATTTGTCAGGCCACAAAAGGCATATTTAATACACTAAGGATATGGAGAGTTCAGACTGAAAGTTTTCACTGTGTGCCTGTCTATTAAAAATGCTTGATTAGGAAGAAGCAAAGGAAAACATAATTTTAGGATGGTGTTGTGATCCCAAGCTACAGAACAGGACATGGAAGGAATAAATGTCCCAGTGCTTGGCAAAATACTTCCAGAGATGTGAATTTCATTATGGCTTGTGCCTGCCTTGCCCCATTGAACAGCAATAATAATTACTATAATTTTTTATTATAATAAAACACAAATAGCCAACAGTTGTACCTGATATCTGATCAAGTCCCTCTCCCAAAGAGAGTTTTCTCAGATGACATTCTCCCTTCCCAATACATCCTTTCTGTGCTGAGTCATACAAATTCCCAGGATATCTGAGTGGGAATACAGCACGTCGCAGCCCTTCCTGATCGTTTATTAGTATCTTTCTAGTGTCACACGTTCCTGTCCCATTCCTGAAAAGCTACTGTCTCTAAGCCACTACTCTCAGTGTATTATAACTGTCTGGAATAATCTTAAAAATTATCACTAAATACTGCATCTCATAGAAATACAGTATTCTGGGTATTCTGAGGAGATCAAGGATAGGACTGATTTACAAAAGTCCTGTTGATTTCAATGCAATTGTTTTGCCTAGGATGAGTGCAGAATTTGGCCAGTATTAATTATAACACCACATGAATGGCAAGGTGATTATTTTCAAACTCTCACTCAGCATGTGGCCAGGTGACTCAGTTATTTTCATTTAGTTACATCCTTCTGCAGTTAATTACAAATAGTTGGCCCCAAATCACAACCACAGAAAGAAACAAGCAGGGCAGCCACAAAGATAGCAAAACATGTTTTACAAGGCTCCCAAAGACCTAGAAACTCAAGCTGCTTGTCTCCAAACACTCACAGGGATAAAGAAGAAAAGAAACTTGTGCAAACAAGGGAACAATGCATCTTGGGGAAGCCCTTACTTCTTGCACCATATTACTTTGTGCGATACATTAATGTTAACCTGACACAGCACATAACTGGAGAACTCAAGTTAAATAAATGAAATCAGCTGTCTGACTTCTTTAAGATAAATGATGTTATTACAGCATAATTGTATAACCCCATATAGCTTACAGCAGCAAAAGGATGTGTATTTCACATGCCCTACTATAATTACATTCCCATTATAATTTTGCAGTTAGTTGCTATGAGCTCTGGTCATGAAAACATGCCAATTTTGTATGGGATTGAAGTCTGCCTAATTTTAGCAAATTGAGAGCTGCACAAAAGAAAAGAGATAAATACTATGTTGTTATTTTTCATTAGAGAATTGCTATATTAAGAGGCTGTGATCCAGCTGTGTTTGTTTAAATAAAAGTGTGATTTGAATACCTCCTACAGCTATGTTCCTGCCAATGAATAAAAGATAAAATGCGGCTCTCGTTGGATGTTAGTCTCTGAGTTCTAGCTGACTCAGAGATTTATTGTTTAACATAAGGAAGTGAAAACCATGTAGAGCAGACCACACACAGGGCTCTTTTGTGTATTGTTTCAAGCCATACCACTAATAGATTTGTTCCACCAAAGCTTGCAGCAATTCAGCTGTGCTAAAATGCTCCACTTAACTGTGAAAAAAATAATAATAAAATAGTAATTATGTCTAGATGGCAAATGCAGCTTAGACCAACACCATGAGTAATGTAAACAGGAACTAATACCATTCAAAGCTGTATGTTATCATCATTATGATAATGAAATTAAGCTTTTATTTCCAAAACACAAGCCCTTTAACATACTACTCAGTGTATGTATAAACACACTGACTTCCTCATAGCCTGATATGACTCTGAAGTTGCTGAGCTAATACCCTTCTAACAGTGCATACGTATATATCTATGTATAAATACATACACAATATGTACAGTGGACTACAGTAGCTAGCCTGAAACTTATCACAGACAACTTGGAACTCACTGTGTGTTGGAAAAGCCTTTTACAATGCAAATAATATGATGCATATAAACAATCCTCGCTTTGTAGCTGCCTGTTTTGTAGGTTGCTTCATGGAAATCTTAGATTGAGGCACATCATTCTCAGGGAGCTGATATGTTTGAATGGATTTCATCATGGGCAAGTGCAGAAGTGAGTGGCTGTGTGCCAGTCAGAACCAACTACCGAAGGGCTTAGGTTGTCAAAGGACTGACTTGGGCTGTCTGAGTCCATGTAAATAACACAAGCATCTCCAGTTTGGGGGGCGGGGGGGGGGGAAAGAAAGAAAAAAAAAGAAAGGAAAGGAAAGCAAGCCTTTTTTCACTATAATCTTTACATTGGATTTACAACTATAATGAACTGATAATGTATATTACATATGTACAGTTTAGTTCAGCAATCGATAACTATATTCAGGTCTTGGAATAATCTGAATTACAGGCTAACAAGGAGGTAGCAACTTCCTTGCATAGGCAAAAGGACCATGCGTGGTCAGTCTGAGACTTGAACTATGTGTTTGGAGAAAAATCTTGCAAATCTAACCAGGCAAGCTGCATCTTGCATTTTATATGAGAAAATGGAACTTTGTGCCCAATCTTTACCTACTCTATGGCTGGCGGAAAGCAAGGAGAAAGACCAGAAACCTGCTGCTCTTTGGGCAAACAGCAAAGTCAGCATGTACATAGGAGAACCAGCAACTCTTGGTGCAGTGCAGGCAAATGATCCATTCTCATCTTCTCTCCTCACAGCACTGTAGATGCAGATGATGAACTACAATTCAGCCCCAAGCTGGAGTCACCAGTTCCCCGGGGCAGAACAACTGACACACTGCTCTTTGCTCAAGCCTGTGCCAAAAGAACAGCCTGGAGCCTATGAGTAGGTTAAAGCTGTAATATGTGTGTTTTGAAGATACAATCTCAGCTCATTCTACAGGACTTTATGCTTCAAACTCTCAAGAGTCTTAATAACAATATCCTGTCTGCTTTTTATGTAGCACCTGTCAAGCCGGAGGGACCAAAAACACTTCAAAAACTCTGTGTGGTTGTTGCTCTTAAAAAACTCAGGAATCACTGCTTGAGTTGCCTGCAGGAGGCTGAAATGTAGGATTTTTAGCATTAAAGAAGAGCAAATAATTAGCTATGAATAATTTATCCCCTCAAATCAGCTTCTTTTTGACTTTATTGAACATCTGCAAATAGGTCTCAGCCTCACTCTTAGCTTTATTTGACGGTTTCATTTCACTTTTTCTTTTTTACATTACCGCATACTTTTATGAACTATCATCTACCTAAAAACACTGAAGAGAGTAGAGCAAAGATGAGCAAAATTTAAATTACCTGACTGTAAACACAACAGAAGGCACTAATATGTAACGAGGAGAGAGAGAATTTTTTAAATAAAATGATTGACAAAAGAAACGTTGAGTGAAGTGTTGGAAAGAGATGAGCAAGACATGGAAGAAGGTGAATTGTCTAGGAGACAGTTGGACAGAGACATTTTAAAGCAGGAGCATTTTGGAGCTCTAGACTGAAGGGGAGAGTGAGGATCTGTGAGAAACTAGAATAAATGTGGTTGTTTGGAAATGCATGTCTGAGAGCAGACATCCCAAGGGAAGCTCTAATAACCAGGATGAAAGGAAGGGAAGGTATGAGTAAAATCTGGGGAGGAAGACATCAAACCTGTGGCATGACAGAAGCCGTTCCTGAGCTATGATTAATTCACAGCTTAAAATGGATGAATTTAGACTTTCTCCCTCCTGCTCAGAACTTGTCTATCAACACACTTTGTTTATTTGAAATTGTTGAATATTTTTCTGAAAATACATTTCAGTTAGAGGTTGATGACCAGATATTTGGTTTCACATGCTTTCAATTAGAGAGTGTCCGTGGTATGTGATGGGATGCTCTGACCATGTGATACTGATGCTTTCCTAAGCAGGAGGAGGGAAATCATAGCTTGCTATGTAAGCACTTCTACTACACATGAGCAGTGCTGGAGTGAAACTCTACCTATATATGCAAGGTAAGTGCAGTGAAGAATCTGTTGGATGCCTTTTTTAAATTAGTACACATAAGCTTTTTTCTTAGGATAGAATACAGGAGAATTCCTCAAGACAAGGAGAGGCAGATTTAGAATGATAACATTAATAAATATTCTAAGGAGAGAAATGGAAGAAAGAATTGCTCTTGACTTCTCTGAATTTCTAACAAAAGCTTTCCTGCACTTTCCTGGGAATTGCTTGCGATGGAGTACTGTCCCAGGGTCCAAATAGCTTTCTTACATTTCCTATACCTGGCTGTCTAACATGGTCGTTTTTGCTCTTTGCTAGTTTGCTAGGGATCTGCTACCAGCACAGTAATGCTGACATTTCATTATTTTCTAGGCTTTATGGTTTCAACCCTTCACCTTTTTCCCTCTTTCTTACTGCTGGCAAGGTTTACTTGCGGTTGCAGAAATACCGAGGAACTGATTTTCTAGCTGTGACTGAACTTAAATAAACTGAAAGAAGCAGAACTATTGTAGGATTAAAGCAGTTCAACAGTTTACAATGTGAAATGATTTAAGTTTTGACACTTATTTCCTCAGCTATCTTTCCTTATCGAAATATACCACAAATAACAGCTCAGCGTGCTAGCGCTGACAGTAGTGCTACTGCCTGCTGAAGGTTATAGCACCCTTTGCAGGGATCCCATTAGCTGAGCAGCATCTGCCAAGCCCAGCCCGACTGCCTTCATACGCGGGCAGGAGATGATTGGCGAACGGCGATGGGAGCTGCTGGGAAAGACTGAGTGCAGCAATGCTTCTGAGCCCCTGCAGCTGCCGATAACCCCAGCGCAGACGCTGAAGCCAGAATGGACCACAAGTCACCCATTTCACATGACACAAAATGCCTCCCAAAGATCACGAGCAAGCTTTAGGTCTTTCTTTGCTGCAAAAGAATGGAAAGCTATCTGCTATTGAACGGGAGCAGGAGGGAGCAGGACTGACTCCAGATTCCACAAGCTGAGCATATGCAGCTAAACCCACCAGTCAACCTGAGCAATTAAGATGCACCATTACAAACAGGAAAAAATCTTTAGATACTAGACTTCTAGATACATCTAGTCTACTACATACTACATCTCGTATCTAGCCAGTTTCTGTTGCTTTAGAGGAAAGTAGAAACCCTAAAGCATGGAATTATTTAAATACCATACAAATACAACAGAACTCATGTTCACTGATCAAATCTCTTTTCACCACCCTTTTGCAGGTAACGAATCAACAAATCAAGCAGCCCAAGCTTCATGATCAGAAACAGTGGTTTCAAGATTGCCGTTATCCTGTTTTATGATCTCTTTCATTAATTCATTAAGTTGTTCTTGAAACACTATCCTTTTGGTGAGGCCATTCCAGAACTTCTGGCAGCCACAAACTCTCTTTTAATTCCTAGCCCCAAAATATTGAGGACAATATATATTCATTTGATATTGTACCAGCTTCATGTTACCTCTGTTTAGGCAGCTAAATAAAACATTCTAATGCTTCAACATAATGTTAGGGAATACTCATCTGTTACAGCTGCTTCTCAGCAGCATTCGTGATAATATAGTAGAATGGCACTTCATTGTGCTGGGTCCTGCAAGAATACATAGAAAGAAACAACTCCTGCCATTCAGAATAGAAATGGTACATAGAATTTGGCAGGGAAGGGTGGAGTAATATAATGGTGTTTGCATTTTTAGTGTACTTTTTTAAAATATGGATATTATTAATCTTTCCTGCCTCTCCAGGTCTCTTTCACTGACTCATTTTATTTTGTTATTATTATAGAGGTGAAACTTGAGAACCAAAAGGAGACAGTGACACTCAGTGCACTATGCATGATGACAAACAATATAAAAACCAGAGCTGTTCATGTGAGATACTGGTTCATGAGCAACTTGTTCAGGTGACATGGTGGAGCAGGGGTAGATGTGTACTGCAGCGAAAAACATAAGAACATAGTAGGAATGAAGGTAAGGGAGGATCCAAAAGATTAAGGAAATAGTAAGGTTGATGAGGTAAAATAGGATGAGTAATTAGAAGAATTTGTCAGAGGAATGGGCAAGGAAAATAATCTTTATTGGTGTCATTCCTTTGGACCAAATGGATGAGAAGTCCATGAGGTGGAAAGGAATTAATTCCTCATTTTCTGGGCCAAAGACTGGAATGAATCAAACCTGATCATCCCAGGCTGCAGACCTGAGCAGCAAGGGAAGAGTGGTGCAGCCAAGGACCATAAAGAACAAACGGGATGAGAGAAATATTAAGGATATGTTAGGAGTTAACTTCTGTCTATAAAGCATTTCAGTTGTAGCAAAATAGCCAGGAAGACATGTCCATGCTCTGAGGTGGATGATGGGAAACAGTTCAGAAGCAGAAGGTCAGAGCATAGTGGTTGTAAAGACAGCAGGTGAATATGCTGGCTGGATTAAAAAATGGGCAAAGGGTATGAAGAGAAGAGAGGAGAGCACAATCAGAGGAGCCCTGAGGCACCCTCGCTTGGAGGGAGAAAGAAAGAAGAGGGCACAACAAGGAGATAAAAAATAAACACAAACAAGATTTAAAGAATAAAAGAAAGAAATCATGAATGTTTCCTGTTAGAAAAGAAATGCTAGCCTCTATGTCCTGCCCAAATTTCCACTCCCCACTGTTCTAACTTAGTTTTTCACATGGATAAAGTTGTTCCCCACATATAGTTTTTTCTGTTTGGTTTTCCAATTTTACCCGCTATAGTCCACATAAGTGATGAATGTATTTCAAAAATGCCTGATGTACCATATACATCAGTTGATTAAATGCATGAATGTTAGGGATGAGAGATACTACTCAACAAAGATCTATTATTAATGTTCTTGAATCATCAATTCAGAACACAACAGTAATTTTCATTGTAAGGTTTTCTCTCTCCTCTCCTTCCACAGAAATGGTAAGGTGTCTCACAGGCAAGAGCCACAAAGCAGGTTCAATACAGAGGCTGGCTAGAAGTACGTATGGATTTTGGATACAGTTTTGTTATGCCTTACTTCAGCAGAATATCCAAGGCAACAAAGAGAAAGGAAATGTGAAACCGTCCAAAACACTGGCTGAGCTGTAGCGCCAGGGGGGGAAGAAAGCGCAGAGAGACAGAGAATGCCTGAAATGTCTGCAAAATGTAACTCAATTATCAGAGATCAGCCATAACAAGGAAAAAAAATCACATAAGGCTGTAAGAGCTATAAGTATCAAATAGTTACGTTTACTGCATTTATAAACAGATATCTTTTGGCAGGAGACTCAAAGAGGCCTCCACAAGGCACGAGAATCTGGGCTTGAATCCATTCACTCTGTGAATTAATTGACTTGGTTTGAACTCTACTGTTTTCAGTTGGAGTATTCACTGTGAACATGTTGTACATATCTCAGATATCAAATAGCAAATGTACTGAAGCCAGATACTGAACTGGAGCCAGAAATTTTTCATTAATCAGTATTGTATGCTTTCTGTGAATAGGAAATAGAACAACAACAAAAAGCAGACAAGAATGGGGAAAATATTTTTCTCTCTCTCCCTGTTTCTACACCCCCACATATGCTATTATTATTACTCAGTATTTACATTACAGTCACACCCAGTGGTTCCAACTGAGGCAGGAGCCCCACAGCGCTAGGTACTGTACAAACTAAATACACTTGAAGAGACAATGGCTGCTCTCAAGAGCTTAAAGTCCAAACAGATGGGATGGATGAGAGAGTCGTGGAAAGGTGACTGAGTTGGCCAGAGGTCAGACAGTGGGTCTGTGGCAAAGCCGAGAATCCTTTTCTAGGGGGAAATCCAGAAATCATTGTCAAAACCCGTAAGTTTTAGGGGAGAAAACAGTTCAGTCCACAACACTGGCAACCCAGGCTTGCGCCTTATCCACCAGCCTCCAGTGGCTCCCCAGTGCTGTAGATAAAATTCACTTCCAGGCAGAATGGGTAGCTGAAAATAACAATAATGGATTATAATATCTCACTCACACGCTTTTGTGAAAGGGCAGATTTAGCAGGGAACTGAGACTACGGTAGCCCTCACCACCATCTGACAGAAAAGAGGCTGCCCCCCTCCCAGTGCTCCTTTGTAATCCATTAACTTGCTCCTGATTTATACCATCTGAGATGTCAGACCCAGTATCTTCACAACCCAGGAAAGGATGGTAAGTTAGATTTCAGCTTCTTTGCAATTCTCCTTGGCAAAGCAGAAATAGAACAGAAGCACCCCATAACTGGCATCGATCACAAACAAATGCAACTACTCTTTTTCAGCAGCAAGGCAGAAGCCATACATTTTGCAAAACACCTTCTTTTGCTCAGCAAACCCAGTCGTTCCCCATCCTGCTGTGCACAAGCGAGATGGTAACTGAGCCTGCAGTTACTGTGCATTCTGTTCTCTGCTTCAGCCTCATCTCCCACATAACCTGTCCTGAATAAAGCTTCATTACTGTGTGTTTAGATTGTGATATGCCACGGCCAAAAACATTTCTCTGGAAAAGATGAGAAAATCTGCAGGAATATAGTCTAAATACATGAAGAATCTGCTGGAATTTGATGATGGCTTCTCTGCCTTGTCTCAGCTTTTTAAGCTACCTATTTGCAAGCCAAATATATACATAAAAGAGAAAGCATATTACACAGTTGCTGGAGGGAAGGATATTTCTACTTACACAAATGAGCAGGGGGAAATGGAGACAGAGAGAGGAAGACCATAACCAGGAAAATAAATGAGCAGATGGAGAAAACAACAAATGAGGAAATAGCACCAGGCAGAGTCATGGCTGTGATTCCAGACGGCCCACCTGCAAATGTTTTATGGTGAACATGCATAAGAAGAAGAATATTTCCATTGGCCATCTCAGTGTTTACCCCCCATTACTGGCACATCCTACTTAATCCTTAATCCTGCCGAACACTGGAAAGAACACAGAAGCAAGCAAAAATACCAACACACAGGATTTATTAATGTCTGTGACTTACGAGGCTGCTGCCAGCAAACTGGAGAAGCCTCTTGGGGAACCCACTGACCTGAAGCTGTCCCCACTTCTGTCCCCCCATAGTCTGACCCCAGGCATCCCATTATCCACATCTCTAGCTCGTTTGGAAATCAGAGAAAACTCACAAAATAATTTGACTCCGTAAACCACCCACCTTTGAAATTATGTTCATACATTAAAGGCCCAGTCCAGAACAGCCTGATCTGAACCGAAAGGCACACACTGTATATTTAGCCCGAGAACCAGTGCCATAACGCAGTACATATAGATTCAATTCATGTTGTCTAGCTAAGGAACTCTTAGGAATAAGCCCATTATTAACCTTGACTAGGTAACGCATGTTAAAATACAACTGCTTTGTCTTCAGCAGGATTTTAACATGGTTTAGCTCAAACTGGCTTAAAAAATACATCTTTTTCCTCATGGAGATCTATGCAGCATTTGAACAATTGTTCGGAGAAATCTCTCTCTCCTGTTCTACAGCACTCATTGCCTGAGATTTGTTAAAGGCTGGTGATTCTACCTCATCTGGTCAGGAAGCAAGGTTTGCTTTTGACTTCTAAATTTTTCTGGTTTATATAGAGGGCTCAGAACAGTTACAGCCATGTGCACTGCAATTTCCTGAGCAAGAAAATGTATGTCAGCTCCCAGCCCTCCTGCCTAGTAGCCTATTTTACAGATTTAGGAAGGTAGACGAACACCAAGGAAACACAGAAAGAAAGCATGAGCACTTTTCCTCCCACCCTGGCCCTGTATTTGCACGATTGATTGGAACAGGTAGGAAGGAACCCACAATTTCTCCAAATGTTCAAAGCAAAATCCCTAAATCTCTCCCACGGTTAAAAATTCACTGCTGCTCCATGCTCATGAAGCTCCTGTTTCTCATTAATGATGAAAACTATGGACAAAATGAAAATGCAGCTTAATAGTTTAATAATATAAGAAAAGGTCTTGGTTACTTTGGGGAGGATACTTCTGTTTCACTACTCTTGTTTTACTGTGGGTTTTTTTTTCAAATGGCCCCCAAAATTACCAAGCTTCCTTAGGCAAGAGGAATACAACTCACTGAGAATTGAACTCCAAAAATGGTAAGAGACTCTGACATAGCTATCTATGCTCATAAAGTATGCAAACTGTATTCTTCCTTTCAGCACCCATTTAGTCTGTTCCAGAAATAAATATATTTGCTTGCAGCAAAGTCTGAAGAAAGTACAGTCAACAGACAGATGTGTTATATGTTTGGGTAAGAGAGTCTATTTCCTTTCCTCCTCATCTCCCATTTCTGGTAGTTATATACTTTAAATAAAGTATGACTAAAATCCCTTATTTGGCATGGGGAGATTGCCAGCTGTTGAATCCAAAGCAGTTTAATTTAATCTAGACGACCACTGTCTGGTTCAAATGAAATATGAATATTTATCATTACTAAATACATGAATTATTTACATGATTTATATTAGCCAGAAAAAGAGTTGCAAGCATCTTTAAAAGAAGAGATGGTTATGCTGCTGATGGTAAAGAGACAGAAATATAAAAATACTCTCAAAATATTTTATTTATGGATTGAACATACACAGTTTGCATAACAATCTAGTTTTGGGAATAGATATATATATGTATCAGTATGTATATATAAATAGGCCAAGAAGAACTGAGAGAAGGGCAATGTTCTTGATTCCAAGGGGATCAGAATGCTGTAGGAAGAAAGCCCGGCAAACTATGAAACAGTCAGATAATAATAAGCAAGAAACTAGGACTGGGAAAAAGTCTATGGTGTAAGTGTCCATAAGACAGTGAAGGAAGTGGGAGAAAAGGGAGAATTTAATATGACTTTAAGGGAAAAGTCATAGACCCTGGAAAGGAGTCTGGGGTAATTCACTGAAGTACAGTCAAGTAAGAAACAGGGAAGAAATTAGAAGCTGAGAAACTTGTTATAGGTGGTGATCCTGAGAAAGGAGAGCCTTTCCATTTGGTCTATATAGCAGGCAGACAACTGCTGATAACAGCCTGTCTAGAATTTGAAGGGAGGAGCAGGGGTTGCACAAGTGAAGGCACCCAAGGATTCAGCCTGAATGAGAATGGCTGGAGCGCCGGCTGCAGTCACAGCTTAGTGCTAACCAGTGCTCCTAATAAAGAATACATTTAGTCTCAGAAATGTGGAGCCTTCTTGTGTTATTATGCAGCATACTGTATGTAGAGAAGTGTCTGAGGTCAGCCTTGTGGCACTCACAGCATGGAGGGGAGTGATGCCACGGGAAAACAAAGCAGCATGGTAGAAACAGAGTAAACAGGCAGAGCTGAGATGACTGGGAAAGCTGGACATGCTTTGAACAAGGAGAGGATAAGGGTTTGTCTGCATCTTCACCCCTTTACTTTGACATTTGGGGAGTATTTTGCTGTGGACATACGTAGTAACAGAACTGTTTCAGCTAATAGCCAGAAATGTCCAATGCAGATGAAACATTTTTCTATACATCCTTGTGAGCTTGCTCTCAGAGGGCACCTTTGACTGAAGGTGAGCAATACAAATGCCCTCTAAGAGTTCATGAGCTTTAAGAGGTATGAACACAGAGACAGCACTGGGCATGCTAGCTTGACTGTAAAGATCTGCACTTGACCCAAACCAGAGAACAGGATTTTGCTTTCGATTCTTTTGTTTTCCCTGAAAAACAGGGAATCCCCTGATTCCCTGCTAGGGATCAAAATGCTAACATTAAACAAATGACCAAGGAGAAACTGAGGCACAGTTGTATTGTTATGCCAATATGAAGGACAGCTGCTGCTAAATAATGCAGCAAACATCCAGGATTTTTCTTAAATCTTAGAAGAGGCCAATCACTGACTCAATAGTTAGAAAAAATGCTTATGACTAAAACGTTCCTTAAAAGCCTATTACAGAGTTCCCTGCCTTCTTTTTTTTAGGATTTGTCTGTACTTAAAGTTAATTTGGCCTAAGGTTGATGTGAATTTTGAAAGCAAAAGCAATTTTTGAGTAATTCCATGTTAGGCAAGCCATAGTCACATACTTACATAGCCCCCACTACCTTATCACGTAAAATAACATTGCTGTATTACCATGTTAGATGCTGGGCAAACCAAGTGTACTAACGGTCCCTGCTCAGTGGGAGTGACTAGCACAGGACTAGGACTGTCTTGCTGAAACCATCCAATATTCTTTTTTAACTGTTTCTGCACTTTCTCACGCTGGTCAGCGGTCTGCTATTCCCCCTTTAAAACATATTGCCCACAGAAGAAGCACTATGCACATTCCTGACTTACCAAGGTGTATGAGATGGTTGGGAAGGAAGATAGGATTGCTCCTCCTCCCTGTCCTGAATCTAGGAGATGCTGAGAATAGCCCCAGCTAATCCACATTTTCCTTTTCTTAGCCAGTGTGTGACCTGTTCAGTGAAAACATACAACACATTATGTAGCTGCTATTAGTAACAGAACTCTAGCCCAGAAACCAGAAAGGTCAGATTAATATTAATTTTCTTACAGGTATCAAGTTATTTGCCATATATATTTCTACTAAAGGTCAATATGGCATTCCTTCATTTTATATCCATATGCTTCATTAGGTAAGGAAAAATAAGCTAGGTATAATGGATTTTTTGGTAGTTTTAATCAACAATTTCATCAAAAGCACATTTTTCACCTGTGATAACAACATAATGGAAAGCTAGATCAATACATTAATTATATCCACTGCTTTCTAAACTCTTTTTTTAAATGAATTACGGTAAGTGTTGTTGTGGAAATTGGAGAGAAAAAATATATACAACCAAAAGATATTACCTTTCAGTGTCAGGCAAACGGTCTCAAAAATATGTCTGCCTATTTTTATTTTTCATAGACTTTCATTATTATTCCATATAAAAGATCAGAAATTAGGAGACCTCTAGATGTAATATCCATACAATAAGAAATAAGCAGTGTAACTGATTTTGCTAGCACATTATGCAGAACAGGGTGAAGTAACAGCGGACTGCTACATGGTAGAAATGGCAACCACGGTATTAATCTGGGAAAAATCCAAAATCTTTACTCCATGGGAACTCCACAGCACACTGTGATGAAGATACATATATATATCATCACCTTCTCCATCCATCCAAGGTTCTGTGACCACCACAAAGAGAAAGGCAAGGCAGCTGTTAGAGCTATAGGGAAGAATCTCTACAGCTGAGATATTTTCTTGTTAGAAAGACTGTTTCCATACTGAAAGGCTTATTTGTCTCCCAGGATGTTGAGTTCTTATAAGCCTGGAAAGTGGAAAAGAGCTACAAATCAGCTGAGATTTCTCTGCAGACCTTAGCAGGGTTTGAAAAAACATTTGGTCTCCAGGGAAAGTGGAAGCTGCAGTTCTCCCCAGTTTGCTAGCCTTGCTATCTCCCCTAGTAACACACCATCCACAGTCACAGCTCCTCATACGTCTTGTACGTGTCTCATTGTACTATAGAGCACAGTGCAAAGAGCCGCAAGCAAGCACCAGCTTGGGCCCGTAAGTCTCTACGCAGTACTTACACAAAACAGATCCAGCAGCAGCTCTGCCTTGGGGATAGAGCCTATTAATTTGGATGCAAAATTGCAGAAGTATAGCTATATGGATTCAGATCCAGTTCAGAGAGAAAGAGAGGAGTGTCCTCACCTTCTGGCTCAGTGATTCCAGTTCTAGAGTTAGCCTGCACCAAGTCAACTGGAATGTCTCTGAAGTAAACTTTACATATGTACTATTAAGTACTAAGAAATATGTTCTGTTCCAGTTTCCTTACCCCAAAAGACTTTCATCTGCTTGTTTTCCAGCTCTGGACAACATTGAAAAGACTGAAGACAGCAAGAGATGAATTCAGCTAAAAAGTAACAAGATAATCTAAGCTGGTAACCCTTCCATACCAAGGTCTATTCAGCATCATGCCTTGCTAATGTTTCCATTTCTCCACGTGATTCTCCCAATAACCAAAATCAACACATCTTTAACATTTATTTCATAATATGATCCCATATTTTAATTGCCAGCTTAGAAAGGAGAGCTGAGTCCTACTATTTTTTTGTCTCCTTGCAGGGCTCACTGGTTAATTCCCAAAGACATCTTGCTTCCAGGCATTCCCTGAAGCTTTCTGATGCAGAAGTCTACACCATTTGGGAAGCTTTCATTTCAGAGACTAGTATCACATGATCCTGATCCTCTGACCCAAATGACAGGTCAAATTTGAAAACATCTGGGACTAGATTCTTTCCTGGTTATAAGGAAAGGGGAGAATTGACTCTAATCTTTTGACTGAGGAGTGAAGGGAGCCCTCTGCAAGTATTAAACAAATAGGTGTGTGAGCAGTGGAATGAACTAAACCTGGTTTCTTACGAATTTGAGGTGCATAGAAGTGTGACCTTGGACTGAAGCTTTTCTGTATAGTGGTGTTATTTACTGCAGCTCTCGCCTCCATGGATTCTCTGGAGCCTCGTAAGATATAAGTTCATGCTGCAGCCTTCCCTCAGTTGGGCAACATCAAGTTTTTTCATTCATCTATCTGGCCACTTATTTTCATGAAATGTATTATAACCCAGTTACTTTGAAACTTCTGTCATTTTTGTCACACTTGGTTGGAAAAGGCCACTAGATTAAAAAATTATTAGGGGGTACACAAGGACAGATACATGCACAGAGACAGCCTGATCACAGATGCCTTGTTTCCATAGGAAACCAAACTAAAAATAGACAGTTTCCTAAGTGTTAAAGATGGAATTTTTATTTGTTTTTGCAGTTGGGAACCAAACAGACCCACTATTCACATGGCTTTAGCACATAAGAAATTGAAAAGAAAAGTAATCTTCATTTTTCTGATAGATGTCTCAATACGTGTAATACAGTAACAAGTGACACAACAGCCAAGCGTCCAAAGGCTGCAGTCTGCTGGGCTGGATGACAGGTTGTCTATATGGCAGCATATGTGAGATTTTTTTTTTTTCTTTTAACAATATCTCTAAAATCATTGAGTAAGCACAGAGAGCTCTCTTTGCTAGAAATGCAACACATGATGACATCAGTCTGTGTAAGTTTCATTGTTCTGAATGATCCAGGCACAAATAAGGTCTCTATTTGGTTTTTCATTCATCAAAAAATGATAAAACAGATGTTAGCAATTCATTTTCCCCCCATCAGTTGCTAACTATCAACCTCAACATGGCATGTAGCAGCAAATGATAGCTAGGCACACCATGACTGAGAAAGCACAGCTTTCTTTTGTAATCAAAGTAATATGGTCATTACAGCATGCATATGAGCTGTACAGTGCAACCTTTGGCTGCATCCTCCTAGAAGCTGACATTTTACACATGGATGTCTTTAGTGTATTTGAGCTGAATCACTTGGGGATATTATATAAAGAAATATATAGAAGTGAGGTGAGCCTCTCAAGCGATGGATAGGAGAGGTGGAGAGAGTGACTGACAACTCAGGCTGTCTGTGTATCATCCAGCTAAACACATAGGGATCCTAGGACCACAAAAACTGTATAAATAAAGATAATCTGAGAACACTGAAGGATCTCAAAACAGAAGACTATTTTTAAGGTGTAGTAACAATGTGGAAAGAATAACTTCTGTGGCATCTTATATGGCAGTGTATGAGATCATTGCAAGAAAACAACCTTCTAAACCCACTTTTCTGGGGACTGAAGCTGCAGGTGGTAAAGGCTGTTTGTGCTTATTGCTACCACCGCACCTCAGGTGAGATCTAATGGTCAATAATTTGCTAAGAGGCAGAGCAAGCACTTAGAGCCGTATGGAGACAGGGATGCCTGGCCATTACCAGCAAACATGCATCTGGAAATTTCAATGAAATTGGTGTCACTGCATTCATTTATATACATACCTTCATGCAACAACATACAGCAATGTAAAGTGGTGTGGAGGTATGCGTCTCAAACTGCCACGCAACTCAGAAATGGCTGCTACTGGGCCTAAGCTTAAGCTTTACTGTGACCTCTTTCCCCTTCTACATCAGGCCCACTCAAGATCCTTTATGTTGCCAGAAAACCGTAGGGGACCTCCGTCCTGAGAATCAGATTTGTGGCTTTTAAGGACAGGAGGGGCTTTTGGGCTCACGCAGTGGGACAACCCCATCCCTCCCCTAGCAGCCATAGCGAAAAACCTCCTGTTTTTTCTTCTTCTGCACGGGGCAGGCACCGGCAGCCACAGGTTTCAAGTGCCAGCCTTTGTTTGAATAACTAATGCAGCTGTATAATAACCCTACAGCAGTAACGACTAACCTTGTGGGGAAAGGGTGCTCAGGGCCGCCTCGGACAGCACACGGCCTACAGTGGGTTGTGTTACAGGAAGGGAAGCCATGTTGTCTCAAGGCTCCTCATCTTCCTGCCTGAGCCTTGCTTTCGGGGACAGAAACACGTCCTGAAGAAAGAGAGAGGGAACATGGGGTAGGTGCGAGACCCCAGCGAGGGGGGGAGTGGGGAGCTGGGGAGGGGAGGCCTCTGCCAGCCAGTGAGGCAGGAGGGAGGGAGGGAGGGAGCCATGCCCCTGAGGGAGCACGGCTGGAGCCTGCTGCCATGATGGTGGTCGGGGGGGGGCTGCTGGCCCCTGTTCATAAGCGAGTTAAAAGTCATGTCTGAAAACTTTTTTTGTGCTGCAGTTTGGAGGCTGGGTAAAGAAAAGGTTAGGAAGTGCTAGCTTAAATCCAGGATGGAGTTTTTCAAGGATAGGTTGTTACACACAGATTGATGCCACACTGTTGTCAACATGCCAGGGGTAGTTTTAGCTGTCAGCTCTGTCAGAGTCTGCCAACCAACTTTAACTTGTTTTCTGACTTTTCCAAATGTTTTCCAAGTTTGTGCTTGCTGTGCTGAGGATAAATTGTCCCTCAGTTTCTGTAAAACCACATTTGTTTACTTGTTTCCTTTCCATCTCAATTTCTTTCTGTGGTTTTCCCTTTTTTGGGCAAAAACAATCATAAACCCTGCACCTTCGCCCAGCCATAATATAAACACACTTCAGGGAAGCTGTCTCACAAACCATAAGGTTTTCCTCATCCACCAGTGGTCACTCTTGTGCAATGCACACTTGCCTCCCTCTTCAGCTGGGTGTGCCTTCACTATGGCCCTGCCCAAGGTTATGGACTGGACAGCACATGCAGCTACTCAAGAATAAACTGTAACAGCAGCTCTTTTCTGTGATTTCCTCCAGGCGAAGACCTCTTGCTTCTGGAATGAACATTTCTGAGGAAAAATCTTCCAGTTTGGTCAGAATTATCTGCCACGTGTGCAAGAGATTTGAACAGGTAAGCTACAATCCTGCAGCTTTTCTCTCCTTCCCAGAGCCTTTCTCTTCCCACCCTGGACTGATAGTGAATACCTCCATTTGGGAAAACAAATCTCTCATTGCAAACACAGTAATTACAGTGAAATAACATTTAAGGAATGTTAAAAGGACAGGGGACTTCAAAGACTGAAACATTAGAAAGCTGAAATTAAGGTTGCACAACTTCTGTGTATGCATTATGCTACGTTTACTTCACTGTGTGGCTTTTATTCACATACAAGATAGATGGTACAGACATACTTCTGTTTTTCCTCAGAGTTCAATGTGTGGTCCCAGGCCTTGTTTACTGCCCAGAGTTATTAATTTCCTCTTCAGCTTTTTTACAGCACTTCTTACAGTAACATTTATATATGTGACAAACAAGATTTAATTTATTTTTGTTATACCTCCAGAAGGTGAAGGGAAATGAGGTACAAAAAGAAAAAAAGAAAAGCATCCTAATGTAAGATTATAATTATTTTAGAACACCTACCATTACATCTTCATATTAATACACTAATTTGGGGTTAACTACAGAAAATGGGTTCTTATGACCATTAGTTTCTTAAAATGCAGCAAGGTAAAAATCTGGAGCAACTGGATCACCTGAGTGACATTAGTCAGTTATTGAAGTCAAGTCATTTTGCTCCTTGGAATCCACTGATTTCACAGTAATAATATGTACAAAAGAGAATTGTAGATTCTGGCTACTTTCTATTTTCAGTGTATCTAAAAAAAAAAAATCCATCTTTTCACTGTACGCATAGTTGATACTGCTTTTTTACTGATACTTGAGTTTATTATAAATGTTTTATGGAAATACCCAAGTTAAACTTTACATGTTCCGAGCATGGCCCTCTTGTCCTCAGCTTCAACTAGTTCAGCACTTCAATGTATGTAACCCTTAAGTATCAATTTGGGCCCCTGAAAATGAGGTACATATATGTGACCATATATCATTGACTGTGTAATTTGCCTATCACCACATGATGACTTTAATAATGGCACTTAGAGAATCCAGATCTCAGTCTTAAGTGGATTTAACTTTCCTATCACCTCCAGGAATCTCTACCTCATTTATTACCTCCAGTTCCTCAGCCTGTGGAGACCTAGAAGAGTCTACTTCACTATACAACCCTGATTCATCCCAAAGTAGGTCAGAACTATGCAAGGAATAAGGCAAGAGACTTGTAGAAAAAAGTAGCACATGATTATGTTATTAAAGATATAATGCATAAAAACAGAGAGAGTTCAATTTCAGCTGAAGGAGTAACATTGATTCTGTAATCTCTTTTCCCATGAGTCCTTGGCATTGAAATATGTATAATTTTTGTATAGTTCCTGCCTGCCATCTTTCTAAAAGGCTCATAAATAAAATGGAGAACAGATCTTGCATCACACTGACACCCCTGCAGGTCACTCCTGGGTCTGGGACCTTTTGTATCATAGCATGGACGTCTCTGAGCTAATGGAGCCATTAACAGCAGTGGCAGCTTTTACACATGCTTTTCCCATTGGCTTCCAATTGCAGTTTGCTCCGCTTACTGGCTTCCATAGACAGCCTTTTCCTTCTTTCCTTCCACCTAGTGGTGTTCCTTGCTGTGCTTGGTCCCAGATCTTCCTTCAGTCTGCCTCCTCTCTCTACCAGAACTGTCTTTTTTGGTCCTTGGCTCCAGTTCTCATATCTTTATTCAGTCTCCCTGCACCTTGAATCTCAGTTTTATTCTTTCACCCACCAGTCTGCAGCTCCAGGCTATGACTCCTTCAGCTTCTTTGCCCCAGTTACTTTACATGAGACAGGATCATGTATTTTTCTGTACTTTGAGCTCAGGCAGAACATGAGGCCTCTCTCAAAAGGGAAAGTTGTTAGGCAATAGGGATGAATGAATGAGCATTCCTAACTTTCTATTTCACTTTCATTTAATCCTTCTTATTAAAAGGCACAGAAAGATTTACCCTTGAAATGCTTTCTTCTGATTGTCTGCATCACCCTCAGTACAAACAGCTCCAGTCCTCTTTTTCCTTGCTAACTTGTCAGACCAGTTTTTTTCTAACCTGTGAGTGTCTCTGAGTTAGGGTTTGTTCAGTGACAGACTAGAAACAAGACCTATAAAAGGCTGCTGAACCCTTCTCTCTACCACAGTGCTGAAAGTTAGGCTTGTCCTCTCAGGTGTGTCTTGGAAAATTAATGAGGATGAATTTTGAAAATGGATTAGTATAAATGTAGTTAGTGATGGAGGATAGAGGCATATAAACAAAACATTCCAGCATAAATCTGATCGTGAAGTTGGTGGACATGTGCTGCTCTGCAGTAGTTGCATGTATGCTTGTTGTTACTCCATTGTAAATGAAATATAACATAGCCCTGCGTGAAATAAACTATTTCACATTTACCTCTACAGGCTCGCTTGCATACCAGCAGTAGTTATAGTTGATATGCTGTAAATTCACATTCAAGCTTAGGTCACTGTCATTTATTTCTAGGCCTGTATGAGAATGAAGTGGCCCTACTTTGTATGTGTTGCACTTTGCAAGCAAGGTCATTGTCATTCTGCGTCCACCAAGTGTTTTATGAAGGGTAACAGATCCACTGTAAATTCACATTTCTAGTTAACTCAGATTTCTCTTCACAAATATTGCCAAGTAAACAAACACTTTTCCACCTCTTTTAGAGTCATCATCCTTGGAGGAAGTTGTCATGTTGTGATCCAGATCTACAAGTGGACCCGTCTTTGATGGCAGTGGTAAGTCTAAGACAGAACTATCAGGGTTTTCTCACTCCAAGTCGTATAAAGCATAACAGTAAAACATGCAAGAGGAGGTTGTACATGATATATCACAAAATGTGGTTTGGCACCAAGCACAGTAACAGTTTAGGGAACAGGCTGTTCTTTAAATAATATGCTTTTGTTTTCATGTTTTAATTCTTCATGCTGCTGATTTACAGCAAAGGCTTTTTTCTTCAAAAAAAGCAGACCCACATCTAATGCATCAAAACGACGCAGTATGTGGTTTCTTTGTCAAACATTTCAATAAATCATTCAGCTTTCTCAGGGGTATTTGTAGAATTCACTTTGGAATAGGATTGTGGGTTTTTTTCATTTGAACCATGGGCTGGATTTTCAAATATTGATGTGTGCAGCTGTACATGCACAAATTCACATGCCTGGCTTCGAAAATCTGATCTTAAACACACAGCAGGTGAGTGAACAATGTGGGAGACCGAAGGAAAACTTTAGTGTTCAGCTAAAAATATCAAAGAACTGGGACCTCAGAAGTGCCCGTCACCAAGCTTTAGCAGAGGTCAAGGGGGTGACTGGTAATTGGCATCTTTTGGATTTTATGTCATTATGTAGCTGCTATATACCCAGCTATATACCCAGCAGCTAATCCTAAAAAAACATTAGAGGTTCAAAGCGGCACTTAATATTTTTGTCTGTTTTTCTGTCTCTCTTCCCTTTCATAAGGAAGTTTATTTTCTGTCTTACTAGGCGTTTATGCTGAAAACACTGTAACAACTATGGAGCAATGTTGACATGTCTGACTTTTAGATTTAAAGTCAGTAGTAGTATTATAGGTAACAGATTAGCTTAGTGTATGGTGAGAATACCTTGGGTGGGGGGTGTTGTTTGATCTTGCCACTGTAGTCGGCTCTCTGGTTTTCTGTGTTTGCCATATGTTGCAAAAAATAGCCGAGTGATCAATGGATTTTTCAATTCCATCACAAAATAAATGTGCTCTGAGTTATCCCTGAATTTATCACTCAAATTTAAATGAATTGTTTCCTTTCTATATCACTTAAGATTTCTAGAGACTCTTGTCTTCTTACGGTTTTAGGTCAAATTTTAAATGAAAAATACTTGTTTCTGAGGGAAAATTCTCAAGTATTCTTAACCAAAAAGTATCAGCATTCTGAAATCAGACATTTTTATTTTGAAAAGGACCAGAAAAAAATGTTTTGCCATTTACAATACTTTCTGCATTTTTTACCAAATTATTGACTGAATCTGGTCTACTAACAAATAATTTTGGTTTCTTCAAAACTGTCAAAAAAACCCCAAACTGGTTCTATTTTGCACATTTCATTTGTGAGGAAAAAAAAAAAAAAAAGAACAAATTTAGATTTGAAAACAGGGAAGTAAAAGAGAGACAAGGCAAAAAGTAAAATGTATTTCCACAAGATGAACCATTTGAAACCAACTTCTTACCTGTCTTTGAAGAAATAACTTATTTTTCACTAAAGCGTGATGAAATGTGGCAGGGCGAAGCTGTGTGGTCTTTAGCAGTGCATGGGATATTACTAGGCAAACCTGCAAAAATGGGTCTTACAGGAAAGTGCAAAGGGAAGCAAGTGAGCAAATGACTTATTTGGTACACTAAAAGCAGGGAACAACCACCCGGATTGTTAAGCGAAGTAGAGACTGAGCATGAATGGAAGGGAAACACTCATGATGATAAAAGCTACTTGGGCTAAACTGTCTTGGACTTAATGTGACTTGAGGCATCGACCCTTATATGAGTTGTGTCTTTCTGAAGTCCTTCATGTTGATAAGCACTGCTTATAAAACTCCATCATGATAATGCTAACCATTGTAAGTGTTGAGGGCAAAGGTGAAATGCTGGCTCTGTTGACATCATTAACAGTTCTGCCATTGATATGAACCGGGTCAGGATCAGCCCAAATTAAAGCAGTAGCCTTGCTGACAAAAGACGACTAGTCAAAGGGAGGCCCAGTCATTGAGTTCGTCAATCCCATGTGTTATATTCAACAAAGGTCAGTAAGATGGAAGGTCTCAGATTTAGATCACTAGGAAGATAAGTGTGCCAGGCTGAAACAAGACTCCAGAGAAATCAAGGGACAGCATTATTTGGATATTTGCTGTATGGCTTGTTTGAGAATTTTTAAAATGTGCTTTACCCATATTCAAATCCAGTATAAACTGAATTAGGAGAATATGATCTCCGTGGGAAGAGGTCACAGAAACAATATCTGTGCACCTGCCTACAGACCTATGCAAGCATTTTTGAAACAGACATTTTGGAAACAGACAGCTACTGCTAATCTATTATTGTTTCCATGCAGATATTTATATAAATACTGTTGTAAAATGCCACGTACCCTGCTTAGCTTTGAATATAGGCAGAAACAGCACAACTTCGGCCTATGTAAATAAAATTTAGAACTTAAATGGGTTAGGGGTCTGGACTTAATAGTGGCAACTGTGTTAGAATTATCTATTAATTATAAAGTCATTAATTCAAAAGGATATATGTTCCTAATAGTGTTTGTAACTTTCTTACTGACTCTTAAATGTTTTCTGCTTGATTGTATTTCCTTGAAGAAAATCTAAAAATGCAGTCTGAATAGTAGCCACAAACCTATCCTATCAATCAACTATACCTGATAATTTAAGATTCAATCACTTGAACACAGTTTAATAATACATGCTGTAAAGCTGTGTGTGTGCGAGTGCACATGCATGTGTTCATACATGCATTCTTTAATTTTCTTCCTGAGACCAGCATGCTTTGGAATGATATTTTAATTTATTATTATGAAAGGAATGGCAACTGGTTTTTAATGGTTACAGAATGGTGACTCACAACACTGTCCCAGATGCTGTCACCGTCGCTATGAGAGCAGATTTGCAACATCTTGTCATAGGCACACATCAGTGCTCATGCCTGCTGCCTTCATCCCAGAGGACAGCCTAACACCTGCTGCTGGCAGCGTGCCGGCCCTTCGGGGAACAAATGTTCCATTGCTGCTGGGTGATAGGACAGGACAGACTCGAGATTTCAAGTGAACTGGCTAAAGGCACCCTAGGGCTTGGTGCACCCACCCCAGCACCCAGATGGCTGCCATTTCTGTAGGAATATTAGAGACTGAGTGGTATGCCTATAGCTGTCTCCTATAAATAAAGAAGAAGAGAAAAATCAACAGCACCCTGGATGATAAGATTTCTAGCATTAGCTGTAATTCCTTAGGAAAAAAAACCCAATCATTTTTCCAGTTAATATTGTAGTGCTGGAGTAACATGTGTCTACTCTGTATTTATTCACATAAGGAACAGAGAAGAGTGTGTTAAAGAATTTTTACAGGAGAACATAAGTGAAAATCCACTTCTGGAAGGATAATCTGCTTCTTTCCTGCAGAAGATCCTTAACCTTATACAATTTACAAATCCTAGACAAAATAGACATAATTTTTATTTTTCACATAGCGTTCAGCTGCCATACCTTTATGTTGCCAGATGTACTATGTTAAGATGAGATGTAAGAAAAAAAAAACCAAAAAACCCCCCTGTGAGTAAATACATTTGCAAGTGTTTCTTTTAAATATATTTTTCAATACACCTATCCTAGAGTTGTAAAAATAAAGGGCACTGTGCACTAGCTCTGGAGAGCCCAAATTTCTCACTGAGGTCAAGGAGAGCTAAAAGGACTCCTGGCTTGGAATAAGAAGCTCAGTGCATTTCAGGATCAGGTCTCTTGGATAGTATGTAATGCGTTTCTTTCCATTTATTACCACTCCACATCCAGTGGGGTGATAATAGCAGCGTTACGATGTCTTCACTTCGTATGGATTGAATAGCAGGCTAATAAAGATGAGGGTGGTGCTTTTTTCAGCTGTTATACTCAAATTTCAAATAAGACCATTTTTATCCTCTGCTTTTGAAAAGGCTTTTTGTCCACATTATTCCCCAAAGCTTAGATCAAAAACATGTCATGTTTCTGAGAGAGAGGTACAATCTAGGATGCAGTGCATTAGTATTTCAGCTACTGTAATATTGTTTTGATACTCTTTTGCATTTCAGTCTTTGCACAAGAATTTGCTCCTATGAAAATGGGATCCCTTAAAATAAAAAGATTGATCATATATTTATAGGAGGGTGGCTTGATCCAAAGCCTCTAGATTGTTGCAGTTTAATTCAATGTGGTTTAAATCAATGTGCAGTGGAGCAAAACCCAGGTGATATTTCACTTTCACTGCAGTATGCTGCACTTTCTTGCAACAAATAGATCTAATCTACATCACAATACACTGAGTGACTCTCTGAACTACCAACAGGAGAATTCTGGATGACTTTCACTGGTTAAAAATTCTCTCTTTTTCTCTTGTTAGAGAGGTTAATGGTTGGGATATATCCCTGTAAATTCTTAGGAAAGAATAGCATCACACAAACAGCATCAGCTCTCTTTGTGGTTCTTTGAACACATGTTCCTGTGTTATTCTTTCTGATGGTCTCTAAACGTAGTTTCCAGGTAATGCCAATTCATAATAATCTCTCTCCTAGTGATGCCACAATTGGCCCTGGGCAAACTGCATTGTTTTTCTTTGTCCCCTAGCTGTTTCTGTAGAATGATGCTAATAATATTCACAACAGAGAGATGTTGGGTGAATCCGTGTGCCTGCAGAGGACTTTGAAGATGAAAAGGGTTATTTAAATGTTACATGTTGCCACTATTATTATTAAAGATTAAGAGTGCATTCTGACCTCAGATGGACATGCGCAGCTGCTGCTATTCCTATTGTCCGTGTTTACACAAATAACCATGTAATAGTGCAGAGATGTACAAATCTAGAGACTGTAAGTTCAGCAAGTCAGCTTCACTGGAGCAAAGACAAGGTTTTTATGTGCAGATGGCAGGCATGCAAATTTGGTAAGATCACAATTTAGAGGTGCTTGTAAAGCATTTGCGTCGAATGAACTCTTTTCAGCTTCTATTTCTACAATGAGAAAGAATAGAATGGAAGAGTAGGAAAAATATTTATCATAAACCTTCAGATAAATCTCCTAATCAAAAGTGGCCAGATCTAGGGCAGTCCTGGTGACAGACTGGGATACAATTCAGAGGTCAAGCTGAGCTCTCATGTCACATTTGGGTCATGCTGCATGAATCTTCTCTTTTGCAAGGCTTCCTTGTAAACGGTGGAGTATCCTGGGTCCTAATGCAGGAAATGAGCCCCAAAGGTTTGATGAATCTTAAAGGGCACTTCTAATCAGAATTTCTGTTCAAACTGAAAAAAATTATGGAGGCCCTGATATCACTCAAACATTGCATTCTATTTTGACATTGTTAAAAGTATTTTTTCACTGTCCTGCATATAGTCTCCACAGAGGATTTACAAGGTAACCTTTCTGACTATGCCATCTCAGTCTTGTGAAATTCAATTGCCATTCTATAGTCACACTGTCTTCGATTAGCTTGCCAGGTGTAACAACAGTAAAATTTGATCTAATGAGTAGAAACTTACCCTTGTACTCAAATAAAAATCAAAAGGAGAGTCTCCCTAAATAGATCGTCATCTTCCACTTTTCAATAAATTTGAATTCCCTTTTCTTGGTTGAGTCAGTACACTTGCAAAATAGGGATCATCTGAATTCAGAAGCAGAATAAAGAAAACTGTCACTTGGTGGTTGTTTTAAAGACAGTGTTGGCAAATCACAGAGATGCTTCTTTTACCAGGGAAAGTTGCATTTATTGCTTTACGTTCAGAACATTCTGTGAAGTGAGCAGAAATGAGGCTGATCCATGCAAGAACCAAGGTTTCAAAAGTCAAAGAAATAAACAAGTTCCTGCAGTTAACAATAAATTTCAATGCATTTTTTAAGGCCAAGAATAAGTAAACCAGTAACAGGAGATATATGCATCTTCAAAATCCAACCACCCAGACCTGCTATTTTTTTAATAAAAAGATCAAAAGTGCCTTATGGTTTAAGGACTCAACGTTACCACTGAAGAGCTTGCCATTAAGATAAGGGAAGCCAGAGAGTGTGGGCCAAGCTGACCAACAGAGCAAGCTACGGTCTGAGCAGCTGCGTAAGTGCTTAAAGGGGTCTCCTTGCCTTTTAAGGTTTAAGACAAAAACAAGGAAAAAAGAAAATTTTTCATTACGGCTCTGTTGCCCTGGATGACCAAGGACAGATTCTGGGTGGTCCCCATAAAACTTCTTTTTAACTTGATAGCCAGACTCATGGGTAATTTTCCAACAGTTGTAGGGGGTGAAATGACATTGAATTAATTTCCTTTTTTTTAAAATAAAAGGAGTGAAAGGAACAGCTAGATCTCTATACAACCACCTTTGAAATCATCACTATTGGGCTTGTCTGCATGTTCTACGCAATATTATGTATTTGCATGGCCTGGCCCTCCTTCGGGCTAAACAGCTGATCTTGGTAACCTGGGATGCCTCACTTGAGCACAGCAGATCATTTGGACTGGCTAGTGTTCAGGAAGGTCACTGCTAAATGCAAAGATATTTAACAGTGTTAAAATATGTGACCTGCTCACCTGGCTTCTTAGAATGTGTAGTCATCTGCCATCTCCAAGTCATGTTCTCCTGCACTATGGGAATGACATACACATGATATAAAACTATTAGATGACAATTGCTAAAACCATTGGTTGAATTAGCTCCCTTATATACAAGGTCCCCAAAAAAGCTATATATTTGACAAAGCAGTAAACAAGACATCTTCAGAATCAAGATGGGATTTTTCCTGCTGTTCCTTCAAAAGATTAATGATTTATTTTACAGCCATTCCTTTCTTGGAAAAGCTATGCCTAACCTAGGAAAACTTTGGTTTCATGACTACTCAAGTTCTGAGCTTGTTCTTGTCTCCTTTTCATGATACAGCTGTACTGCCTAAGCAAGTCTGCCGCCCTGCACTTCTCCCCATTACTTGTTGTCACTCCTTCACTAGATCTTCCCTTTCCAAAGATCTGCTTTGGAATTCCGTTTTGGAATGACCTTCCTTATCTACTGGAGGCAAAATGAGCTGTATGGTTGGCCTTCTTCAGATGAACCCAGCTCCTTTAGACTGATGTGGGTAAGGGGGGTCTCCCAGGAGCAGCCACACCACCAGACAGTAGAAATAGCAAGACAGCAGGGCTGTGAATTCCTTTAGCCCAGTTTCTGCTGAAGGAGGTTGTGTGAAGCAGGATCACTGTGGTAGTGTATTCAGACCCTCAGTTCGTACCCATGATGCAAAGCAGGTGATATAACAGCAGGGAAATAAAATTAACATCCTACTTCAGATATTATATGAAAGTAAATAAGTAGAAAATACAGTTATTGGCTCTTTATTTTTTTTCAGTGGGCAGCTAAACACCAGAAACATGCACTTCACAACCTGAAATTACTTTAATGGCTTTCATCCATGCATCACTGTGATTAGGTCTAGACAAACAAACTGTCCTCTAGCACTGCTGAGCATGTCTGCGCTGTGCACAGCCTGCATGGTATATATTCCTTAGCTGCTGGAAAAATTATATCACTTCTATAAGTTTTTTCATCAGCATTGAATGAAAACAGGTTTAGTGACACTCAGGGCTGATATAATCCCCCACCTCTTTAAAGCATCCTACTGCACAATTGGCTTACTTATTACTTTGGTGCATCCTTTCCACTGTGCAAAACAAAACACACAAAAAACCCTCCATGAGGCTCTGTAGCAAATGGCTACAGAGACAACAGTAAGCATTGATCTGCTGAAAGACAATGGAAGATATCTCCCAGTCACCCTTACATATTTAGAGTCAACACACTTTTAAACAGGAAGAGCCAAATTCTGACATCACCATCTTGATTTTACTGTTACACAAATAAAGACCATAAAACCATGGTCTTTTTCAGGAAACTCAATCTCAGGTAAGTGGAAAGGTGAAACCCAAATAGGTTATTGACAGGGCAAATGAACACAGACAAGAAAAGATTTAAATGTTTTTGTTGGAACATGTTCATCTGAAATTTGAGTTAAGAAATAGTTACATTTTTAAGTATTAGAAAGAAAGTACCTTTGATAAGGGGCATTCTCAGAAAATAGTCTTAATTTGGAAATGGTATTTAAGGAAACAATTTATATTCTCTTGCAATCAAATTACCAACTGCCCAGATTCTGAGTTGCCTTTCCCAGATATTCCTTCTTTAGTTGTCAAAGAAGTGAAGTAAATTTCTGTAGTTTGCAGGTGTTTATTTTGAGATAAGATAGGTTGCAGGTAGTGAACTTTCATTTTCAAAGATAAAAATTCAGTAAGGAGAAATAAGATTCTTGGAAGCTAAATGTAGTCTTGTGTCTATTTTTTGCATTCCTAGCACTGCTTTGTTACTTATATTAATAGCATTAATAATCAAGGAAGAGCTATGGGGTAGCTTTGAGATTAAAAGGCTTTTAGTCCTCAGTCACTGGATCAAACCCTGCAAGTTGTAACTATCTCAAAGCGCTTAAGTGATCGCTATGGTATAGACAAATTGTCTTGATTTAGTTCCTTAGGGACAGGTGTTTCACCACTGCACTGTGTGGCTGGGAGGGTATCCCGTCTGAAGATAGAAGTGAAAATTTCATAGATTTATATGACTATTCAGCTAGTTAGCTGATTTCTGTTTTCCTCAAGTTGTGTCCATTCTTTTGTCTGCAATAACCTGGCAGTGGAGTTTCCTTAGATTGATGGTTTCACAAAATATAATTTCTAACAAGAATTGCAGATGTATCCAAGAAAACAAATGCTACTTGGACAGAAACTTGATTCTGCATTCACCTGCACAGACATTAAAAACCTCCATGCGGCCAATAACAACCGTTCCACGGCTTGAGATAGTTCAAGGACACTTTCCAGCCCAGTTACTATTCAGCCAAGAGATGAAGTCTGAGAGAAATCATGATCTCATCATGCAAAAAGTACAATCAGTAAAGTAAAATCAAAACAAGCAAGTTATCATTAAATATTTGCTTAGTTCTAGGTGACAGTCAAAGCAAGAAAGACCAAGTATTTGAATAGGCATGAAGTCAGCTCATCATTATTTGTCCTATAAGATGTGCTGGAGGCACACTGGTGGCTTGCTGGCCCTCCCACTGTGCCTATTGTTGCAAGAATAGCTAAAGGACTTCAGCTTTTGAGTCAGTCTCATTCCACTCACTAGAAGTGATTCAATTTTTTTTTTTTTCCATTTACAACAGCAATGATTTTATTTAAAACCAACATTTAGAACAAGGGGAATTTAGAAGAAAAATTACCACAGAAGTGTTTTTCCTTAGGAGACCATTGCTTACTCAAAGATGTAATTCAGATCGCCAGATTTTCTCTTGTCTTGTCACATTTTATGGCTCCTACCTTCAGTTTTGTACCATGCCCATCATTCCAGATCCTCAGCATCTTCCAACAGTGACTACTCTGGATGCAAGTACCGGTCACATATTATTTGTTCCCTCATTCCCAGGAGAGGCAGCCTGTATGATGAGTAAATTATTTTGGTTAAGGAAGCATTTGGGGGTGGGGGATTAGGTAGGGCTTTCGTGTCCTGAGTAAACACCTAGAAAAAACATTGGCATTCCAAAGGCTTATGGAATATTTCTTGTAATTTCTTTGTCTTTGCTAGCAGAAAACAGGCCTTGGGAAATTGTGGTTATCGATGTTCATAAGAACATAAGATAAGTCTTTCTGCATGTTTGATCCATCTAACCTAGCATCCTCCCTACTAAAGGAGTCAGAAGTGAATTCTAAGCGTAGAGTATAAAAGCAGCACTAGAGTGACCTTCCCCTTGTATAATCATTCTGGTTTTCAGCAATCAGTAGTTTAAGGACTCAAGGCTGCAGCTGGATCATCCTGTCTAATGGCTATCAGTAGTTATATTCTCCATGAATTTGTTTAACTCCTTTTTTGTATCATGAGATTTATTATTCTTCAGAACACTGGTGGGGCTTATAGGATTGGATCATTGCAAGAGTACACTATACATTATTTATATTCAAAATATTTAATGTCTACCTCAACAATATAGCTTCACTTGTTCTCAGATTATATATGAGGTTGATATTCCTGCTTGAGTAAACATATGGTTACTAGTTAACAAAAATAACATCTTAACTGCTTGAGTGCAATTTTCCAGTGACCCATAAGATCAGTTGTTCTAGGCTCTCTGCAGTCTTAAGCTCAGCGTGAGTTTAACCTCCATCCATGGGTCCACAGATACAGCAGCCATAGAACAACAGATGAACTTACCTAAAAGAAGAGAGTGTAAAATGCAAGCATAAATTTAAATGACTGCATGGTAAAAGCAAAAATTTGCTGGACACTTTTAAAACACAGGAGGCTGAAATGAGAGCTGAGAATGACAGAGAGGGCAGGTACTGACCCCCATACTAAAAGATGTACAACAAAGGCATTTGCTGTAAGTTCTCATGGAAAGCCTTTTAGACAAATTAATTAAGCAATAAGACATGACAGGGTGTGAATCACTTGGTAATGATTTACGCCTATTGTGTTGTTAGGCAGAAGGCCAAAGGCCGAGTGCTGTCAAATCACCTAGGTGTAAATTATCATTTGATAATTTGAGCCCTGGAGTGCGTTATTGTAATTAGAAGGTGTTCTATCATCGAAGTTTGCTACTTCATTCCATTTTTTCCCATTCTCAGCTACATTTTGATACTTAGAATTCTATCATTAAAAATTGAACTTTTTTTGCAAGATTATTTCAGACAACTAATATCCTGAGAGGCTTTAGATAACAAACCCTGTCATATATCACAATGCATAGCAAAGAAGTCAATGCAGGCATGTCATCACTGTAATTTAATCACTGCACCTTCATTCATAAAGCCAGTTACAGACAAAGGGAGGTATTAGGGTTATAGGGGAATGTGCAATTTAAAATTAGTTGGAAGTTAGATGCAGAGTCAATGAAGAGGAATGAGGCAGCTGCAGATGACTTTCACTTTTCACATTAAATAGCACAAAAAAGATGAAGAGATAATAACATGAATTCTTCCAAGTTGCAGCATCCAGACAGCTGTGGAGACCACAAGGAAAAGGCAACTCAAAAACTGATTATTCAAACTGAGAGAAGCAAAGTCCAGCAAGGGCTGTTCAATACAAAGATGTGAATACCATCTCTAGCTTTGGAAATTCATACAATGCAGCTTGCCAGAACCTGGGAGAAGGTATCACTGTCTACTTGTCTACTTGTTCTGTTCTTATATGCTTCTTTCTGCTGCACACTACTACTGGAGATAGGATATCAAAGTAGCAGGGTCTCCAGTTTGATTCAGTTTGCCATTCTTAGATACTTACAGTCATTAGCCACATTACAAGTACTGAGCAGAAGAAAGATCTTTTCAAGTCTGGCATAGAAATGGATGTCATGACAGCCTCTTTTTCCCTCTTGCCTCGTCTATGGCCCAACATAGTTAGGCAAAATTATTTTATCAAATCCAGCTATTGCTTGCTAAACATTAACCAAGGTCACAGTCATATGCAGTAGAACATTCTTAATGTTCTTGCATGACTAGATGACAACAGCCTTCACTGCAGAATTCCTAACACTAAAATGATTGCCCACTGATAAAAAGCAGTCCCAGCATGCAAGTATCCAGGGTGAAACGTCAAGGTCAATCAAGAGAACATCTTTCCAAGCATTAGACACACTCAGAAAAAAAAAATTATACAAAGCTGATATTTCATTGGTCAGCTATGATTTCAAAACCAGCCAAAAACCATCTTGTAAGTGATGTAACTGTAAAAAACAGAATGTCTCAAATCTGTTCTGATAAACTACTGGTCTTAAAATTATTTTTCTGGATTTTACTTCTAATGTTTGCTTATTGATGGCATATGCTCCTCTTTTGTTGTGATTCTTTTTGCATCTATTTTTTCCCCCCCTTGTTTCATGTTGTCACAGAAGCTGCCACACATCCTATTGCATTTATTTAATCAGAAGGATCCAGATAGCGTGATAGTTGGTTTTACTATCCATCTAGCATATTATTAGTAGGTTAGGGTTTGGAAAATTGACAGAGAAACAGATGTTGGAATTATTTTATGTAGCTTGAATACCATAATGATATACAGTTGTCAGAAGCTTCTATTTTCTTATTTTAGGAAGATGATTATTTTATGAAGGAAATGGCTCAACTTTTTACAAGCCAGAGGGGAGAGAAAAATAAAATGAAAGACCTGAGGAAAAAAATCTAAGGAAGGAGTGATGAATGTTTAGTCTGTGCCTAAAAGTCTGTGCAGAACACGTGCAATTTATGAAATTGTTCTAAGGGAATAATCCTAGCTGTGCCTGTTTCCCTCACAGATACATATTTAATGAAATAAGGGAAAATAAATCTATAGTCTCATGATTTGCACATCCTTAGTCTGCTGTAAAGTGTGATGGGAAGGAGGCACCATTTTTGTTAGTTGCAGCTTAATAATGTAATATGCAGAGGTTTCTCCCTTTCTAGGAAGAAAACAGTAAGCTTGCAAATAAAGAACTTAGACATGCTTGGCGTGTCTTCATTCCCTTTTAGCTATGCTTATCAGTCACAGTAGGGAAAAAAGGTCTAGCTGATGTCCAAAGGACAAAGGTCAAAAAAACTTTATTATTTCCATTGTTTTCCACATTTAGTGTCTTACTATTGGACTTTTAGATGTGAAGTAACAAGATCAAAGGTTTTTTTAATTGCTCGTGAGTTTGCTTGCTTTGTTTTCTGGCCACCTGCTCAAATTACATTTTAGGAAGAAACTGAGGGACAGTGGAAAATACTGTGAAAAGGACATAGTGCTTTGATGCATACCTCTAAGAATGAATATCCATTCCTACATTTCTTTACCTCTAATTCCTCTTTTTCCTGCCTGTTTCATCACTGCATGTTAGTGTCAGATATGGATAAGAATTCATTATCCAGTAAGACAATTATATTTGGTTCCCATCACTGTAATTTAAGTCTAAATAGTTGAGGCACTCAGCTCCTTCTGGAGGTGAAATTGTCTCAAACATTAGTTCCTTGAGCAGTGGGGAAGCCAGTATATCTCTCTCACTCAACATTCATGAGCAGGGCTTGATACTTCTACCACTGACATCTGTGGGAGCACTCTGACTGGAAAAAAAATTGAGAAAACAGAGTTGTATGTGGATTGGTATGGCACTTCACTGAGTGCAAAGTAGAGATAAATTTTCCTACACATACATGCACATTCACATGCAAGCACACATCCGCAGAGAGATGTTATATGAATTCCAAAATCTCTCTGATTTAACAATACAGAAAAGATGAATTTTCAGTCTTTAAAAAGCACACGGAAGTGCTTATGAATAGAGTAACTTGCACAAGATGATATAGTCAACTAACTCCCTAGGAAATTTGCAAAGATCTTTATTATTAATATTAAATATTCTCTTTTTTTTGTTAAAGGCATAAATCTCCATGATGAAATAGAGTTCATTACCTCCAGATTTATACTCTTAGCAGGGGTTTAGATCTTTATGGATGCCTCCCAAAAATCTAATAGGTAATAAAGAAGTACTGATCTAATAAAGTCAACAGGTAGTTGATACAATATTTGAATTTAGACTACACTTTTTAATTATAGGGCTACAACATGTAATATATAGAACTGCCTCTGGACATGCATCAGAAATATCTCCTTTTGATTTACTTACCTAGCCATTGGTTTCTAGCTAGTATTACTTAATTCAAAGGCAACTGGGAAAGAATGTATCTGATAGTAAAACTATTTTCATTAAGATATTTAAGAACCAGAGCGTGCATTTTTTCCATGCAGCTTTAATCAAAAAGCACTGTTCATCATGCTTTAAAACAACAATGGTTATTGCCAGTATTACCATAAAATTATTAGATTAATCCACTGATTAAATTATTTATTCTTTCTTCTCTGTCCTTTTATTTATTTTAAAATATGAATTTCATGTATGTTATTGACAATGAAGAACAAAGAAAAGAGAGTCAGCTGAGTATCAACTGCTCAATGTGCTCCAATTCTGCTCTCATGGGAGCATGTTGTTAGCATTAAGCTGTGCCCAGCCATTCTTTGAAGTAAAAAATTTAGATATTTGCAAAAGGTTCAAATGAAAATACTAGTTACAAACCTCCTTTACCCTGGGGAAGACCCTGTTTCAAACTTCTGTATCTTTTTGTCATAGCCTAGTCCCAGGCTCTGAATTCAGATTAATCCAGGATATTGAAATAACTATGATCTGAGTCTTAACTTTGTAATTATGGTCCATCTTAGTAACATCCAGTGACTTCATAACATCCAAGTGCTACTATAAATGACAAACACGGAAATGCTACTAGAGTCTCTCAAGGTTTGTCAGGAAAGCTTCTAGGATTTACAAATCATTATTACAAGAAACAAACCAGAAACAGTGGGCATTTGAAATATTTGAGAAGTGTTAGGATAGTTTTACATGATTAAACTACACACCAAAAGAATGGGAAAGAATTAGCTGACAAAGATAGCAGACAGGGACTAAGGCTACAGAGAAATGAATTGGGATCACTTCAAACAGATTAATTTTATCCTTGAGTTAAATGTGTAGGAAAACTGGATTCTGAGATTATTCTTTTCCTTGGAAAACTAACCAGAATAATGTGATAGTCTTTATAGCATTCAGTTTAACATAACCAGGAACAGTAATTTAGTGTTCTTATATGTTGAACAGATCTGCACCGGGAAACACTAAAGACAGCAATCAGCATGACACAGGTTGTTCTGTATCTTTGACCTACAAGTACATTTTACAGCTGAACTGGTGTCAGGATTCTGTCTGGCTGCTGCACTGGCCTCAAAATACAGCCCAGCTCCCTTGTACTACTTGCAAGCAATTCAGACATAGAATATTTTGGAGATCGTAAATGAGCAACTTCTATTCCCAGGGTAAGGCAAGTCTATTTCACAAGTTACTTTATGGACCATATGGTTATACTTGGTTACGTTCAGTCACATAACATCACATAAAGCAACTTAATCCAGTATATTCAGATACCATGCAATGCAAATGGAGCATCATTTCCAAGCTTTAAAGGAGCCTTGTCTTTTCCCCTGGGGTGCATGGTGTAGACTATAGTTTTAAGTCAAACTTCCCATAAACTTTTAACACTCCAGTCTTTCAAAAAAACACGTCAGCCTCCAAGTTAGTGTGATGCAACTTAACTGTATGTCTGAGTATAAAAAAGGCACTCTGGTGTTCTTCTAAAAGTATGCTGAAAATAGAAAATGAAATTGCAACCAGTAAAGAGAAGTCAGAACTGGTTTAGGTTTTTAGTATGGTCCTTGCCAAAACCAGCAAAGCATCCTTGAGGCCTCCTTATCTGGTGTGCTGAGCCGAAGCCCTCTGGAAACAGCAGACTCAAAGGTTGCTAAGCCAGACTCTGTCTTAGATAATTTTAAGGCTTATAACTAGGACATTTTAGTACTATACAGGGAAATATTTCTCAGTCTCAAATATGGCAAATATTGGATGTAATTATGGGGTGAGCAAGACAGAAAACATTGCTCAAGAGGCAAGGAAAGAGTTAAGCATTATGCGCTCAAAGGTAGGATTCAGTCCCACAGCCCTCCAACACAACTTTCCATTGTTCACAGGTCTGGTAAGCTCCTGGGGTAAAGTACTTCTTTGGCTGTTGATGTCAGGAATGCTATCACTTTTGCGATATAATTTGGTTTTCTGTGTAATTACATCCTGGCAAAAGCATATTTCTAATAGCACAGCTAGAATTTTCTGTTTAAAATGCATTGTTGACTTTACGCTGGAATGCTGTATTTGGTTACATTCCACCCTCATTATAGAGCTCTCTGTACATCCCAGAGCACAATAGCGTTATTATGCACTACCTTGGCCTCCAGGTCATGAACTACAATTATCTCTTTTCATGGCAACAATCTTTATAACCTAGAAACTACTCCCAGGGACAACATTATAAAGAAGGATTGGCATATGCATAAATAAAGATGAATAGATATTGGCACTCCTCGGAGTTTTTGCCATTGATTATGGAATGTTGATTAATGCCATAATCACTACCTCCCCTTGTAAGTGATAGCGGCATTTTGTGCTGGCTTCACTTTTCTGTCTTCACATCTGCTGCTTTCTCTCCAGTCCCTGGCTCTTGTCACCCATCTGATTCATCCTCGTAGCATGATGACAAAAGTCACAATGTTTGGTTGCCAGCGAGAAAATTTCAGAGGAACAATTTTGAATCTGATTGTTCTCGACTAACATGCTGCTCCAACGGATTATAGCACTTTTATATGCGGTTGCTTTTTGCTAGGTCCATCTGTCTGCTCTCCAAGCTGTGCTCCTAAGATTTGACATTTCAGGCAGTTCTGATTCTGTTTTCTCTCATTCAGTTTCAGTTTTTAAGAACAAAAATCCAGTCAGGAAGGTTATTTGGGGAGCAGAAAGCAAAAAGTATGATTATTATTAGCACTCTTTCAAGCTATTAACCACAATGATTTGTATTTCCTTGACGTTACTTAAAAAAAAAATTATCTACAACTCATCTACAAAGCAGATGAGTAAATAGCACCTGCACTGCATGTAAGTAACTCGAATCCACAAATCAGACATTCAGTGATCCACAGAAAGAGCTTATGAACCCTAACGGCTACTCCCAAAGCACTCATTACTACAATATTCCCCATCCTCATTAGATCAATTATTTGAAAGTTCATCTTTACTTCATAAAGGTTGCTTACCTGCATTTACAGGTAGTGAATGACTTGTGAAATGCAGCTGCATTTTAACAGATGTGGCCACACAGACTTCACAGAACATGATCAGAATTGCTAGCGATAGAGATTGCTCTGCAGAAAGAGGGCTATGCTAGAAATGTATGTCAGAGTAAAATAATTAATTTACATGCATTGTCATTTTATGCAACATATGTTCATTTTTTAAATACTTGCCTTGCCAGAAGCTAAGGAACCAGCCGTAAAGATAAACTAAACCAGACAATGTCTGGTAAAGTTTAGAGTAAAAATTGCTTCAAGTCGTACTGCACTGTTCTAGTTGTCCTCCTGTACCATTTAAAATATATAGTCATATCAAGTTGATTAGGTTAGTTCAAACACTCTAGATGAAAATTACTTGGTATTGGTATCAGGGAAGTCTTCTGATTGCTTGAGAAGAAAATGCTTCAGGGAAGTTTGTTAGCCAATACCAGCACAGTTTTTTGTCTATAGGAATGCCCAGTGAGGCTTATGCAAGCCTACATATTTTGTGTATCTGGGACAAGTAGAACAAATGGACTTAGTCCCTTTGGTCCCTCTGCTGTGGGCAAGGTTTCTGAAAAATTGCAATATCCCTAAATGCCACAGGTTCCCTCTTGCGACAGAGTAGCTAGGAGCAGGAGGGAAGTAAAATATGTAGACAAGAGGTGTAAAAATATGTCAAAACCAGCAAAAATTCACCTGAAAGTTTTTTCAATTGCACAGGACAGAGGAGAGAAAGGTGGACCCTGAAACTATAATCGCTCAAGTAATAAGAACATTTAAAAATTAGTATTTCATTTTCTACATCGAAAGATTGAACTTTTTTTTTTTTTTTGGTAAATAAAGGCATGCGCTGGATACATAATAGCAGGTTAATGAAAGAACTTATGAAACCTTTCAGAGACAGAGAATTTGCTAAAAGAAGTAGAGCTTGTACAGATATTATTGTTTCCCTTTATTTGGGAGTTGGCAGAAGGAAGATAAAATATGGCAACCCAGCAGTTCTACTTCCCTGAAGATATCTTGGTGCATGGTTGTTACTCTTCCAGTTTTTATGTCCTAGCATAATAATGTGGCATGTCGATAATGAACCCAACTCTTAAATCTTGTTCTTCCAAAAAGCTTGTAGACCCATGTCAGCATGCTGGTTGTGTGAAGTGGCCCATTACTGTGAGCTCCCAGAATGTTCAAGCCAGTTTCTTTCTAAAGCGGGAGTTCATCCTCCTTGAGACTTGCCCAAAGCCTTGGCTGCATGCAGATTCAGGAAAAAAAAAACAAGCAAAAATCCTCAGGGTGTGTTTACGTACGTGTTAGCACAGGGAATTAGTCACATTGAGAAGGACTCCCATAGGGTGGATATAGAGCAAATCCCTTTAACATTTGCTGCCTGCAATCCAGAGGGGTCAGCGAACAACAAGTGTGTCCTCTCCATGGTAAATGAGAGCAGCAGAATGGAATGATAAATAATATCCTACTTTCTGTATAAAGTTTGCATCGAAGCAAAGTAACTGCCTGGAAGGATTCCTCAATATTCATAAAATAATGAGCAGATTAATTGGACACATGAAAGGGGTGAAATGCAGAAAAGGACTAGCACAGTAGGAAAAACAAGTTTGTCTAGTATAGTAGGGAGCATGATATGCTCCCAACATTTGACAAATGAGTCAGGAGCTGCTGTGTCCTCATGCCTTTCCATTTTTATAACTGCATACCCACAGTGAATACAGTTTTATGTAGAAGGAACTGCCTCTTACAGATATAAAATTACCTTAACACCAGCATAGTTTATTACCTGCTCCTATGCTAATTTATACACAAAAGAAACTACAGTTCCCAGTAAGGTCTGCCATCCCTTTAAAGAATTCAGGTTTAATGCCTGAAGTTCAGGGAATCTTTACCTGATGAATTATCTTCACTGAAAAAATAACATCTGAACTGAGCTGACTTGAACGCAGTTATGTCCGAAGAGAATCAGGAATTCTTCCCCTATTCCCTCAATTCCTAGATAAAAGCAGAAAATAATTATTTCCCCATTTTTACAGGATGCCTATTATGGACAAATACCAGCTAAAAGGTAGTCCAGAATAATACTATTCCACCTAGTGACAGACTACGTAGATAAGTTAGAACTGAACTTAGCTCTGTATGTCTGTATGGCAGTAGAGGTGACAAGAGAATACCATTTGCAGTAAAGCAGCCAAAGAGCAACGACAGCAGGGATGATGGTAGCTGCAAAGTGCCAGCAGACTCAGCTTTGGAACAGATTTGCCAAGGCTGCCGCACCATGTGATGACACAGATTCCACGCTGAATGCACAGTGACATGGAAAATGTCTCCTAGTGGTGTCCAGGCTTCACTAGTTAACTCCTCTAATAGCTACTCTCCCCTGACTTTGTACTGTTTCACCAGCTGTTGTGCATCTCCTCTTCAGAAGGAGACACTGGTAAAGTGGAAGCATCATTAGGGAAAAGCAACAACATATGGATGGGAGAAGGGGGGTGTTTTAAATAATGAGCATGCGTGTGTCTGTGTTCCGTACATACACAGGGAGTACAGTTTTATTTAGTTACTTAAGCTTGATTTGCCATTTGTACCATTCTGTCCTAAGGAGCTCTTGGAAGCGCAGAGCATTCTGGAAGATACAAGAGCAAATGCACCAAGCACAAAGTCAGTTCCACTTGGCAAAGAAACTGTAGGGTAGAGAAAATTCCTGTTTGGTGAAGAGTCATTTCAGCAATCCAGCCTTACACTTCACTCCTGGTTGTCTTCCAGGGCTGAAGACGTTCACCTGATGCCATCATGATCTATGACTGCTGAACAGCCCCTTGAAGTTTATGGCATCCAGCTAGAACTGCCTTTGGGTAGCCTCAAGATCAAAGAGCTGAAACAACTCATTCTATGGGAATTAGAGCTAATGAAGACTGGACTTCTCTATGAATTTATGTCTTAGGGTAACTGTCTTTGGTGATACAAGCTTGAACTGAGGCTTTTGGGATGCTAGGAAGGAGCAATCCTCTGAAGATTCCCTGACATCTAATACTGTCAACTTGTGTGATAAATCCTTCCTTAGAGTATGTATAGGTTCACTCAGTGGGCCTTTCTCTTCTAAACAAATACTGATTTTTACCCAACCTGGAGAAGCTTAGCTGTCCTTAAGACATGTTTGAAATTCAAAAAGTATTAAAGGACACAGTGCAGACAGATAGTATGCCCCACCTAAAAACTGTCTGCTCCGGAGCCTGTTTTTGCAGGTCTTGCTTCTGTACGAAAGATAGTTAAAAGTAAGGTAAGCTTTTTTTTGCACTTTGCTGTCTGGTTTTGCCAAGTTGGTAGGTGGCCTGGCTGTAGCACGTGAATCCTGGCACTCTCTGTTCTGGTGGCCAAGAAACCCTCAGAAAGATACTGGGGTGACGAAGACTGCCAAAGTAATCGCACTGTCTTTTGCCTTTCCTAGGCCCCGTGGTATGTTCAGTGTCTCCAGGCTGTCATGGGCCCAAATTCGTAAGAGTTTTTGAGGTTTTATGATCTGTAAGTTCACATCCAAACAGCACACAATTTACTTGGGCCACACTGAATTAAAGGCTTTTAACAGTTTATTAGCATTTCTCCCAAGCTTTCAGTTTATAACTGAGACAAGGATGTATTCCTACATTCTGCCTCACACCTGCCTATTATGTGTTTCATTATTAAAAGCTTTCATTGGTAAAATCTCCCATGAGATGCATACCTTAGAGAGTAACTGAAATCAGGCAGTCATAACCTATCCAATTTAATGTTTCATAAGAAGGAAGCTTTAGGATTCCAGCTGGTATAGTAAAAAATCACCAGATACACCACCATAACAACGCATTTAAAAAAAAAATCATTAAAACAATGTTAATGATGCTGATATCTTACACTAGGTTTCTCAGGGGTTTCCATACTATCCTTAGGAAATTGACAGGATCAGGGAGCAATAACTGTAATTTAGCAGAATGGTGGACTTTCTTCTCTTAGTCTAAGGGTTTTCATCTAACATCCTCATCAAGTTTAGAAGCACATACAGAAGCACACTCATTCCTCATGTGTCAGTAGGTCTGTGTTAGTACAAGTTGCAAGTCCAGCAGGTAGTGAGGACAGGCCATTTCTGTATGACGGGTGCCACTCACTGGGGTGCATATCACTACTAAGAAGTACCAATATTTAGAGATGAGGCACAGTGTGGCATGGAGCCCAAACTAATAAGGCTTATTATCATGACAGTTCTCCATTGACATGGCCAGAAATGGTGGAAGGGAGGACAAGAAGAGATGGAGGAAAGCTAATTTGGTCATTCTGAGAAAGGAGATTATGATACGGTGACTGTGATACAGATTCCCCAGCCTGCACATTTGTTGACAATTCATTTGGTTTAGACTTATCTGTATTCAGATCGTGACATGAATTCAGAGGGCAGCAGATCTGATTTTCTATTGCCTGGCACTTTGTTTAACATTTGCCTCTTCCGCAAAGGAAAGAAAAACCAAATGTAAAATACTGCTCAGAATCTGGGCTTGGTTTTGATCTCTCCCTAGTTTAGCAGAAATGCCTCTATACTGTTATTTTTCCTGAGTTACCCTTGTATGACAGCAGCGGAACGATATGACCCTCTTTTGTCCTTGCTCTACTTATATGTAGCATATGTTCTCATCAAACTGACCCCAAGCCTCTTCTCTGCCTATAACTGCAGGTCAAAACATCAATTTTGGCAATTCGGCTGCCCTCCCTGCCATTTGGAAGGAGCAAGGTGGAGACAGCTGGCAGTTAGGGGAGCACTAGGAAGCATATGGTAGCTCTGTGCAGTGTTGTCCAAGAGCTCGTAGGACAATGATTTGCTTGCTTCACCGATTTCTAAAGTGTACATCTCTTTTTTTTGTCTTTTCTCATAAGCCCCCGGGATAGCCATCGCTTCAGCAAGGGTCATTTTAGAAGCAACTTCATATTTTGAAATTTTTTGGTTCTTTCCATGAAAGAAAATCATTCTGCTCCCATAAATGACTACAGAGAAAATAGGGTGACTGATAAATAAAGGTAACTGGCCAGAAACAATTTTTCAGAGACTAAATGGGACAATAAAATGCTAGAAGAGAGCATCTTAAATTTAAAGAATTATGTAGCTGGGCGTTTGCAACTTGTGTTTTTAGCATGGCAGCTGGTTGGAGGGTTAAGAAAATATGTGGCCATGCAACTTTGGCTGAGATCCTGCCTGATCTGGAGAGTTAAACACAGCCAAGCCCTGTAGTGTTAGATGGGAAACGGCCAAGGAAAATCCAGTGATTCAAGAAGTGGCATTCTTCCTGCACGATTACAGCAACCCAAGTGCCAGCATGGTGCTAGGGGATAGTTTTGTTGGTGGCAGTGATGTTTTAATATGAGACGTAAACTTGTCTTAAAGACCTAGCAATGATTTGCACAAAAATAAGAAAGTTTAGATAATTACTGTCTTGTATTTCCACCCTCTGCTTTCTGTTGTATGGGGCTTTCTTCCTGTTTTATTCTGTTGGTTGATCATGGTCATCACTATAATAATACTAATGGATTCCTCCAAGGAGGTGGCTGCATTGCTGTAGTAAATTTTGTTTATATACACTGCCCACAAAATATCTACAACATTTGATGAAGTGTATAATCAGAAGTTTGTGCCTGTATAAAGACATTTCAAATACTCTCTTGCTAGAGACAGTAATTTGGGAAGCTCTTTATACAGTACTGTGATAAAATTTCTTTCCCTTCTCTACCACAGTCATTCATTCCAGCCCCTGAGCTGCAATGCATTACTATAATATTTGTGCCGATGCAACTGTGTGGGCGGCTTTCTAAACCAGATCAATCAACTAAAAAATCCTCCAAAAGGGGATATTTTTTAACTCAGATAAGTTCTGATCAAGTTTGAAGTGCAGCCATACAATCGGTTTTATTAGCACAACTGTGGAGGCAGTAAATCCCAATATGGGCCCAGGTGTGGTGGAGCAAGGAGGCAAGAACACCTTCAAGAGGTCTTTACACTAGAAGAAACAATCATCTGCCACACATTTTTACCATATACCATAAGAGTAATGCCTATGTTAAGTTTTTAAGTTTAACTACTAAACATGAGTCTTCGTTCTTTGTATACCTAAGTTTCCATTACATAATCAAGAGTTTGGCATTTATAAAGGATATACAAAGTGCTTTTGGATCCTCCAATTATAATTGTCTGCTGTAAGACACTATATAATGCACAGATGAGGTGCATAAATGAACATTTTTGCAGAGGTCAAGCTGTAATTTTTGTTATTTCACTGTACAGTTTCCATTTGAAATAAGATTCCATGACACATCTAAATCATTATACACAAGAGTCTATTCTAATAGTAGTAGGCTCATAAAAAATAACAAGACCAAATGATAACTGTCTCCTGACCCATACATGTATTTACAATAGAAGTACTTTAATAAAGGTAGCTACATCCTCTAGATCCCCAGACCTTTATTTGAACTCCGCTGTGGCATAATTGACGGACAGAATTAGAGTGTATATTAAGACCTGGAACTGAACTTTTTCAGTAGGTTCAGCTTCACTCACATCACTCATAACATTAGAAAGAATCTGTGACAATCATATTAAAATGATGCCACACTGACATAGATTAACAGAGTATGCAATTATATTTAAATGCTGTAATTGGAACTTGCTGTTAAGTGCCTACTGTCACTTCTCAATTCCCCTCAAGGCAAGTAAACCACTTCTTCCTTTGCTCTATAAATTTAATGCCATATTCTGCACGCAGAAAGAGCTGGTATTTCATCAAGAGCATTTTGTTTGCCTCAAATGCTGTGAAAACACAGGCCTTGTGAACACTGCAGGATATAAATCCATCCTGGAAAATGACTCTGTTAAAAAAAAAGGCATTTTGCCATTTCATGCTTATGGGGACAACCTGAGCCTTTGCATTTGATTAATTTCTTAACCTGAAAGCTGTTTTGAGCTCAGTCTTTTGTACACAGCGTTATTAGGAATAAAGATCCTGCAGGTGAAGGCGGGACCTGGTGAACCTAACAATACCCAGGTGCACCTTTTTAAGGCCATGGATGCACCCAGGTGTTTCTGAGGGTCTTACCTCGGTGGCAGAATAGTTTTTGCTTCTGGTGGTGTGTGACAAAGGAAAGTCCTGTGTCACCTTCTTGGCAGAGGTGGGACGGCAGATGAGGTAGGTAGGAAAGAAGTATTGTTATTCATGCTTTTAAAGTACGGTTTGATGGGAAATTTGAAAGAAAATGGTGTTGGAAGTTTCTTGTATGCCTCTCAGGAAAAACCCTCCTCTGAGTGTCTCTGCAGCTTTCTGTGAATGTTGTTGGCTGTTAGTCATCAGTCAGTTACTTATGTGTTTTATTAGATTTAGTCAAAATCATATGTATCCCAAGTTGTGATATGATTGATTGTTTTGCTGGATTGTGTTACTGTGGGTTAGCATCTAATATGCTTAACAGTGTGTAAAGAATAGCAAAACATTAATTGAAGTTTGGACGAGAGTCTTGCCCTTCTCGTGGATCCAGACCGACTGAAGCTGGACTTCTATTTTTCCAGCACAGCCATGAACAGTGCTGCTTTTCCTTCATGCCTGTTGCCAAAATGACCTAGACTTGAACTCTCCCAAGAATGGGAAAGTGCTTTTGTGTAGTCTCCATACTTGAGCAGTCCTAGAGATCTTAGCTAATAGGTGTGATAGCCAGTGTGTGTTACGTTGGTCATGCATAAATCTGCAATGTTGACTCTTGCTCACTGGAAACTTGATCTAAGATAACTAAGTCCTTTCATGCTCAAAACCAGCAGTTAAGTAGTATTAAATTGGAGGTGCTTTGAAAGAGGCTGACTAGAAGAAGGTAGGAAGGAAAAGGTAGGATTTTTAAAATTGTTTTGACTGACTACAACTTTACTGTGAAAATTGGTATTATACAGGCTGGGGTGCAATTAGATACGCATTCTCAGTGGTGTTGCTTTTCTACATACTGTACTTTTGTTAATTCTATATGATGTCTACAGGCCTATGGATGTTTTGAAAACAGTGACTATAAAGCTATACATTGATGGCTTTGATAAATACATTGAAGACTAAAACTTGAGACTGGGCATTGCTCTGCATTGTGCAAAAATCTGTCTATTAATTCCTTTCCATTTTCTCTCTTGAAACCACGTATTTTTCTCTGAGCAATGAACTAGAAACCAGCACACCCAGATGCTACAGAGGGCCCTTGGCTTCTCTACAAAACCTGGTCTTAAATAATGTTTTTGCAGTATGGCAAGTGCTAGAACCCCACATGGTGACCTACATGGCGTTGGCTAGGGCTTTTCTTGTGAATCTAATCCAACAAAAGCAGCTGTCTCTAAACTAGTAGAGTTGCAAAAGCACTAATGTTTTAGCACTGCGGCTATTCTTCAGGGTACCTGATAGTAAATGTGAATGTTTCTGATGGGATACAATACTCTCATCAACACTCTAGCATGCATGTTTTCCTGTAAAATTCTCTTTTCTCATTCTTTTTGTCCTGATGCTATATATACTATATATACTCTGCTGGCTCCCTGAACTGGTGGATGGTAAAAACAATGCAATGGAAAACTCTTAAACAGAATCTACAATCGCAATCAGCAGAGGCTAGCTTATGCTGCATATGATCGCCATCATTGTAAGCTAATAGCCTCGTGAGAGAATACTATGTAGTACAATGCAAACACTAATATAAAAACATACGGCTCTTGTTGAGTCCAAATCCTGTGCACTCTCTCAATGCCTTTGTGTCAAGGCAAGACTTCAACTTACAGGGAGTCCCAAGAATGTCACCCTTCAGTTGCTCTTTGTAAAACCTTCCCTTTACTCTGTTGGAGTCCAACAGCATTGTTAACTGTTGGGTTTTTTCCAAGTGCTTTGAGCATTCTCCTACAACAAAGATTCACTATTAGTTTATCCATTTGCAGCATTGACTGCTGCTTTCTCAGCCAATATGGCAAGATTATGTAGATTGGGTCCTGCCCTAAGTTATCCAAGTCACTATCTCCATTACTGAGACAACTGAGGATATTTTAAGGCTGTTTTTGTTCCACTGCACTTGATAATCTACTTTGTTAATTAAATTCTTTCTCTCGGGATTCCCTGTAGAATATGTAGAGTGAAATTCTGGCCCCAGTGAAGTCAGTGGCAAAACTCCCATTGTTTTCAATGGTCCGAGACTTCATCCGTAAAGTCAAAAAGGAAGAGATGCAGGCCAATGGGCTAAAAAAATACTAATAGAGTCATTTTCAATCTACTGCCATGACTGAGGCTTATATTTTGGAAGTGAGAAGCTTAATCCCAATAGTAGGTGACAATACATGTCTCCAAGGAACTGGTGGAAGTGCTGGTGAGGCTTAGAGGTTGTGACAGGCCTGCTGTCCTAATTAATAACTTGTCAATCTCAGGATGGAGTTAGGCTATTTCATCAGCTTAGGACTCCAAACCTGGGGATACGCAAAGGCGGGGTTAATTGAAGCTATGCACTAGCTTAAAATATCACAAAGTTTGGGGGGGATTGAAGCATCTGGCATAAACTTCTGATATGCTGTGATACTTCATTAACTTCAGGATATATTTCTAGTAAACATCATTGTAGTATAAAAGAAACTGGAGTTTCAAAATTCCCTCATACCACCAAAGATGTACCTAAAGGAACAGTTATATCTTTAAGCATTTTGTATCTAGTAAAAGAAAAAATCTTTTAGGGTTTAGCGGTTGGGAGGCTAACGGGCTAGATTTCCGAAAAACTCCGTAGTGCTGGGAAAGGTGTCAGTGATAATAAATGGAAGAGGAAAGACAGCATAAAGTAAGTACATGACTTTTGGGGAAAATGTGTATAAAAACAGAGTTTGAATACAGTGACCTGAAAAAAGATTCAATACCAACTGGCCAAATTTTGCTTCAAAGTTTTGTTTAAACATTTTAATCGTGAGACCCCAACTACCTCACAGAGAGTTATTTTTTTCATGCCTTTTTACAAGGAAGTATTGCTATCCCCATTTATACACAATGGGAAATGGAAGCACAAAAAGATGTGCCAAAGACTGTAGCACCTACTATGAATTTAGAGCCCGCAATCCCTATATCCTATGCCATCCTTCTAAAAAGTAAATACAACTGTGCAAATGCTCCAGTAACTTTCACTCTAGGAGTCAGAGAAAAAAGTATTTTGTGTTTAACTGGGAAAAGGTCTCTTACAACTCATTAGTTTGCACCATGCACACTGTTTCAGAGTGCTGAAACTCATGTTTCGATATTATGCGATTCTTTTTTCACAAAAATGCATTGAAGATGCATACCAGCCTTGTGCTTCCATCCAGAGTTTGAAAACTTCAGGAGCTGAAATCTGTGGCCTAAATATCTGTTGTTGAGGTACAGTTCTGATTTTTTCAGTTGAGATAAATAACTACCTGCTCCCAAAAGTGTACTTGCAGCCCTAGGAAAGTGCTCAGTCAGCACCTGTTAACTCAGGTTCATCTCTAGTGTGTGCTTCAAATAGTCATTTAGATAGTTGCAGATTATCACGGACTTTTCATCCTTCTTTGAAGACAGTCCTAATCCGGACAGAATCCGTTGGCCATGTGGAAAAATAAGGAGAATAAGAGTAGAGGGTATGGGGTATCATCTGCTAAACGGTGCAGAAATCACCTACCTGTCTTAGCTATCCTAAGTCCACCATCCCTGGTAGTCAGTGGATTCCTTTCGAGAAGCAAACTTGGATTTATTGTATCATTTTAGCAGCCAGCCAGAAGGGGGAGATGACAGCCAGATTGTTTAAAACTTAGAGGGCCAAATGACTCAACTCCATTAATCACATCTAGCAAGAATAGATAGCTTTTGCTATCCATTCTATTGCTTGGAAAAAAGTAGACTTACAACTAGCAGAAGTGAAGTATGAGTGGAAATAAGGAAATGGGACACTTGAAAACATTGGGATGCCACAAGGAAATTGATTTTGGGAGAACCTAAGTTCTGCCTGCTCCCAAGGGAAGGTGGGAAAGGTGGCTAGATGGAAGAGTTTGCATTAAAGGACTGTATGTTTTGTAAACAGATCATACTAAGTCCACTTAGTTATGGATAACTGTCAGGTCTGATGGTTATGATATCTCTACTCCTATGAAAATGAATTCTTTTTTCCATCCAGGCTACTACATGTCATTTCTGCATTCAACAACAAGGTGTAAGGGAAGTAAAATGTCAAGTGCATTTAATCCATTTAAGCTATGTGTGAGAACCTATGCAATTCAGTGAAAATATTGTATATACATTAAGTGTCTTGTGCCTGGCAAGTGCTGTTTCCTCTTCCTCCTGACACTCTGGATTATTTGTTGACTATTTTAGAACTCATTTTTTTTCAGGTGAGATTTTCTGCATTACTGTGATAAAATCATACTGTTTGATAATGAAGTTGGGAAGGAACACTAACCTAGCATGGGACTTCTCTAAAGCTGAAATTGGTTATTTGTAAACAGATGCAGCTACTAAGTGCTTAAATTAGATAATAAATGGTACCTATCTCATGAATGCCTTTCACTTCATTTAGTGTGGTGTGCAGCCTAGGATTTTTTTTTTTTTCCCTGCTTTTAGGATGTTTTAGGGATGCAATTTGCTTGTGAATCTTGCACAACTGTCACTGGTTCAATACAGGCTTAAAGGGATTAATTCTTTTCTAGAGGGTCTCAGGTGGATTTTTTTATTAACCTTTTGGGTAATAAACATTTATCTCATTTTTACAGCAGCGTTTAACACTATCTATTTATGGCCAAGTATCTGTAAATCCATTACATGAGCTGAAAATGCACCTGCTTCGGAAAAAAAGCTCTCTAGAGAACCCACAGCAGGCACCGATAATTGTAAACAAAACAAAACAAGAGCCCATAAAATAAAAATAAAAGTATTACCTTGAGTATCATGTCTTACAGAATGACTGCTTTGAACAAAACCCCAATTATTATCATAGCATGTCTATTTAAAAAAAAAAAAAAAAAAAAGAAGAGGAGGATGATTGAGTTAGTGTAAAACTGAGGTGGATCCTCGTGTGCCCAAGCCACAATGACTGCATCTGGGACATCGTATGTATATCAATTGAGAGCATGACATTGTGCTATTAATATATTACACTGTGATTTATCAGCCCATCATCTGCCTTGTTGCTTATAAATTTATAGCTCCCAAAACTGCTTTGAATGCTCTGTATGAAGAAATAATAATACAGGCCAGCGGTGGAAGTAACCCCAGTAAATCCCATACCTGCTGTAGTCTTTGCTCCCAGACACCCTAGAGAATCATCGTAGGTTTTAAAAGAGTAAGGATGATAAATAAGTGGAAGAAAATGGGTCAGAATACTACCTGCCATCCGAAGAACATCTCCTCATGCTGTATGTTGTGAGTACAGCTAACCCAGAACAGAGAGGGTGCATGTTAGAAATCAGCAATAGTGTTTTCAGGGGGAATAGATTTCGAGTGTATGTTGTTTTAATTGTCATCTTACTTTCTTAAAGGTAAGCATATGCTTAAAAGCTTTGATGAATCAGAGTCACAGTAACAGAAATAGCTATTGCCATTAAAATTTTTTTTTAAGTTTTTTAAAAACTGTGATTGAATCTCAGGGTACAATACCATTCTCGTTGCAGGTCTATTGGACCTTTCATGATCTTGAAACTTTTAAGATTAAGGTAGCTTCAAGTTTGGACAAAAGTTTGGATTTAATTGTAGCTGGGTTTCTCCTTAATAGTTAACTGCTGAACTGCTAATACTGTACACGTACATCACCTTTTAGAAAAAGGTGATATTTTCTTATTATGGAGCACTACAGTTTGTCATAGTTTCCATGTTTTCCAAAAGTTATATAAATTTGGTTGCCTGAAAAAATATTTAACTGGAGCAACATGACAGGAGGTGTACAGTGCACGTGACATTGAGGCAACCTGAAATTTTGCCATTTTAGAAATAAATACACGTGGGTTTTCACCTATTGAAGTAATTATTCTGGCAATATACCTGCTAATGCTATAGGCTTGGGGAAGAGTGGCTGGAAAGCTGCCTGGCGTAAAAGGACCTGGGGGTATTGGTCAACAGACGGCTGAATATGAGCCGGCAGTGTGCCCAGGTGGCCAAGAAGGCCAATAGCATCCTGGCCTGTATCAGGAACAGTGTGGCCAGCAGGACTAGGGCAGTGATTGTCCCCGTGTACTTAGCACTGGTGAGGCTGCACCTCCAATATTATGTTCAGTTTTGGGCCCTTCACTACAAGAAAGACATTGAGGTGCTGGAGCGTGTCCAGAGAAGGGCAGTGAAGCTGGTGAAGGGTCTGGAGAACAAGTCTTATGAGGAGCGGCTGAGGGAACTGGGGTTGTTTAGTCTGGAGAAAAGGAGGCTGAGGGGAGACCTTACCGCTCTCTACAACTACCTGAAAGGAGGTTGTAGCGAGATGGGCATTGGTCTCCTCTCAAGCAACAAGCGATAGGACAAGAGGAAATGGCCTCAAGGTGGACCAGGTGCAGTTTAGATTGGATATTAGGAAAAATTTCTTCACCAAAAGGGTTGTCAAGCATTGGAACAGGCTACCCAGGGAAGTGGTGGAGTCACCATCCCTGGAGGTGTTTAAAAGACATGTAGATGGTGGTGCTTAGGGACGTGGGTTAGTGGTGGACTTGGCAGGGCTAGGTTAATGGTTGGACTTGATGATCTTAAAGGTCTTTTCCAACCTAAACAATTCTATGATTCTAACAATGCAACAGTCACCATTTCTAACTATGTGAACCCCTTATATCTGAAAGGTAGAAATAGGGGTAAAAGAAATTACATCATTGCAGCATGAGAGAAAGAAGCACTCTTTTTTTTCACTGGGCTGATCAAATTAATTATGCTAAATAGCTGAAAATAGAGGGAAATGAAACAGAATTAGCCCTTCAAATGATGCTTAAGGCAAAGCCAGAAATGAGCCCACTTCAGAGTGGTCCAGTGATATTTACAGATCGGGTTCTTATGCTGTTCCCTCTGGCTCTGGCTGACACCAGTTTCAGTTATTGGTACGGGTTTCTGTTGCAGAACTGCACCATACGGGAGCAGAGGGTGAGAGCTGTGAAGTTCTGGGATGCCACTACCACTAAACATGCAGGATTTTAGAGAATTTTCAGCAATTAGTAATGCTGAATTTTGATTTGCCATTTACATAATGTGATTTTCTTTTTCTTTAAGTGCAAGCTAAGAGGCTCCCAAGAAGTCTTGTGTTTGGATGGAATAGGTAAATGTGCATTAAGCCAAATTTCTGTAGCATGTACACCTGTGCAGCCCAGAGGGAGCAACTGAATCAAACAAATGTAGTGGGGGAACAGGGAGTGGGGGGGAAACTGTTTGCAAGTCTTCATTTATATCGAAATAAATGATAACTGTGTTTATTTCCAACACTGAATCCATTCACAAAGTGATTTTTGATTTAACTTAATTTAATGAGTAGTCTTCCTGCTGCTGCAGTTCTCTGAAAATTAATGATGGTGTTCAATTCCCAACATAAAAGGCATTTGATAATACTATCAATTTAATCATACATATATTTTGGTTAAAATGCTTGTCCTGTTGACATCATTATTTATCTCTTTCCTTACCAGACTTAACAATGTAATCAAGGAACCAGATGTACCCATGTTGTGTAGAAGGTATTTTCTTAATATTCACAGCTTTTGACATAATCTCAGGCAAAAATAGAAAACAAGATACTGCATAGCCAAGGAACAGATCAAGAGCATTTGCTTTGGTCTTGGGGTTATGTTTTGAGTTGTTTTTTGATTAATACAAGGCATAACTTTCTTTTGGAGAAGTCAGTAGTCTATCCTCCCCACATCAGCCGTCAACTTAAGTCTTCCCTTCCTGTCTTTATCAGTCAGGAAACGCATGAGTAAGAAGTAGAGACTGAAGCATAAAGTGTTCCCAATAGCTCTTGTAATTCAGTGAAGGTCACTGGTTTTGTATTCAACCAGAAAAGACTTAACATGAGAAATTAAACAATGACTGTACTGAATGTTAAAACTCTTTTCTACTAGAAATTATTCCAGTGTATATGGAATAATATATGCATATAAGATTTTGTAAGACCTTTTTTATCTAAAATCTCATATACTCCTTTACTTTTACATATGGGTTATTATTTCCATTTTCTAAATGAGACCTTTAGGCTCAGAAATACTATTTCATTTGGCTAGGTCATGTAGTTTATCTACAGAAGAATGAAGAATACAAAACTGTTCTTCTGCTTTCTGAATCTGACTGTACATTAACCACTATACAAGACTGAGTAAATAAAAGGCTCATGAAAGAGTTTGCAGGGGCCTTCAAAGCTCCTTCTGTGGTGGGAAATTAACCCTTTGATAAAGGAGAGTATAAAACAACTCTTGAAGGGATGGTGAAAATAGAACTGTTACTTGTTGAAGTAGACAGCAAGAAAGCCCCTGTAGTACCATTATTAGGAAGTGTTTGTGAGACAAGATGAAATGCTTCTCTGGGTGGAACTACTTAGTCCACAAGGTTGTTAGGATTATATGATGGCAAGGGTTCCTCCGTAAGTAATATATATATATATATAAATCTTTAGAGAGTTGTGTATTACTTAATGGAGTATTCTGCATACTGAAAATGAGAACTGCAGAAAAGACTAAAACTGAGGAGGCCTGTCAGTATTGGTGGGACTTAAATTATGCTTCTTCTCACCAAAAAAAACCTTTATGAGAAGCTGTTACTTGCTGATGGTCTGAAGCATGTAATTTAAATTTGAATGGTTTGGAGTAGTCTAGAAACTTGAGTGACTTATCCAATTCAACATAAAGAAACATGAAGTAATGAGATTGAGGGGAAGGTAATCAACACAAAGGTTTTACTGTTATTTCTTGTATGTTATGGGGACATGAACAAAAGAAAGATGTGGTAGTGATTTGAAATAAGCCCTCTGAACTAATGAAATAATTTTAAATAGCAATAACAAAACCTTAGGAACAAGTACAAGTTTTCATGTTAGCCGCCTCATTTATTAAACCAAGAAATGCTATAGTAAACAAACCGATGGGGCAAAAGGTTATTCCTCTGGGGGCATTCTGTGATACATTAACACTACAAATCCAAGCCTCAGACAATAAAAGAAGCTCCTGAGCTCTGTTACAGAGTACGCAGTACATGTGACTTCAGAAGTAAATTGTGTACATATTAGGAAAAAGAAAACATGGAAATAAAGCTTGTTACCAGACTTCAGCAGCCCAAGAATCATGAACACATTGGTTTTGTGCTTTCACTGTCCCAGCTTCCTAATAATTTAGGTATATCAGAAACAGAGTTCTGGCTTTAGCTTCTCTATCATAGTCACTGACACTGTGAGGTAACACAGGTAACTAAAATTGCACATGTGTGGTTCCTGAATCAGACCTGCATTACCTGCTTTCCTCGGAGAGGTGCTTTGATAGGATATGCAAAGTAATGTCAGTGGGACTTCTTATTCCCCAAGTTAAGAATTTCCTGAACTTAAGCCCAAAACTGAACCAATTTCTGTTTTGAATAGCTGATTCTCTGGCTACAATAGTTAATTACATTCATATTGCAGAAAAATGGTTGAAAGACTCTTGGATTCTTCAGTTATCTGTAGAGTCCTCTTTCTCTTAAAAAGATGTTGAGAGCTTGTGAGGGATATGTCCCTAGTTTATTATCTATATTACTGCCCCACTAAACAGGAAGGATTCTATAAATGTGTTAAGTCAAACCTCCTTGCAATTAGAAGCAATAAGCATGTTTGTTTTGATCACATGTAACCATGAAGACCTGACTTATATTACTTTCCATTTCAGGTCAATAGTTCTGAGTGTGTCTTAATAAATATAATGTTTTCTCAGAGCTTACTTTATATTCTCCTCACACCTGTGTAACCCTTTTCCTTCTCTCAGGCTAGCTCTTTCCTCTAACAACTTCAAAAGTTTTATCATCTTTTCTATTCTGAAGACAAACCAGCTGCATTAGCCATCTTTAAGACTATTAGCATGGGCCTTAAAGATAGGGACTGTGACCCTCACAAGGCCTGAGAGAATTTTGATTTCCTCACCAGTGAATAGTTTCTCTTGCCTATAAATATGTTTTTCTTTTTAGAAATCTTTCAGATAAATTATGTTTTGGGATTGCCAATTGAATTCTCTGGTATTCTAGCAAAAGGAACTAGAAAAGGACTCATCACAGAGAATGTGCATGAACAGGATCATTCAGGGACTGCTGGGAGACCAGGCAAAGAACGACAGAATAAAATGAACATGCAATGCAATTACTTAAAGTTTAGTAGATGAAAAATTGGAAAAATTAAATAGCCCACTACTTTGTGGGCCACAGGTGTCCTTTGAGAATACACCTTCAGAACCAATTCAAGATAGTTATTCAGTCAATATAGTATAACTGGTAAAGAAATTTAACTTTCCAAAATGCAAATGGAAGGTCTTGTCTTGGGTTCATAACCAGTAAAGAAAGAGCAAACAAACAAACAGACAACATCACAAAACTGAGTGAATAGGTGACAAAATGGCACCTGGGAATCCAGGTTCATAAGTGCAAAGTAATGCATGTTGAGGGAAACTGAGATGCTACACAGAATGATTGGATCTAACTTACCTATTATCAATCTGAAATGGGATTTTTTTTTTCTTTTTTTTGGGGGGGGGGGGGGGGACGACGACGACACTGTTGTGGATACTTCTGTGTAAATGTCCACTTTTGTGGTACAAACTGACAAAAGGAAAACATTGCCAGGATCTGAGGGCAAAGCAAGGAACACGTTTACGTTGTTGTGCCCAGTGCAGGACCTAATCTGAATGCAGTGAACTGTTCTCTGATCCAACTGCTCGAGTGTTTTTGAGGACAGGGCTGTTATAAGCCTCAATGCAATTCATAAGTGATTGTTTAACATGGTGCCAGCGTACAGCAGGCAGAGTTGTTGACTTAAAGCAGTTCCACTGCCATTGCAAACACAGCTAAATCCTTGCTAAAATACAAGTAACTAAGTACCTGTAAAACTGTTTGAATCAAAAAAGAACAAAACCAGAAGCTTTACCTGAGAGTGAAAAGAAATAGGCTTCATCTCTTCTGAGGGTTACAGATGCTTGGTTAACATCTACTGCCACAGTAGTTCTAATTTGCTGTGGCATTTCCAGAACTAGTACTAAAGTGGCAGTAGCAAAAATAAGTAAATAGCTCTGAGAGAGGTTTTTCCCACTGCAGTTTCGGTCTGCTTAGAAGCTGCTCAAGGAAATCCCTTTCTCATTGTGTTTCTGCCTTATTTTACATATTCCTTCTTGGGTGTTTGGTCAAACCAACCTTCTGAACTGATTCAGCCTTTGCTGCATTTAGAGATGTCAAATCACAACTGAAAGATGGAGAAGCACTCTTTTTTTCTTTTTCCCATTCAGAGCTGCCAAGCTACTGTGTTTTAGCACCTGCACAAATTAGCATACTCTGCTCCAGCAGAGTACTGACTCCCGGACATCTCTAAAGCTCTTATTATGGGCTAAAACAGAAATTACTATTGGCTTCAGAAATGCCAGCTCTTCTTGCGGTATCTGGATTTCCTTTGCGTCTCATCCAACCAGAGCAAGGATGTGTTCTTAGCTGGTGAAAATTAATTTGAATACACAAAAGCCAGTGAAGTTTGCTGATTTACATCTAATAAGGATCTGACCTATCTTTGAGTTCCTCACAGGCCTATGTTGTTGACTGTCTTCCAAATCATGTATCTTTTTTATAGTATGGTCAGGTGAGCCTTTTCCAACCTTTAACTTATATAGCAAACCTGTGTTGAATGTATAGAAGTATGCTGCATTTCCATCAGTACAGAGTATCATTTGCTTCTGTGAGTGGGCATGGCTTTTACCAAGTTTACCCTTGCGTAGCCAGTTTAAGTCTCTTCAGGCAAACCAAATCTTACGCAAAACATCCTTCATGGCCCAGCCCCCCTACAGCAAGCAGCATGCATTTCTGGACAGTGCTGTCACCATAGTTTTAAGTTTTGATAAATACTGACCTGTGTGGCTGCTGCTATGTAGCAAGTTAGTGCACAGGGATAAATCCTGACTCCTGACTATGTGAATTCCTCTCGCAAGCCTCTTGCTTCTATTCATAGCCCTACACACAGATGTAGTTGAAAGCCCAGTTAAACTAGTAAGAACATAGACCAAGCCTCTTACAATTTGGCTGTAAAAAAAGAAAGACTAAGAAATTATTTGTTTAATTCAAAAAGAGTTTACATAAATACACTTTGCAAAGAAGCCTTCCTGACAGTTTTGTATAGTGCTTGGAGTAATTTTGTAATATACTTCGGGTAGCAAAGTTAAAGCACTTAGCTGCCTATATTTCTATTGCAAGTACCGTGCTGTATAGGGGCTCTTGTCTGATTTCAGTGCCAACAAACTGAGCCTCTGCCGCTACTAATGTACCAATGCATCAGCAAGACTATTAACCTCTCCTTTTACATGCTCAGCCCCGCAGTGGTTATTATTTATCAAGCAAAGCATGCTGCAAATATTCTCAGCAGGTTTTCTAGTTCTGTTTTCCTTCTTTAGCTGATGAGCTGTGGTATACTATCTTCCCCCTTGTAAAGAGGAGTAAATAATACCAGCTACTTTACAAAAAGAAAAATAACTGTTTAAAGATGGGAAAATATTCATATATGCTAATATTATAATCCTAACTGATTTTTTTTAAGTTGTCATCTCATTTTTGTGAAAGTAGCTAGAAAAAATTGTGCACTTGACAGAGTAGAAAACTCTTCCACTAATTTTTGAGAAAATGCAATTATATTAAGTTGTCATTTTTTATAGGTTTTTAATCATTTTTATTTTTGAGAAAAAACCTTTTCAGTGGGAACCCACAAAAATGCTGATTGAAAATATTTTTTTCTTTGTAAAAATGCTATCTCTGTGTTATTTCTAACTGTTGCAAAAATCTAAGTACATTATTTAGTATTTTATGAAATTTTGTAGTATTGTTCTGATTTCCTACAATTTACCATGAAGGGCATGCCATATTTTTTGTGTGTTGCTATATTCAACCATATAATAGAATAACTTAAAAAATATATGCACAGAGGATGTCCCAGGCATTATTTGAAGAATTTCTAATTAAAGTGGGAAAAGGAAGCAGCAGAAGTGTAATGCGAAGAGGGGTAGTGATAAGGCTGCCTTTTTTGCTTGATGAGACAAGGTGGCAAATTCAACAGAGCAAAAATTGCTGGGAGTCAAAGCCAACTTCTCCCAGCCATAGGGCATGAGGCTGCTCCTGTTGGAAGCGGTGCTGCTTTTTTCAAGGCTACCGGAGCCTGGGGGAATGGTTCTTGGGCTTTCACTAGCCCACATCTCCCCTTTTCCTGCCAGCAGTCCTGGCCCCACTCCCATTTCAGTTATAGCACTGTGAATGGGTCTGTAACCTTGGTGGAGAAGCAGGAAAGTGGTGTTAATAATAAGAAGACTAATTGTGCCTCTACACCCTGTCTGCTTTGGACATGACAGCGTTCAAAGAAACTGTCCTTACATAAAGCAAATAGTTCTTCTCCAGAAAGCATGCAGCAGTATGTCCTTTAAATGGCAGGGTGTAGGAAAGAGTGCTTATGCAGACGAATATCTGTATAGCATATCAGCTTGCATGTTAAGAGATGCTCATACAGTTGTGGGTCTAAAAAAACTGAATCAGTGGGTATCTAACATCAGCATCTTCTTTCCAAATTTTTTTTTCCTGGAGGCATTTGGTATGGTAGTCATAGGAGTTGACAGAGCTAAAGGGTTTCACAATGGAGAGGGAGAAATTTCTTCAAATGTTGTCCAAGTGGCAGGACCTCATGAGGCAGGGGGTTTCCTTTGCCCAGAACTCCTTTCTGTGTAATGAGGTTTATATTATGAAGACACCTTCCACCTGCACAGTGCCCCTCTGCAATGTCCTTGACCTCGGGACTACGAGAATGGAACTGGGATGTAAATCTGCTGGAGTTATCCCCCTGTGCCCTCACACACACACACCTCCCACTTTTAATCTTCCAACATCAGACACAACGCATGTGATTCTGATCTCATTTATAGTACTACAAAATGGAGATTAATTCCATCTAAATCATGCAGCCAAGTCAAGTTTTGGAAGTGTACCTTTAAGAAGCATATGGCAGAACACAAATGTATTAAAGTCATCAATATTTATGGAGCAGGTAAAATGCATATTAGACAGGCTAGATGCCATCTGTCAAAATAATCTTGATTCCAACTTGCTATCCAAAATGATGAAGACTAATTCTAGGGCCAGCTCCTTAAGTCAGGTTAAAAGACAACATAGTCCTGTGCCAACAAAAGTAAGGTTATCACAAAAATGAATACAAAAGGATATCCTTACGTATTGAGTCACTGTCAATTCCAGACATGTACCAAAAATCTCGGACTCTGAACACGTCATGGAGTAGTCCCTAGGCATGACTTTGTCAAAGTAATTTTGTCCTTCAGACCAGAGCGCTAATTGTTCAGAAGTATTCTAGGCAAATTATGCCAAAAGTAAATTAACTAGTGACTCAGTATCCCATTTCCTAAATCACCTATTAGAAGAGAGGACCATATAAGCACATTGGTGGAATAGATTATTTTAGGTAAGGAAGAGTCTGAAATTTTCCCCTTTCTAGATTAATTCCAGGAAGTGTTGGGATTTAAATATTTATGGTCTAATCCTGCAACAGCTTATGTTAATAAAACTGTCATTAAACCCACAGGAAGAAATTTCAGACCCTGGAAGGTAAATTAATTTCAATCCTGTTACACAGGGCTGTTTAATGTTCTCCACAGAAATCCCTAAAATAAGGCAAAAGTGACTTGTTTTTCAGAGTTTGGGGGGATTTTTGTTTCACACACACCAACCTGAAGCTCTGATCATGTTTGCCAATTTGGCTAGAATTCTGACTAAGCTTAGGAGAAAAAAAAAACAAACCTCAGTTTTATATCAGGGGTTTCATGTCATTTACAGTTTCAACCCAAATAACTTTTGCTTTAAGATTCTTCGGTTTCATTCAGAGCAAAACAAAGCAAATGGTAACTTGAAGGAAAGGGGACATAAATTGTGATGCAGCCCAAGCAGGTTGGCAGTGTAGGAGTAAAGGGAAGCCCTTCCCCTAGTCAGTATCAGGGGGAGATGCCAAAATCCCCCTTTTCAATGTTAAAAAAGTATTTACCTTGACATACATTATGAGTAGAAAAGTATTTGAAATTCTGTTGGCTAAGATAGTGTCAGCTGCTCCTTTTTTTCTCATTCTTAGAAAACCCAAGTGTCGACATTTTCCATATATTTAGAAAAGTTTTAAAATGCCAGGAAATGAATGTCACATTCAGTAACCAATGGACACTTCATTAGCAAAGCTGTTATTAAGCAACATGCAGCCAAAACCCCCTAAAATCAAAGGGAAACTTTCCATTTGCACCTTGAACCAGGCCTCTAAACACAAGCCAGGTAGTAGAAAAATCAGGCCTGATTATTACATTTCTTATGAAATGCTTATGTCCTCTGCTATGTTATTAAATGCAGACTGCCTGATCAAGGGTATTTTTTCCTTCAAATGGACCCCCTGAGTCCATTGTATGTCATGGCAAATATCCACAAAATGTTTCTTTTGCTGATTAATGCCTTCATTAAATACTGTTTAAATTTTAAAGATTAAAGCAACTATTTAGAGTTCATTTTTCCTACTACTGGTTCCATGCTTCGTCAGTGATGTGAATGGGTATTTTGTTGTTGGCTACACAAAAGAACTTGCAACCTTTTCATTTTTACTCAAAGCTTCTGTCCCCTTAATGGGGTACTACATTGGAGTATTAAGTGTAGTGGCATTTGTTTGTTTGTTTTCCCACCTTCCAAAGGTGTTTCTGGAATAGTAGAAAATGGCACAACTTGATATTCCAGCTCATAGGTGGCAGGGGAAAAAAGAGCAAGGTCACTGAAAGTGGAGTGTATTTGTTCTGTACAAGTAGAGTTTTGTGTTCTCATTTTGATTCTTCAAGTTAAGCTCTTCCTGCAAAGTGCTAAGTGCCTTCAAGTGTGCTTTCTCAATGAGAATTGATGTTGCTGAGCTCCATCTATAACCCAGACCTAGTATAAAAATGTTCAAGGAAGACTAAGCCTAATTTAATCTATTACATGATTGTGCAAAATTGCTTAACCGCATCAAAGAAGCAGGGGCATCTACTCTGGGAAAGACCTTGTAAAAGAGCTTTCAAATGCAAAATGCAATCTTACAGGTGATTTAGTCATGGGAATGCATCACTGAATGTATGCTTCACTTATGCCTCTAAAATCAAAACAATGGAACCATTATCAGAGAAAAAAATATTAGAACCATTTTCCTTATTAACTTTTCTTATTAGAGGATATTTAGCTGTCTATTCTTCTTTCCTTTTTCTTCATTTGATCAAAGCATTTCTGAAAAGGATCCTTATTAGAAATAAAGCATCTTCCAAGGGTCAGGAGACATTTTGAATGTTTTTTCTTAAACAATACATTTAAATATTGGTTGGAAAAGGGAGGAGGGGTGTAGAATTCTGAATGAAGTGAATGAAGTTCAATTCTGAATTGTTTCTTCCCATAAAGTCCAGTACTTCTTGTGCGAAGGTAATATTTCTTCCACACCCAGGCCTTGCTGTAGTCACTGAATGTTATTTACCAGTTGAAAAAATGTCAGCGTTCTGTTATTTGGTTTCCAAAGTAGTTTGAATGCCTGTGTACATCATCATTCCTTGGTTAAGCTGGTAAAGTGCGTTGAAAAAAACCTCAGCAGGATTTAGGGATTTTTTTGGTGATTTGGTAATTCCTACTTCAGGCAAACACCACCATGAAAATTACCTTACTTCAGTGAAACTCTGCCCCATTTTTCATTATGTGTTTAGTCTGACATTGCTTCTTCAGCACAGGAGAGGAATGGTTGACACAAACCCGAGGCGTATGGCTCTGAAATACCCGACCTCTGTTGTCCTTTGCAGGCCTTTGATTTTTGGGGGCCATTTACACTCATTCTTAGAGCATGAAGGGGATGTTATGGTTAATAACAGAAGACCTGGAAGAAGGCTGGCCACTACCCTTCCCCAGGCACAGCCTCGAGAGTGATTGCATAGAGCTATTCCTCTCACCTGCCTCTGATCATCCCCTGGAACAGATTGATGCAGTCACATAACCAGCCTCATTTCAGATACCAGAAATCTTTATGAACCATTAATTACTGAGGCCCCAGCTCACTGACATCCATCCCACACCATTCGAATCACCTGGATCCTCCTCCAAAGCTTCATTCAGAGGCAAGCTGAAGCATAGCCAACCCCCCCCCCCAGGTCGGCAGTGATTGAAGGGGGCAAAGCGCCCAGGAGCAAGGAATTACCCTTTGTAGCAGAGTGGGAGTACCTCTGCACCAGCGGTCCCCACCCTGCGCCTCCCACCTTGCTCACAACCAGACAGCATTAAAAAGATAAACTGGGACTGACAGGGAGAGCCAAGATTGATGTTATGTGCAGAGTATGTTGCGCACAGTCCAGTTCCTGTACGCTATAGTGGCAGGAAGAAGGCAGGCAGAGCTGCCCAGCCGTATTTTCCTGCAGCGTTTAACTTTTGCTCAGAGCACAGAAGAGTCTAGATGTGCCCTCCACCACACTCCCCAGTAAAGGTGAAGCTGGATAAAATGACAGTGTTTAAAAGAGGATCTTTGTGGGATTCCAGGACTCTTGCTCTATGAGGAGTGTTTGGAGGCAGAGACACGCTGGTTTCAAGGTCCTGTAAATGCTGATACAGACAGCCAAGATGCTATTTAATTGCAAATGGACTTGCAAGTACTAAGCAGTGGCAGAGCAAGGCCTTAAACCTTTTTTAATTGTCAGACATTTGGGGCTTCTGTTAACAGCCGTCTCATTCTTTGATTAGATCCAGAACCTGTAGAGCCACTTAATTTAGTTATTTTAAAATAATAGTGTCAATAAAAGGCTAGAGTGACCTCTCACTTGTGATTAGCAAGTGACGTAGTTTGTAGCTTCTGAGAACCAACTGCATGTAGTAGTGCAATAGTTATATGCTCAAATGCATCATTGTATGCTCAGATGTGAAGGTGTTTCTGTTTGTATGCAGACACACTGCATAACTCCAAATGCCAGCACTCACTGAGGAGTGAATTTCTTCATCCAAGTCAATGTGGTGCCCTGAAAATAAGAGCTTACACGGAAGTGCTGCCGCAGTGTGCAGACACACAGTGCTTGCACTGCTGCAACACAGATTCAATTGTGCTTCTGCCAAGAAAACCTTGACAGTCTTGTCTGGGCTTTGTGATCAGTTTTTAGCTCCAGTGTGCTGTAGCTCAGCTGAACGAATACCATGGGTTTAGCAAAGGTGTCACAATTACACTGCATTGAGCAATGCGTCTGCAGCAGACTCAGCCTGGGTGCAAACAAGTTGTCTGCATTTCTCAGCAGATGAAGCTAGTATAATGTTGTCCATATTGATTTGTATTTAAATGCACAGAGATCCTTCCTCATTCTTTGTTTGTTAGAGGAAGCTGACTATGGTTGCCAAAATCACAGAAGTCAAATGCCAATAATTTGAAGCACAAACTAACTGAAGGAACAGACGCTTACACTAACCTACATATTTGAAAAAAATAGGTAGAAGGTTGTTAGTGTTTTCCAATTCTATTTTAAGCCACATAAAATTATCACTTCATTAAAACCCCTGAAACATTAACTTCAGGGGCTAAATTTAGCTTACACTAGTGTAAATCCAAAGCACTTCTCATAAGATAATAATTTTATGTAGGTATAACCAAAGTCTAATTTTGTCTGCTTTTGAAAGTGCAGCCTTGTATCCATAGAGATGGAAGTGGAATTGTGACTTTGGCCTTTTAATAGCAAAGCTATTTCATTTGTGACTAAATATGGAAGGCTACCTATCTACCTTAATGTAGATGGGCAATGCGCAGGGAAACAGGAAAATGGGATTGAGGGGAGCCTGACTCTGAAGAGCAAGTATTGGCAAATGCTAGCAAATACTATCCTCAGTAAGCTTCTGAACTAATCAAAGTTGTAGCATCTGGAGTACCCTGCAGCATGGAGTTCCACCACTTGCTTCCTCAAGCAGTTTCATTTGCTGGCCCGAATTTTCCTCTTTCTTTAAACGTCATGAGCTAAGTGCTGGCAAAGCACCCTGGCACAGCATATTCAAAGCTGAGATGTTTCCTCTTTCCAGACATTAGTTAATCTGGACCTTCGGTCTTTGGCACATAGGAATTCCTGCTGGAAAATAAGCACAAATCCAGATTGCGAACAGTCGCTCTACTCTTGTAAGAGCAGACTGTGATTTCCCCCCTATCACCCATAAAAGCACATAGAAGTATTGTGTCTTCCTTATGTTCTTTCTGGTGATCCTCCAAGGATTTTGATGTTTTACATAGACCCTTGTTCAGAGTTGGGATTTAAAAGCCTTGGTTTAGCTGGTATGTTTCAGGGCAAGTAATAATCTTTCTGTGTATTTTGAACTGTCCTGTGGGACCTTAACCATTGAAGTGCTGCTAGATAATAGTTTGGAAAACCTGTGAGAGAATGTTGGTCTCCTTCAATTCTTTTCTTTCCTCAGATATTTCTGATGTAGTTCTGTTTTCATCCTTGTAATCTAGGTTTTTTCCATAAAGCATTAAAGTTCCAGCAATAACAATTGTGCTGGAAATATTCTCTGGCTGATTGGTAGTGCCAAAAAGCTACTACTGGAAATCTTGAAGAGAATATGCTTAAATGATTTACACACAATCTTCTGCATTTTTTTTTCCATAGATTGCACGTTATTACTGAATAAAAAATTCTCATGGGTACAAGGTATGCACAATAGCATTCTTCTTGCTCATGTGTAAAAGCTTTGGATATTCAGTACGCTGGGTAATCTGAGGAATAGGAAGAGTATCTGAGACGGTGCAGAGAAGCCCCAGCACTTGCTTCCTAGAGCATATGGTGTTTCTGGTCTCCAGGACACATATCCATGTCCATAAGAATTGAGCTACAAAATGTAGCCAGTCATTCTGCATATGCTGGTGCTTATTAATCCTTTCAGTGGTTAGAGATGGTATAATTAGCTACAGAAAAGCATAACCCTCTGCCTCCATAAAGAAAGAAAGAGATCCTTTATGCTTAACAAGCTTTGAATCTTTTATTTCAAGTTGTAGCTGCTACCTTACCTGAGTGCATGCAGCCACTGAAACCGTAGAGAACACACCGAGTAAGATATTCAGTGTTGGGAAATCATGGGAAGACGTGGCTGTGGTCTTCAAGCTCCAAACTCACATAATTGTGTTGCCTGTAGCCTGTCAATTACAGTGCAATAACTGACAAATGAGAAAGCTTTTATCAATATTTGCATAGTGTGGGAACCAAACAAACCAATTTTGCAATTTGTGACTGCTTAATTATGTGTTTGGAGGCCAGGTCTGTTGCAGATAGCAAAACAAGTTTAATTATGTCCCACAGTGAAAGGTTTAAAAGTCTTTTAAAAGGTTTTACAGCATTAAAAATGCACTTAATATTTTGTTTATTGCTGGACACAATAAATTACACACATTCTGCTTTGCATATCTTGTCAACCAGCAAACTTTTGGACCATTTGGGGTATACCTGGGGAGAGGAAAGGATCCATCCCCAGTTGCCCCAGTGCATTTCATAGCAGCTCCCTGTCCAAAAGCACATGTCCTCTCACAATTCTATCTTCCGTAGCTAGTGGGAGTCATTTCTTTCACCTCCTGGCTTCAGGCTGCTGCTGCTGGACTATTTGTGTATCCGTAGCAGTATGGCTGCCAGGGGATTTCAGAGGGGGAGAGGGGGAAGCAGGAGGCAGTAGCTTTGTTTCGGCCACTGCACTGATCAGAGAGGGCATCAAAAAGTACCATCTCAGAGGGGATTCTCCATCTAATTTCCCTCCAGAGTCAGCTGACAGCCAGTTGCTATTCCCCTCCCCTCCTTCTTTGTGTTCCAGGGAGGAAAGGAACGTGGAAAAGGAGCAGGAGGCCGCAGGCACAGTAATTAAAGAAGGATGTCCCTACAGAGGAGGCATCTTGTCATTGTGCTCGGCCTCTGCCTTCAGGAGCATCAGCTGGCACCATAGCACACACTACTCCCATGGATCAGCTGATGCTGTGGCAGATGTGCAGACCCCCAGCCCCATTAAAATCCAGCTCTCTCCCTGCTCTAACTTCCCACAGACGGGTCCTATCTCAGATTGTCTCTGTTAGGAAATACCAAAGGAAAAAATACTCTGAAGTGGTTGCAGTACTAAATATTTGGTGGTAAGCCTTTCTCCACTGAGCGTGTCCCGTCTGGAAATCCAGTTGGCTTGATTTACATCTTCCGCTTTAGTCTCTTTCAATCTTCAAATTCTTTTTTAAGTATTTCTTACCCTTTTTGAGTGAGGAAGCACTTGACCTTGCTTCCAAGGTCATCTTGTCCAGTGTTGGCATCTCTACTTGCTGCAACCAACTGAAAACAAAAGCAACCTTTGGAAGTTTAATAATGTCTGTTTCCCTATGTTGGTTGCTTCTACACATAGGAGTAGATGCCCAAGTTTCAGATTTGTGCGGTAGATTTGTTACAGTTAGAAGTAGGCAGCAAAAAACGTAGCAACTAAAGAACTTACTGTGAGCCGTGACCCAGAGGTTGAAACATACTGCTTTATGAAACAGTTTTCTCTAGGTGATGTACTAATTTTACTTGAATAGCAGTTGTCTATTCCTTTGGCAAAAGAATAACTCCAATTGCGAGTTGAGGTTGTAATGCAGTTGTTAGCTAGCTGTGAATTAGTCTCCAATTCTTTCATGATTCATTTTAAATACAATGGAGGCTGGGCGGGAGAAATCAGCCTAAGGGTTGATGTTGTTCTGTGTGTTGGAGAGCTGAGCTGCTTCCCTGTGGATCCCTAAAGAAAAGGATAAAAGAGGGAAGTTTGAAGTTTACAGGGAAGGCTAGAAAAGATGCAGGCAAAGCTTTTTCTCACTGCCACTATGGCATCTGCTGACCCAAATGCCTACTGTAACAAAAGGGTGTAACCATGTATTATTAGAGAGCAACCACTAGATGTGGTGCCATCCAATCAACTCTTAAATCGCTTGTACTGACTGGGAAGGTTGGAAGGGAACTGGGGAGATGAGATCTTTGTTCCTCATGTTACTGTTTCTTTTGCAGAGTTGCAATACATGAGGGGAGAAAGTGATTAAATCAAATTTAGTCCTACAGCTAATGCAAATTATAGGCTATATACAGAAATGTACAACATTGTGAATGCGATGTTTAAACAATATGCTGACTAAATCATAAGGAGCACTCCTATTTGTGATATATAGCACATAACAAAAGTAAAATGTTTAAATAACGGTCTGCAGAAATATGATCTTAAGTTACAAAAAAAAAAAAAATCTTATCAGTACTGAAACTGAAGGAAAATTTCTATCAATAACCACCAAGAGACAGTTTCTCCACTGCAGTCAGGAAAAAAAAGTAGAGGCTGCCAATCTATAAATTCAGGGGCTCTGGATATTTTCTCCTTCACCAAGACGGCTTCCAGCTCTGGACCGCCAAGCCAGAGTAAACATACCGCCTTCAGCCTACCTTCCCAGGTGATCACATCTGCCCCACGTGGCTCCCAGTCCCTGAGTCCTGAGCCAGTACAAACAGCATTTGCCTTCCAGTTGCAGTCTGACTCCGGATAAGGCAGCCACCAAGGGGAATTCTTAGAATATGCATCACCGAGCTGCTGTGGCAATATTGCTTGGATCTAGGGACCTCCCCCAGACCACTGTTACCTTGTTCTCATCACGTTTCACAACTTCTGCTCCCAAAATGCCAAAAAAATATTTTGAGAAAAGACCCTACTGTCCTCCTTAAAGAGCAAGTATCTCCAAGGCTGCACTAACTGTTAGCTGTAGTGTGCTATAAAATGCTCCACTATTTTTACAGAGCTGGGCATGGTAGAAATAAGCACTAATTAGGAGCAGGACAGATGACCTTCCTTTAAACTTATCAGTTCCTTAAAATTTTGATAAAAACTTCTTATCTTTAACCTTTATCTCTAATTCTTCTCTTGGAGAGGGGCTGAAGTTTTGAGCTTTTTTTTTTTTTTTTTTTTTAAATCCCCAGTCATTCCTTGCTGAGAGAGAAAGTAAGAAATTGACAGAGAAAGGAATTTTATTCTGCAGCTTTTAAAGAGGGCAAGGGCATTGCAAGCAATGGAGATTAAAAAAAGAAAATTAAACTATAAAGAAGTACTTGACAGTGTCTCTTCTGCACTTATTGGAATATGCTGCTCAAGCTAAAAGAGAGGGCAAGAGGTAATCTGCTCTGCTATTTGCTTTTAATATGATCATGTTTTTGGCTCCCACTACATTTAATGCTGCTTGTATCATTCAAAAACACACCTCATTATCTCATGTTAAATGTTGAGCTGCTGGAAAACACATTGTAGTGGGTAGTATGCCTCTGAGGTTATGATATACACGAAATATGTAAGCTCAAAATATGTTTGCAATCGGTGACAATACTGCCTGCTAATGTATTATTGCACCATTTGTCTTGTTCTTAGCGTTAAATATTTTGTTCCTTAAGCCTTAAGGCAGCTTAGCTTTGGAGGCTGTTTCATGTAACTGGTTTAGCTATTGTTGCTGATATTTATCTCAGATGCACTAACTTGGGTGTAGTCTGCAAAATCAATAAATAAAACATGTAAACTTAGTTGGAGATTAGCAGGTGTCTTTTAAGCTTTCTTCATATGGTAAGTATAGGGCTAATTTCAAAATCATGCAGCTAATTTGAACAAGGGTGAGGGAGAAATTAAGTTTCACTCTCTAAGCCTTGTTTTCAGGGATTGAAAAGCTAGGTCCAGGTTCAATGCATCATTCTTGAAGCATTGAACAAAATCAGTCTTTGTTCTTCAGTGAAACTTATCTACAGAAGAGCCGCATAACTTCCTGTGAAATACAGCCCTGCAGATGTGCTTTGCTAGTTGTCCCTCTGCTTTTGCTTCCTTTGGTCAAATAGTCAAGAATAGACACTTTGTGCTGGAGTGAAAATTATGCTGCCTCGTTTGCCCTCTGCCAAGATGGAGCCCTGCTCACCCAAGGGGCACAACTTCCTGCCAGTTACTCTGCTGTTTGTTTATTTGTAAAGCGTAATGGGATATCACTCGGTGAAACCAAAGTCTCCCTCCTTCAAACCTCTGAAAAAGAGGCAGCAGGTTCTCAAGCAAGTGCAAACAACCTGAACTGATGCTGTAAATGCATAAATGTAGGCAATAAGCAAGTGGAGACAGTGGATGTGGTAGACAATAATTAAATAGTTTAGCTCTAAGAAGCATGTGATCAGAGTTCAGGAGGTAGCTGGTCCCACTTTAACGAGTCAGAAAATAAGAAAGTGAATTGTAGCAAATTAAGACTTTAAGTGGTTGGGCTATAAACCAGAATAGAAATTGATTTTATAATAGTCTTGCATACTCCAAATATCCTTAAGTGCTTTATGTTTTAAATAGAGTAAATGCATAGCAAAATTAATTGCCTATTATGCACCAAATCGTACATTTGTTATTAAATCTTAGAACGGGACAGATTTTACCAGTACCTTTTCTGTAGGTATTTATTTAGCACAAAATTTATTTAATAGTATGAAATGCTCCAGAAACCAAATCTACATTCATGGCCCCTTTGAGTTAGATGCAGCATAAATAGAGTTAATAAGATCCCTACCCCAAATAATCTGTGTTGTTAGAAGGCAAAAAGCACAGAGGTTGGTGAACGCATCTGGCTTTTTATATTTGTCTCTATATATCTTTGTATTATACTCTCCCAATTAAGTGGGATGAATCAAGCATTTTCTGACTCACAGATTGCCACAGAGGTGGGTTTCAAAGCAGAGGGTGTAAGTGACTTTTCTGATATGCGTGGGGCAGGATGGAACTGCAGTTTAAAGCCTGGGGTGAATTATTGTGTTCTCAAGGCTCTCTTTTTGTATAAGCTCAGAGTTTCTCTTTCACCGAGTTGCATCTCTGGATCCAGCAGCAGCAGCTCTTACCAAATATTTCCATTCTGCCCCTTCAGGAGCAGGTCTGGAAGCAACACAAGGAGAAAGCTAACTGGTTTGGATTGGGGATCACAGGAGCTACACAGGGGATGACCGGAGGAGTAGAGTGGGGCAGGGCAAGGGAGTAACAGAATGAAGTAGGAGGATAAAGAAACCAGGAATACATTGAGAATGTAAAGACGCCACAGTCCTGGAGCAAGGAAGGTTTGAGCAGAAGCTTGGATATGTGGAGAGATGGGAATATCTATGGGATAAGTTTCTGTTGCTACTGAGTGCAGCTAAGACTGCTGACCTGGTGATTCAGACTTGGGGAAACTGATGACTGCGGGTCTCAGAAATAATGAAGTGCAGAAAGAGTAGGACAAGGGGATGTACGGAGGTGAGAGGATGAGAATTGAAAAATATCCCATCCCTTCGTATTCATCCCCAGGGAGGATGGCAGCCTGCTACTGCTGTCAGCGAGATATTGGCACAGAGGTATGAGTGGAGAATATAAGAGTCAGACCTGCTGAGGTCCTGTGGAACTGTCAATGTAATGCAAACTGATGAGACACTGGAGGGGGACAGGGTTTAATTTTCTTAATTTTTTTTTTACTTGGTTTAATTTAACATAAAGGTAGTTATAGCAACGTATGTTCACAGACTATGCAAGTGTTTTGCCTTGTTTGATACATAATACTTTCTGATTTTCTCTAATTTTACATTGGTCCAGGCAGCTTTCCCAGTAACGTATTCTTGGCTCATATTTGTAGTGTGACATTTTTGATAAGTATTGTCTGGGCTAATCCACTGTGGAATAATCTTTTGGATTATCCACTGGAGCCCTGGTCTTCCAGCACAAACACAAACAAGCTCTAGTTAATGCTGTTTCCCTTTAGGAAGGTGATCACTATATTCTCAGGTGAAGCAATTACAAGAAGGGAACCTGAATCTGTGTTTGTTTTTTTTTTTAAAGACAAAATGAGGTGCTCTAGGCAAAATAATATCCATTCCTGACATAGAGTCTGTATGTGCATAAAGGTGCTGCTCTACATTTCTACAAAGACAGAATGAGGGGCAAAAGAACTCATTCTGCCTTAATTGGAACATATTCAGGTACTGTAGGTTTGGAAGCCTGATTCAGTATGAGGTTTACATAAACTTCTGAATGAAGACCATGGATGTGTGCCTGCATGTTTACATGTGAAAGCAAATATATATAATGTGTGCCAAGTATCAGTAACCTTTTTGTGACAGGATGGCCTTAGAAGGAATGGTCTTACTGCAGTACTTGGCAACAAGCTTCTCTTTAGCTATAAAAACATAGTTATTATTTTAGTTACATCAGAGAAACCTGTGAAATTGCACTAGTTTGGTGAAGTTTTTTCCCATGCTTTGATAAACAATTCTCACTCTGCTTCCTGTGATAACTATTTCACTTCCAAGACTTGGGATTTGCCCTGTTACTGAAAAGTGTCTGTAATTTGTAGGCATCTCATTGCTTTATATTTCATCTTAACATAATGTTGTGCCAATTATTTGTGTTGAATCCTCATATTATGGTGGTAAAAGCTCTGGTCCTGGTAAGTACCCAGAAGCAAGGCTGTCTAGCCAATGTGTAGGCAAATAATTTGCAAAACTGAGTGAAAAATACAGGGTTTAGTCAACAGTCTAGGTGACATTTTGTGGGAGGGAAAGAAGGGAAAGAAAGCATGATCCCAATTGACTTGTCCACAGCTAACTGACAGTCGGGATCATCTCTTTTTTTACTGAGATGTATTTTCCAAAATTATTATTGGAACAACATTTCCTGTAAACGTTTATGTGTGAGTACTCGTAGCTCTTTACGTTCTGTTTGGGTCTTCTTTAGTATCTGCTATCTACAGAGAGTGTGAGAATAATGTTTATCCACTGGAAAATAAACTGGTGTTGTGACAGGTTTTGCATTGCCTTGGGATGGTTGAGGACACAACAATGACCTTCCTCAAGTTGGGAAAAAGGGAAGGTTATGCAAGCAGGAGAGTGTCCCCCATACAAGCCAGCACTATCAGGCAGAGTTGCCAAAGCTCCAGCACCATCCCCAGAAATCTGCCCTGGTCCCTGCTTAGCTGAGCTAACAAGCTATTCTTGATAAGTTTATTCTGTATGCTAAGCCCCAATAGGGCTTGAAATACGCTCTTACCTACTACATGTAGCTCTTTGTCTGCATTATCTCACGCAAACAAGAGAACTCTTTTTTTCTGCTTCTTATTGATCCCAGTAGGTGACTTATATTGAAGGAAGAAGCACCTGATTTATTAGTCATTGGTCCCCCTTCCTGAGGACTCAGCATCTGAAATAAATTGAATAGGGTTAAGAATGTACTTAGACCCAGACACAATTGTTTGTGTGTCTTGTCTTTACAATAAGAAAAAAAACTCTGAAGCAAATTCAAAATGTCATTAGTGTCATGCTATAAATAAACAAAATGCTACACAGATAAGAGAGTACCACATTTTCAATTCTGGAAATAGCTTGCAAGCCATTAGGTGCAGGATAAGATATAGAACCACAGATTTAGAAAGGAAAAGTAAAGACAGATTAGTGCTGAGGAGCAGAAGGAAAAAGCAATCTGTGACCGTTCTGTCCGGATTTTCCATCCTGAAATGAAACTATTCCTTCTAGAAACATGAGGAGACATCAGTATTATTTGGCAAGATGTTGTGCCTCGTTCTATCTGCCTTTGAAAATCAGTCTCAAGGAATCAGAAGCTGACCACAGCTGACCTGATGGAGTTTATCCCATGATAGGAGAGCCCTGGTAGCAAGTCTGGGTCCTCTTTTTCTCTCCACAAAGCCTCTAGCAGTAGCAAGGTGTCGGGAGGTAGGCTGGGGAAGAACTAGAGTGCCCTGCATTCAGCGTATCATGTGGACTGATGCGTAATATCTATGGAGCCAGCTATTACAAGGAAAGACTTGCTCCTTCTGCATTTTGGAAATCAGGGAGGGGTAACATGCTATTTCTGTGCTTTTTTTTTTTTTTTTTTTTTTTTTTTTTTTTTTTTTGTTGCATATGGCAGTCAAGCCAACTTGCTTTTTCTGGGATGTGTGCAGCCCGGTGGATAAGAGAGCAACCACCTCCTATAGTGAAGGGGACTCATTCCAACCATTTGGTTTGAGTTGAATGGTAGATCTCAGAAAACATGTTTTCCAGTCATAAAAAGAAAAAAAAAAAGCTACTCTCACTACTTTCCAGTGTCATCCTCTAGAGCCTTGAGGGCCATGTGTCACACACCCTTACTTTGTACGTCTTGCTTTTATAGAGTCTGTTTTTCACTCCCAGAGATTTATCGTCCCAGTGAAGAAACAGTCTGGATGTGCCTCTGCAATGGAAATGTAGCCATGTATTTGCTAGGAACAAGCTTGTGGTTTACCAGAATATTTCTGTTTCCTTCTGAGGTTTCCAGCTAATGAAGGGGAATTTATCCAGTACATTTATTGACATTAAAATAAGAGTTGCAGTCCATAAATAATCCCATTGTTGTTTTAGTTTGCAGTTTAAAACATTTTGTCAGCAGCATTGTCATCTACTGTGACTCAGCTTATGTTTTTGCTCACAAGTATCAGAGCAGCTTGCTGGTAACGCAGACATATACTCCAGCTGTTCCTACCAAGTAGGCTTCAAAGTACATTTTGAAAGCATTCCTGAGCTTTTCAGCACTGAGCACATCTGATCCTGAGCATGGAGACAAGTTCACAGTTAGTCCTTACTTGACATCTATGAAGATAAAAGCACAGCAGCTGGACTGATTTCTGGGTTCATACAAACTCCTGCCAGCGCAGAGCTGCAAGAAAGCCTGTGAGGGACAAGTGATGTGGTGGCATAAGGGCCACCACCTCTGTTTCACCCACAGGCATTCAAAATGGCAAGTCAACTTTGAAAAGTTGTCAGCACTGGCCAGAAGAGGGCCGTGATTAGGCTGAACATAGGGTGCAAGTTATTTGTTAGCAACTCCCAAGAATGTTCCCGACCCTGGTTCCCTCCAAAGGAGCCTTCGTAGACAGAAAGTGTTGTCGTCTTAATGGCGGATCCCTGCGTCTGGAAGAGAATTCAATGCATCCAGGTACACTCTGTAATCCCTGCATCCGTATCTTTTAATCTGTGTCCTAGAATGCCAACCAGTGCTTTCATTTCTGTCAGATTGATTCTCTGCAAAAGGAATTCCCTTAGTACAAGGAAGAAGTCAGGTCTTCAGAATTAAGGCAATAAAGAACTAAGTTTTTAATGGGTATATTGTCTTGTTTGAACAGAAATGTCCAGTGAATACAGGAAAAAAATATAGAAGTTAGAATTTCTATATAACCTACTCTTTACTAGCAGTACACCACGTTTTGAATTAGATTTGATTTTCAAAAGTCTGAAGTAATAGATTTTCATTAGTTCTAAACTAATGAAAAATTTTCAACTTGATTAGTTGAAACTTTTTTTCCCCTTCTTGGTGGGTTGGTTTTTTTGATCAGCTAAGACTCCTGCAGATTTTTAAAACCTGTTTTGAAAAATAAAAGGAATAACACAAGAAGAGACAAGTGCTACAGACTTCATCTCCAATGTTCCTTTGTCTGTATGACAAGTTAACTGAAAAAAGGGTGTTTATAGTGATGTGTTCTGAATAAACTAGGTTCAGAGATTTCTCTTCCATGATGTGATGTCCAGTGGCATAGATTACACAGGAGTGTAAATATATCTTACGGTCACCAAAGTGTTATCTTGCTGTAAAATGTTCAATAATCCAGAGCCGCTTGAACGGATTATACCAGACCTGCTTGTAAAATTTGCTTACATGCAGCTCAACCCTTCCCAAAGCACTTCTCTAGGTATTTACCTACAGAATTCAGCCTGCTGGCTGCCATTCAGCTGGTATTATCAAGAGGACAAGTTTGACACTCAAGAGGTGAAGCAAAGAAATAGGCAGGTATTTAAATAGACATATAAGCCAGCAAACAAGAGTGGCTTTAATATTAGTAGCATTTTAATCTTGTTCTCTAAACAAAAGAGGATTTACTTATTCATGGCTCAAGAATTACAAATTAATGTGTGGAACTGGAGTTAGTACTGAGGGCACTGGAAATTCATATGATTCAGTGTATTTATTGTTTTAACTGTTCATATTTCCTTTGCTTTGAGGGATTTGGTCTTTGAGATTAATATGATGGTCACTGTCACATCTGTCTTGGATTCCATATTCCTCAAGAATAGCCCTAAGCAGAGAGCATTACAGAATTCTCTCATTAGGAAGGAGTAGTCGCAGTCTTTTATGTAGCTATAGATGATGAAGGCACTGATGTAGCACTGCTGCCTGAAAGTCCACCAGCACTGTAGGACTCAGTAGGTCCTATGCAAGAAAGCCATTTCCAGGGAGACTTTGAGGACTTGTCCACCCATCCTGATTAGTAGTAGAATTTTGTTTTCCACTATGAGCCACTTGCAGCAAATCCTTATCAGAAACTGGAAGAATAAGTAAAAAATCAAAAGCATAGGTTCAGAGATTAGTTTCCTATGGCATGTGAGACTGCAATCTTTGAATCCAAAAGTAGTCCTCAGTTCCGCGGCGTTACCTACAAGCTTAAAAGGAGGGGATGTGAGACTTGCCTATGCCTACACGAATAGAGTCTACCTTAGTCACGTATACAGTAAGCACCAGTACTCAGCCTCCAATGTCTGACCAAGCTAATGATAGAAGTGTGCAGAGCTTCATGATTTTTACCTGCTGGCCTCTCTTTCTTCCCACACCCTGTAGACCTCAAATACAGAAACTGTCTGGAGCAATCCCACAGTTCCCACTTGTGGTCTTTGTGTCCTTCTGCACCCCTCTTCCTACTTTACCTACATGGGAACAAGTGTGCATGGAGACGTCCAGAAGGGTTGTTTCTCATAGCACCAGAGAGCCTGAAATATATTTTACTTATGGCAAAACAGGACATCTTAAAGATAGGCAATGCGTGCAGCTTTAGCAGATGTTTCTGAATACACAGACAGAAAATTTAGAATGAGATTACGATTTGTGTTAGTATCAGCTTAGCCATAGCTCAAATAATGTTGTGGAGCAAAGATAATCAGTGTCCAGTTGCACCTCTGAAGACACTGAGAGAAGATAAAACCCAAAGAAGGGGCTCATCTAATAATTAGGTTTCAGGTGACTCAACAGTTATTCTTTGTGTGGTATTAGCCACTCAAGACAGTAGTTTCAGGTCTGTAAAAACAGATTGAAAGGGACTAAGAAAATGAACGTAACAAGCTATTCTGTTTTTTCTTTTATGGTACCATTACTTTTGAAAGAATAGATCATTTGGGGATAGGATGGTGAATGATTATGGCTACGTTCAGCAGTTGTGCCTTCCCTGAGCAAAGGCTTAAATATTGACTCACCTGTGGTATGTCAGGAATCTGTTTCATGATGATAATTTACTTCCTTAATTATCTGCAATTGATTTGCATGAGTCGTATTGAGATTATTATATGATACAAAAACTGTCAAACATTGTTAATTTAAACAAGTTTTTAAATCAGCCAATCTTAAACCAACTGTATATTATATAGAATTCAATAGGAATACAAAAATTCTGTCCTCCTGAATAAGATTTTTTTCCAATTGGCTGGCACATGGAACAAGTTCATCTTATATATATGCCAATTTACAAATATGTCCAATAATAGTAGAGGGAGCAACTGTTCCACAGCTCTGCCAGTGTTCATCAGACACAGTGACAGTAGCCACATCATTAATCTCATGGTATATTAGAAATAAAGTCACTGGAATGGAATGGTGTCAAAGGATAAATGTTTCCCCCTTTGAAAATAAACTTCTCAGTTTCACCTCATTGTGTTGTCTTCCCCCCCCCCCAGCCCCCCCCCCCTCTTTCCACCTGCCCTTCTATAAATCCTTTGGTTTCACCTGGCATTTAGGTAACAGTAGGAGACCGATATCCTATGTCAGAGCTCATTCTACAGTTATCAGTTTAGCATACCCTTAAATCCCCACAATTGCTGTGCCAAGACCAATCCTTTCTCTGAGAGGTTAAACATATGCATTACATATTGAAACAATGTAAGTAGCATGTAATTAGTGCTGTTTATGCATTCTCACTTTAAATTATACTTTAAAACCTATGATGTTTTTCAAGGCACTTCATGTTAGAGAGACTTAAATGAGCATTCATCTTGTCATTTTCAACTCTATTCATAAATAATGCTCTAAATATATTTGAATGGTTTATTACATTAGATCCCGTGAACCAACGTACACATTCTTCCCTTAGAGGATATAGTTCTTAATAAAAAATCCTTTAAAATTATAAAGCCTGTGAACATGGCAATTGAATTTACAAACAATGTCATCAACAACTTTAACAAAAGATGTTTGAAGCGGGGGGGGTGTTGGGGGACCTTTTTTCTGTCCTTTTTTTTTTCTTTTTTGGTTTTTTTTAAAGTCTTGTTCCATAAGGATTATAGCTCCCCCGCTGTTTGGAAAAGATAATTTCACTTGTAACACTAATAACTTGAGCAGGGAGAAGGCTGGCTGGGTGAATGGAATGCACTTCACTGCACATCTTGGCTTCGCTAGAAATCGGAAACAGATGGTCCTTGCGGCTGGCTTCCCACTCGGGCCCGCTCAGTGCCAGCCTGTGGTCGTTGGCTGGTTGCTGCTGGCACTGTGTGACTTGAACATAGTAGGACAGTGGCAAAAGAAATCAAATCTTTTTCATTGAGCAGCAAACTGTAATGAAATTTGACAGATCTGACATTCTATACCCAACATCTAGTTAGAATATATTAACCTTTTAGTTTTCTTGAGCTCCTCTCCTACTAGTTATGAATCTCCTTATTAGAGTTTTGCAGTGGCTCTGGAGATGGCAGGAAAGCAATATCTCCTGGATGCCCTCTAATATTAGAACTAAAATAAATATTTCAAATAGCAAAGAAAACGTGGGGCTTCTAACTCCTTCCAAATTCTTATACAAAAAAACCTAGTAATAGAAATAATGGTTAGACACTTTTGTTAATATTTCATTCTAGGAAGAAAAAAAAAACTACGGTGATATTCCACCTCCGTGTACTCAGTAAGAATATTTTCTGGGCATGTCTTGTGTCCCCACCTCAGTGGGGTAATGCTACCTTTGATCCAGCTGCATCAAAACTGAGTTTGTGGTTTTGATGGATACTTTTAATTCTATGAATTTGCATTTACTTAGATGTTTTAGATTGGTCCAGGGCAGGAGTCCTTCTTTCCGTCTAAAGGCTTCTCCCAGGTATGAGCATTATGCCTGATATTAGCTTTTTTCCAGAATAGTCCGTGTTTAGTCCGTCTCAAGAGGGTGTTTTGGCTGTCACGCAGGCCTTGAGCCAGCAAAGCGCATGCTCCTAGGGGACAGGTACCTCTCTCGGGTGAAAAGCATGTTGAAATGTTGTGCTGAGTTATGGCCACAGATTAGGAAATAGTTGGTTATATTTAGACTTAAAAAAAAATCTGGTTTATGTTCCTTTACATTTGGGGTTGATAGAGAAGAATTTTTACTTATTTTTTAAAAATGTTTGTATGTGTCATTCCTTCCCCTTCACTCTTTTCATCTGTTCCTCCTGTTTCTTTCAGACATGAAGTCACAGCACTGTCTGTGATGTCAGTGTGTTTCCATATTGACAGACCGTTCTGTCAGAAACAAGATCTTGATGCTTGTTTCAGATGAGGCAAAAGGGGAATACAGATGGCAAGAAGAAAATCAGAGGAGCGAGAGGGATGCAGGGAGAAACACACACAACAGAGCTACAGGGGGAAATGCAGAGTCCAAAGACAACTTTCCTGCATGGGGTAAAGGACTTCTTTCTCTGGGTTCAGCAAGATCATCTGCAATGTGTGTGTCATCTTGAGTATCCAGTATGAGCTTTACCATTGCACTCGTTTTGGCTTGGGATTCCTTGAAGGTGCAGGAGCAGGGGTCACATGCTGCTTCTCTCCTTGTTTACGCCTTCAGCAACAGCAGATCCTCTTGATTGAAGCCAGGATTATAGGATTTCCAAAAGCTATAGAACACACACTCATTGTCAGCAACTTTGCATAAGTTCAGAGGCTGTCCAAAAATCAACTGCCTGCTGTCACGTGGCACTTGAACTAATTGTCGCTGTTCGAGATAAGGAAATCCTCTTCATAACTCATTTAAGTTCAGGCTTCCTAAGGAAAGCGCCTCCCAAATTAGGAACAGATCTAAAATCACACTGTTGCAATCAGCTGAGAAGGTTCTGAGCAATCGCAACTGAAGAAATAGGGGGAGGCGAAGAGAATAAAGAAAGGGTTAATGAGCAGTGGATACCATGCAATTAATAGATAATCTAGTAAAGAGTACTAAGATCCTAAAGATGCGTCTAGCGCTGGGAGCTGCACGCAGTTCTGCCACGTTTCTTTTACCGACATGAGTAGTAGAAGCCAACATTTGGAGAAACCACCCGCTATGCCAACATTTCTAATGCTCTCATGCATTCAGTTTCCAGTAGACTGTAAAATGCCAGCTTGATATAGTCATCTGAATTAATATACTGTATTAGCCTTTTTTAGCATTCATTCCTGGTTCCGTACACTTGATAGCAACAATGACCTCATCCGAATGTGCTGCCGAGGGGAGATAAAGAGGGGTGCACTCGTGCTGTTTCTGCTGCAGCAGGTAACTCTGCTCAACAATTAAGCAAATTATTAGTGGGTAGTTGGCCACTTCTCCAGTAGGAAGTCAGAAAGCAACTGGCAAGTACTTCAATTCATTGCTCGAGGCCTAAAGCTGTCGGAAAACAAATCTCTTCTCCTGTTGCCCACAAACACATACACCTAACTTACTTCAAACTTGAAATATCACTGATATATTGCAAGCATTTTTATTTTGCAGCTGTGTCTGCACAAATGTCTATGCCGCACGAAGGCTTTTTCTTTCTTCGGAACAGATCTGATTTAGAAGCAAACATCTTTGTGGCTTATTAGTCTTTGGAAGGCATCGTTTTGTCCCAGTACTATTCACAGGGAGTGTTGTGCAGAATGCTGATTGACAAGAGTTAAATTCAAAACATGTAGCCATTTTCTGGTGTGTGGTTTTTTTCCTGATTGAAGGAAAACTACTTAGATGTTTGTTTCCAAAACGGCATCTGTCAGCAATCAAAGGGGAAAAATTGCATAAAACAAATGCAATTGTTTGGAGTAGCATTTCCTGGATCATGTTAAATGCTTGATTTGCTCCCCATTATGCTCACCAAATAATTTTATTTTCCACAATAATTGCAATATTTAACATGTTGTATTTAATCTTGTTTTAATGCTATTAACAACAGCCGCTTATGAAAGGAATAATTGCTCTACGGGTAAGAACCCACCATCCCCAGCATCAGAAAGAACAATGGCAAAGTTAACTGCACCTAATTGTTCCGAATTTAAAACGCTGTTAACCAACAGCACTCCTCATTTCTTTGCACATAACTACTATACTGTCAGGAAGGAAATGGTTTCATGCTTCTGTCGTTCATAAGCTGAAAAGTGTATGCTCTTCTAAAAAAATATTTATTCGGTGAGTTTATAATTAGTATTGGGAAGCAAAGTCATATATTGGTATAGGAAGACCTAAGTACTCTCGAAGCAGTGGTTAATATAGCAATCAAGAGAAAGTTTGTCAGTAGATCTATAACTACATCAGGTGATGGAAAACCATATAGATGGAATAGAGTCTTATCAAAACTTGACTGCAATGACATGCAGTACAACTGGGTATGAAATACTAAATAAATAATAAGCAGGGTTGGTAAGTTGTTTGGTTTGAGAGATAGGAGCAGAGAGCGCAGCATAAAATTGAATCTGACACCGCTTCAAAGGCTGATTGTTGCTTCAGCATTTTACTTCGCATTTTGCGTGATTATTTGGAGGGAGGTTTTTTCCAATAAGCAGCAAGCCACAGAAAGGACAGGTAGCATTAACGAACCTGCAGTAACAGAAGACGATAAATGCTTTGGCCACCCAGTGCAAGGACAGTTCCTGGCACAGTGTCCATTTTTTTTTCCTGGACTCGGACTAAAACTTAACACTTCCCATGCTAGTCAGACTCTTTCCTGTAAATGGCAGTGGGACTATACCTGCTATCTGGAGCAAAAAAGCAAACTGGGATGCTAAGTAGTTGCATGCACTAATGTATTTTTTGTGCAGTCCAGATTGTTAAGGCTGGGGCAAATCCAAAGACTAACCCCTGCATGTTACATTAGCAGTTTGTGTTTACCCTAAATAATTTGCTTATCATCTTGCATATCACAGAAATCTGAAGGTATTGTTGAAGCTCAATGAAAGGTAGTTCTGTCCTGTATTGAATGACAGTTTTGTAATCTATGCAGCCCGGAATTGTCATTTTGCTGTAGCCAAACAGTTAAACAATAGTTAGTATACAAAACAATCAAATGAAGAATTGTGCACCCACGAGCTCCCCTTTTTGATACAAACAGAAACAGATATTGTTTAAAATAGAGTGGATATTTTTAATACATTTTCCTCTTGTGTCCAAATCGCAAAAAGATTTGCAGAGTGTAGCTGTTTCTGAGTGAGCAAGTTATATAAGCCATAGCTCAGCAGACCTAAGAAATATTCCTGGCGAGAGTCCGTTTGCCAGTTCAGAAGTTCATTTTTTCGAGCACTTGAGGAAAGGCACTACTGTATAGATTGAAGTGCCCTGTTATTAAGTGGTGGTGGTCATAGCCGAGCAACCGTCGCTCCGTGTGATACAACGGGGTGATTTAAATGGAAAGCATTCACTGCTTATTTAATAGTCAGCTGTCATAAAAGTAATACTTTTGTTGGTTTTACAGTGCACCAGAAGAAGTGAGAAACAGAGATGGGAAAATGTATGATTATCTTTCACTGTGTTTTCCAGGAAAAGATTTTAATATTGGACAATAGCAGGATTTCATAACTTTTCAAAACTGTTTGGTTTGCAGTTGTCTTTTTCCAAGTTATCTGTCAGTTCCTCACGTAAATTTTGAATGTTGCAGAGAAGTTTTGCAGGAGAGAGAAACAAACCTCTGAGGCTTTGGTGGTTATCACCTGATGGTATTAGGATATGTAACATTAAAAACCAGTTTTAAAAAATATGGTAGAAAAACTGTATTTAAAAAAAAAAGGGGAATTATTCAGTTCTTAGGGAGCACTTTAGCCATGTGAACATTCATATGAAAAGTCATTCATTTAAACAATAAGATCTGGTATCTAAAATCAAGAAGGAACAAAGAGCCAAAACTTTAACATCTCAAAAAAATGAAAGAGCATTTGATTCCTTCAGAAAGCTTCCGTCACTGAATTGAGAAATAAACTCAAGCAGTTTATACTTTTGTTTTGCTTTTCACTGCTTGAATGATTATATGCACAATCATGAAAGAAAGAAAAAAGATGCAATCTTTTTCTTTTTTTGCTCACCCTTTTCCCCCCCCCAGTCACGTACATGAGAAAAGTAGCTGCGATAAACAGATACTGAATCAGACTGAAAGTCTTTAAAAAAAAAAAAAAAAAAAAAACACCCAAAACATTGCATGATAGTCTCTAAGCAGTTCCATCTGTCAAGCAGAAATTTTAGGCTAATAGCCTGTGGCGATCTCCCTCCGCAGTCCACTACCTGCCTTTGTCCTATTAAATCTCTTTATTCTTCTTAAAAAAGAAAAAAGAGGAAAGGAAAGAAAAACCTTGCAGACCAAAATCATCTGAGTGATGAAGCCCTAATTTTGACCGCCTCTCTTTGATGTTGAGCAGTGGGTTCTTATTTAAAAAAAAAAAAAAAAAAAAAAAGAGTGAGAGAGAGGGAGAGGGGGAGAGAGAGGGAGAGAGAGAGAGGAGAAGACAGTGCTAGGAGCAGATGACTTTTCATCTCCACTTCACCTTGCCACTGGGTCTGTGAGAGATTGGTTCATTGTCAAGGAGATTTTTTTTTTTTACCCATGATTCCATATGGTATGGACCGGGCTACATGTTGCCCAACATGCCAGTGCAAATGTTTTCTCAATTAGGTGTCTTATCTCCCGTGAGTTAGCATCAGATGAAGCTTGCTGACAGCATAATGGCAGGGAAAACCTCCGACGGCTCCATCAAATGGCAGCTCTGCTACGACATCTCGGCCAGAACTTGGTGGATGGTGAGTTGGCAGCAGGGCTGCTTTTTTTTTTCTCCCTTTTCTACTTTCCCTCCCTCTTTGACAAAATGTCCCAGACCTCACATTTATCAAATTAACATTTGATTTTTTTCACACTCTTCAGTAGAGCAGCCTCACACTTGTCCCACTTGTGTGCTTTCCCCTGTGTAACAGGAGACCGTTAATGTGCACTACAGTTTCCAGAGGGAAGCTTTTTGAATTCTCCTTAAAGGGAGAAAAAAAAAAAAAAAAAAAGTATGCAAAGAAGTAGTTTGAAAAAGCCTTGTGCAGAGTAACTTGTCGCAGTCGGCTGCCTAACGCTCAGTTTGTTTTACTTTATCTGCTGCTTTCAAGCATTTGTGTGCATGTGCATTTTTTACCATGCAATATTTTGTAAAGAGGGGAGGTGGAAAGTTCAGTCCGTTACAAAGCAAGTCGATTACTGTAAAAGCCTGGAACAGTGCGGTAGTGTCGTGGTGTAAAATCATCACGTGTGAGAGGAGCGTGTTTTGCGAGGTGCTGCCTTTCATCGGAGACCCCGATCTAACTTTTCCCTCCGCTTGTTTACGTTAGAACAGGTTACCGGGCTGTGCTGACCTGGAGCCATGTGTTACAGATCCCACATAGTCTGGCTCTAGCTGCTTTTGGGCGCAATTAAAGTTTCAATAAAGTCCCAACGTGCTCCGTAGAACGAGTTAACTAGCATGTCATGGTCAGCCGGGCCAGACAACCTTTGACATCTTGAATCTATAAGAGGTATAGTGAGTTAGGAGGATGCACAATAGCCCATTGTGGCAGAAGATGCAAGTCCTGTTGTGAGGAAGAGAGTCCTCAAATCATTACTGCCCTCGTTAGCGTGTTGTCCGTTAGGGATTAATTCGTTAGCAGCGCATTTTTAGTTTTCTGTAATTATTATTCTTGTGGCAAGCGTGAATTCTTCCAGTGAGAGGAAAAGTTTGCTGCCAGGACAATGAATGTATTATCCGCTCCTAACTGGACCGTGAACCTCAGCTCGTTTCACATAGATATCAGTTAAAAAAGGACTGGCGAGTGGAATTACAAAACAAGGCATGATCACTTTCATTGTATGATACGCTGAAACAAGTCGGGGGCTTTCCTCCCCCTCGCCGCCCCGGACCAATTTTGGTATCATTTGGAAAGTTTAAGACCTCTGAGGACTTGAAAGACTTTTAAAAGTGAGATCCGGAAGGTTTTTATTCTGCAGCTTGGTGGTGGCCATTGTGTATATCATGTGGCTTGTATTTAAAGGTGTTTGGGCTCGGGTTTTTCCGTTTTGTTTTGTCTAAACTTTTAATTTTTTAACCATCTATTAGAGGTTTGCCAGCGGTTGCCAGTGAAATGTAACATGCAGCTTTTGGTTAATGGGAATAGGGAAGGCTAACCACTTTACTTATAGTACTGATTTTCCAATTAGACTTTCTGCCAGGGGAAGTTGGAGGGGGAAGGGGTATTTGCATGCACATAAACTGTTGATTATTCATGTGACTTTTTTTCTAGCTTGTTAAACCCCTGTAAATAAGGCTATTGATTCTTAGTTATCGTTTTCAAAGCAAAGTTTTCAAGTACCTGTTTTAACCACACAATTTATATCATGCTGTGATTTTGCCTTATTCTAAGCCATTTGTGTATTTTCTTACCACTCCTCTTTTATTGTCTATCAGCTGCTTTTATGATGAGGTACATCCATGTTTATTATTTAATAAGTATCCTCAAACGTTATTAGGCAGTTATCATCACCCTATAGAAAGTGTCCGAGGAAGTTTCATTTCAGTCACATTTATTTCACAGATGTTTTAGTACTGTGAATATAATATGTAAAAATGCTGGAAACATTTAGTAATGCACTTGCCTAAAAATAAACAGTTTTATAACCACACATGCTGTTGTTTAGATTAAACATTGCAGAAAGTTCTCCTTAAACTTGAACGTCACACCATTTATTTTCTAAGAGAACAAAAAAAAAACCCACTAAAATAGCCTTTTTCTGTAGAAGTTGCACTAGATGAAAGAGATGTTATTTTTAACTGAAATGAATAATTCAAGATCTTTACAATAGATGTGTTAATTGCAAATAATTTTCGTACAAAGTTTCAATTATTGATGGAGTAATAAGCAGTTTTTCATACAGTCTGTGAATCTAAAACATACAACAAAAAGTAGATATCTGTTATTTTTTTACCCCCAAACCTCATCACATTTGCCACATTCTTTTAATCAAAAGTAAGCTAGAGAGCAGATTTTAATGTTTTAAAGACAAGTAAAGCTTTTAAAATTACCTCATGCATCGTCTGGCTGCACAAAATCTCAGCTGCACAGTGCTAAACTTCGGTTTGGTACTGCCAGCATACAAAGAGATGAGTGAATACCCCTTGCACCCATATGGACTCAGCTGCCAGCACTGTGATATGCAATTTTGCTTTTTAATGAATCGTAAACAATTTGTGTGTCAAACGAGGGAGTTTGTTTTCTTTCTGGAGCAGGTTCTAAATCCATTTTAAGCTATAGCTGTGTACTGTACTGGAGTATTATGCCCAAATTTAAAGGTTCTGTGTCATTTTGATGAAAAGACCTGTTATAATGAAAGAAACGGCTTTATAAAAGGCTGGGTGTAGTAATCTCTCTCTCTCTCTCTCTCTTTTTCTTTCTTTCTCTCTCTCTCTCTCTGTCTCTCAACCTCACACTCTCCCTCTTTCACTCCAGTCTATAGCATGTTTATAGCTAGCTAGCTGGAGATAATGGAGATTGGTTGATTGCATGATTAGTAAAATGAATGGATTTTAGCATTGGGCAAAGCAGCTTGCATTTTTGAAAGGTGGCTTTAAAATGCAGAGTTCTAATTTTGACCTTATTTTCTTTCATAGATAATCTTTATTAATGCTCCTTTAATTCGTTTTTCCTCATCGCAGCTAGTTTTTCTCTCCAGCCATCTGATGGAATGGCTAATATATTTTATGTTACTTGCCAAAATAGCAAGAGGTCAAAGTAAAAGAAAAATATTATTTTTCTTTCTTGTAGACAGTTAGAAATGTTTCAAACTATTTCAGTAGAACCCACAGGATCTGTACATTTTAGCAATAATTGTATTTGTCACCACAGTTTTAAGGCAATCTTTTGATACCTAATCTATTTTTTCTTATGCTTTAATCAAGTAAATGCAGAAACAGTATTATTCTGGCTATATTCTAATGGGACATTTTAACAGAAAATTTCCCCCCAAAAGCTGTTAATTTGTTTAAGAAGGATTTATATGTTTTTTAATATATATGTAATAGCAAATACTTTAACTGGTATAGCAGCCTGAAGATATGAGATGAATTAGTTTGTTGGAAAAATGATCATTATTTTGTAATCATTGGTACTTCTTATTTAAATTTGGTGCTGTCACAGAGACACTAAAGGGTTAGTCGTAGAAAAGTTTCAGTACTCTGTCTTGCATTTGTAACAAATATGTGCAGCTGTGCTACTTTTATAAACATTTATTTCAAGCTGATTATTTTTTTTAAATTATTTGCTCTAGCAAGCCAATATGATGTGACTGTTATATGTGTTTAATAAGGGATTGTCTGCAAAATTCCTTTGCACGGGGTTATTGAAATACACGTGCAGCGAAGGTATATGCTGGAGGAAAATTCTCAATGACAATACAAACCTAAAGACCCTGGGCCAAATTCTGCTCAAGGTTTACACTGCCATCAGCCTGGAGTCACTGCATTAAGAGGAGTGGAGCGACTCCAGGTTTACTTACCTGAGTGACTGAGAGCCAACTTTGACCCTCATAATTTGAGTTATCACATTTCAAACAGTTTCAAAACCCAAACTGCTCTCTTTGTGAAATATCCAAAGAAAAAAGCCTCATTAATAAATAAGAAGCCATTTCAAATGACTCCATGTATGAGTTAGCATGCAAACTACTGTTACTGAATATGACAGTTAAAGCAGATCTTCCAGTCACTTTCTGAAATAACTGTTTTCTAGTTTTATTATCCAGCTATCGATCCATAGTTCAGTGTATATGCCTTTATTTTCTTTAGGTGCCGTAAGTTAGAAGGGAATTTATTAAAGATAGTAGGACTGGACTTGGAAATTGTCATTTTGTTACTTTAAAGGTTTTTAAGTCAACATCATTTTTTCACTGAAGCTCTTGGTAAATACTTTTTTCATACCTCTGTGCTCCATTTTTTCAGAGGAGTAGCTGAAATTACTCAGGTAATTTATGCGGTTAAAAAAAAAATATGAAAATTTCAAAACGTTACTAGCATTTCCGTCAATTAAGAATTAATAGAGTCCTCACTATATGAGATTAAAAATAATGGCACATCTAATAAATATTTAATTTCATCATATGGAAAGATAATTATCACTGCCGAAGCTAAAAAAGTCAGAAGCATGAAACGCTCAAAAGTAGTATTTCTTGTTGAAATCACTGAGTGTATCTATACATATGTGCATATACATACTCTCATCTAAGTTTATCATGGTAATCCCCACATGCTGTTGAACCATACGTGGCTTTGCTGATTTGTGCTTCCTACTTATAATTTATTGTATATCAGAAAGCATACATGTATTAATAATTATCCTGCTCCTGCTTCTATAAAAATAACAAAGTGTGAACAGAGTGTAACATTGCAGCATGGATTTTCTTTGTTTTATATAGTAATTCTCACATGTTCATACACTGCTCAGCTGCTGTATAAATGTTTTTAATAAAATTATTCCTTCTCTGAGTTGCTAAATTCCATATATAACTTAAAGACATGTATTCAGTGCATCGTTACACATACTTTATAGTATCATCATTTTCTATACGTGGTCTCCTTTTGCCTACAAGTATTTGCCCTAGCTGTTTTCTACTCTTTTCCTTCACCTGTCCTGAATATTACCATGAATGTTTCTAATTTAAAGCCAGAGGAGTCAGTGGCTGATTAGAAGACAGGAAATTGGAGGATTAAACTGTCTGGTTGAACTTCCTTTACTTATCAGTACCGTGTAACTTACACTGGATTATAAACTCATTGGGACAATTTCTACAATGTATCAGTACTTCTGTTTTCTTAGTCTTTATTTTTCTGCAGAAAATATGGAAAATGAGGAAAATGGGTAGTTTGTGGCTAAAAAACAATACTTTTTAATAGCACTGAAGCACTGGATGTTTAAATTAAATTTGTATAAATGTCTTCAGATACAAGAATTCCTTCAATTTTAAATCATGCAGGTCTATGATATATATTTTAAATTAACTTCAGCATGTAAACAACCAAGCAACAGATACTTTCGGGGAGGGGGAGGGAAATGACATCATTTTAGTAAGAGGAGAATGCGCCTTGTTAACCCTTGTCCACCCCTCTTCCCCTCAGAAACTTTCTCATTTGTTGTAACAGGATGGCGTAGCTGTAGGACACCCTGAGGAAGGACTAGAGAGAAAAGCCAGTTTATCCAAAAAACTTTGTCTGGACTCCCAGTGCTACCCTCTGAGCGAGGAGCCGGAGATTTGACATCCTCGCACAGCGTTTACTGGGGGAGAAGGACGGTGTGTAGATAGCTGTCTAACCAGGAGGCGAATGAAGAGCACAGCTTTGTACCCTTAGGGGCCAGCTCATTCTTGCTCTTGATGCCCATGTATTATTTCCAGAGCTTGTCGTGGCCCCTGGTTATGAAATCATTGTGATAGTTGGGAAAAGCAAGTAATAGTACGATCTGGAGGACCTATCTTGTGAAGGATAAATAGGAGGACTTCTAACCTCAGTCTGTGCTATACCTAATGTGTTTCTGTGCTACTACTCACTATTCACCATCATTTAATTTTACACACTGGATTGAGATCTGAAGGTGTCAAAACTGTATTGAATACCAGACCATGCAGGAAAACCGAAAAAGATAGACACTGCCTGAAAGGTCTAACACCTTGATCTGAATCCAAAGGCTGCAAGACTAATCATATACTACTCCATTTTAAAGACCAGGACTGCATCTTTAAATTGATCAGGATGCTTGTGATGGTTTCCAGCAGTCTGATGCTGCTACACTAGGCAAGCCCTCCACTAATACTAGGAGTAACCAAAAATGGAGATGAAAATAAAAGAATATTCTGAAACTTTTTTGCTGGCAAAGTCCCAGCAGCTTCCATACAAACAAAAAAACAAGCTGAAACTTTTTATAAGTAAGGCAGTAAATATTTGCTTTCCCTACCTTCATATGAAAGAAAAAAGGTAACATTTTTTGGTTTATCGGAAGGTTCCCCGTGTTTTAATCCCAGCGTGAAAAGGATCTTGCTGTGCTGCTAGAAGCATGCTTCACTCCTCTCCCTCAGATGTGGTCACTGACACTGATTAATATTTAAATATGATTTTAGGATGAATCAAGTTGCTTCTTTGTTGATATTTGAAGACAAATGTGCTAGTTCATAATAGCATATTTTGGATTGACAATATCTTTGTTATTTCCATTAATGTCACTAGGAACTTCTCTTTCACAAGTACTGCAGGTAATAATTACAGAACTCGTTGCAAATGCTGGAACTCTTTGTACATGTACATACACACACTTTACATATGCAATACACTTGTACTTCATCCACCCACAAAAAGCAGAGGCCCTGCCACACTCCCAAGAAATCCAACTGATCTCGGAGCAGCAGGAGCCAGTCTGATTGAGGTGTCTTCGGAGCAGGCGCTGTACAAGCCTGCAATGGCTCTTTTGCGCAAAGGGTTTAGAACTTACATTCACTGTGATGAAGATCTCTGGATCTATTTTCCATAGAGTAGATTATTGAAGAGTAGTTCTTAATAAGATAAAAATCATTAGAACAGATTAAATAGATGTGTTGGCTAATGGAGTGAGATTCAAAATATTTTGCCTGTATGAGCATGTCTGTTGTTCTTTGGTGGGTTTTTTTTTCAGAGGCTGTGAAACGCAAAGTTAGCAATACAACTAGATATGGGTGGAAGTGTTGGATAGTACAGATGGCACTATAAGCTTGTAGACTTTTACTACCAATAATTGCAATGCCCTTGCTTTCAAAGGAGTGCAGGTTGCCCTTGATGTACGCAAACAGCCATATTAATTTCACAACCCAATTGGAATCACACACACGGATTGAGGTTGTCAATAGGAGCAGTGTGGAAATTAAGAGCACAAATAGTGCTCTCAAATAGGCCTTTCTGCTTTAAACGTGACTAACTCAAAAGATACAGGGCATACATGGTCGCTAACAGAGTATTTCCATAACTGAGAGAGTTTGAGAGTAAATTAGAGGGGAGTTTTTCCATTTATTTTTTTTTTAATCCAGAATTCAATTAGGCTGGAGAAAAATGGACCTGATTCTGCATGGAAATGTGCTGATATTCATAAGTAGTTATCTTTACTCTGGTAAAGAAAATGGGAAGTTGAGCATGGCTTTTTGGTTTACGTCAAGGAAATATAAGGAGTATTCCAAAGTGACCCAAATTAATCTTTTATGTTCAAGAAGAAAGGAGAAAAACTGTCCCATTTGATTGTTCATTCAGTCAGCAGTTATGTTTGCTCTTGGGAACAAATAGAAACAACATGCATGTGCACTTCTGTTTGCAAGTATTTTTTTTTTTTACTAGAAATTTTCTTTTGTGATGCTGTTTGAAAGAATAGCTTAAGAAGAATAGGTTAAACATGGGTTATTTAGGGCAGTGACTGAAAGGTGAATCACCGAGGTTTTTACAAGAGTGCAAACAGAACAAGTTTTCAAGGATTATAAGCTAACACAAGTAAAACTCAAATTTACTCGTGATCTGCTGCTAATGAGGACTTACAGTTTAGACAAATTGCAATGCATATAAGCATTGCATTAGGACTTGTTGCTTCCTCTCTTTTTATCTTGATTTCCTAAGGAAATGAGGCTTAAAAGATCAGCTGTCTGTCTGCCATGCGCAATGAAGGAAACTGTGGCATAAGACATTATTTAACACATCCAAGGAATTCCCTCATGTTCAAAAATCAATGAACAATTCTTAAACAATTTAAAATAGTAACTTTCTTACAGATTATAACTCTCTCAGCTGATTTTATAGGATACAACTTTTTCACTATGGAGATAAGTATAGTTGTTGAAACTTATTATATTTCTATGGACACCCATTCTTTTCATTCTTAATGAAGTTTTTTAAGAGTCTTCCACAGAGAAATGGGGGAAATACATGCCCACATACTTCTGTGGAATGTAGGAAGAGAACATAGGCCTAAAATGATGGGAAGTCCTTAGTGAAGGCCTGGCTCTTGGCAAGCAATGACATTTGCTAATTTCTGATATAAGTTTGTGGCAAGAATAGAAAGAAAAGGAGTGACCAAAGCATGGGTATTCAGCACAGGCACTGCAAAGGAGACAGGAAGGAGGGCAGGCTTTGATAGGAGAATATGTTTTCTGGCAGTATGAAGAACGGTGGCCAAGATATCACACCTGAGTAGAGGCAGTGAATCACAAGATTTTTTTTCTCCTTCTCCTCCAAATCCCTCTTTGAAGTTGTTTCTTTTTCGTTACTTAAAATCCTGTTCAGTAACATATGGGCTACCAACTGCTCTGGTCCTCCAGTAACTGGACCACTGCACAGACAAATAACTTTGTGGGTTTATTTTCCTCTCTTCAGATGCAGAGGCACGGTTTGAATTGCAGATTAGTAGCTCATTTGCCCAAACTGTTCTGCACTGAGGCAACTCCATAGCAGGAAGCCAAAGAGCCATAGGACAACAGCAGTGGCCAAACAAAAAAAGGCTCTATGCCAGCACCAGAAGATGTCCCCCATGATCAGCAGCGCAACCACTTTTGATTGCATCTGCTCAATTCCAAAATTTCAGGGAATATTTCAGGGAACTTTGCTGTAAATTCTGGTGAAAACCAAGAAAAGGAAAACAAACAAACAAAAAAGAGCAAAGACCAGGCTGACAACATGCCCCTGTGGCACTAGGACTCAGAAAAGTCAGAAAAGTCTCATGTTCCATTGTGCATCGTGTCCCACAGCCATGCATCCTGGTGTCTCCCGCTTGCAGCTTGACAAAGTCTGTGGCTTCACAGCACATTAACCTCAGGAGCCACATTCCCTTATGGAACCAGTTGTTCCCATCTTTGAATGGTGCAGTCCACCTTTCTGTTACTTGTCCTAACACATCTGTTTTCAGATCTGCTCTATGATCATGGAACTGATCCTGCATAAAAAACAAGATCTTCATGATAGTGATATGCAGAGACACTGGGGAGGAGCACAAAACCTTAACTAAAAAATGTTTATCTAGTCAAAAAGTGAATGATTGGCTGCCTAAGAACAGAAGGATCGATGGGCTGGGCATTTCTATTTTCCCTTTCAACGGGATAAGGGGCTGGAGGCAAAATGAGTGGAAGTTGTACCCTGAAAAACAGTGTGAGACGAGGCCTTCTGGAATATGAAAAATAAACAGACCTATAAGGGTGGAATGACAGAGCTGCAGAGTTTTGAGGATGGTGACAATTTCAGTTTGATGCAAACATCTGTTCATGTGCTTTGGATTGAAATAATCAAACACCTGCACTTCCATGTATGTGTTCATGCTTGCAAATTTCTTTGTTCTAACGAGTTTTCTGGGTGCACACCCCAGGATGGGTGTGCATGAGGATGGCGTAGAGTTATTATTTGTATGCTGTAGGTGTTTTCACCTGCAAAATGCAGGTGCCTGCTTAAACATGTGTTCTTACAAGCAGATATGCAGTGCATTTCCCTTGGTTTCTGTAGGTGTCTGCCAAATCTATCACTTTAATTTCTTTATGTCTCACCCTCCCCATCTATGGAGTAGAATAATAAAACTCACTTACCTCAAAAAGGGTGTTAAATGTTAATTAATGGGTTTCCATCAGTATCTGAAGACAGATGCTATAATTGCAGTACATTATTTTATAAGAAAAGTTACTTAGGAATACAAGCTTTTGCAGAATTAGGGAACTAAAGGCAGGAAAGACCTAATGGGTTGTGGAGTCTTTCTATCTACCAGCAGTCTGTTTTTTACTGTTTATTTATTGCTGACTTTTATTTTGCCTTTAAGCCAAACACTATGGGTTACTCGTATAGCATATGCTTCTTCACTCTGCACACAAATAAAAGCAGTGATCTCAAAATCAAGATAATATTATAATAAAACTTGATTGAGGATGCCAGAAGTGGTACGTATGCTCACACTGTGTAAGACACAGAGATCTCTGTGCATGCCACTTTCATATTAAGTAGGAGTTTGGTAAATTGAGTGGATTACTGGGATTTCATTAAAAATTAAATGTACAATTATTTAGATGAATTTTTCACATATGCTTGTGGGCAAACAATTTTTGATTAGTTGTTGACATATAGTACACACAGTGTGTGTGTGTGCATGTGCACATGTATATTTACATGCACGATATATAAATAAAATACAGACAGTAACATAGTGTTAGGAAAGTCCACTGGTAGTCATTAATTTGGGAAGTCTTATATAGGATGGAAAGAATGATCTTCCTCAGACTGAAAAATTGTTTTCACTACATCACATTAAGACTTACTTATCCAATAAGCACTATAAGAACTCAAGACCAAGCACAGCTCATCCCAGCTCTCTGCTCATTTTATCTAACTCTTCAAAGAAGTTTCTCTTCCAAATGATGCCATGGAAGTAAAGCCATGCAATGCCTTTTTCAGCAGTGCCTGTCACTGGCCTGGGGTTGCGGGATTTACATCAGTGGAAGGAACTTTCTCAGTTTGATTTTAATTAGAAATCAGGTGGTAAAGCTGGGGGAAAGATTTGTAAAGATCTGAAGTGTCTGAAGAGGAGCGGCTTGAATAACACTGTATTAGTCATGAGGCAAGGAAGGAAGAATGTTGTCATGATTTGAAAGTAACATTGTTCAGTAAACGAAGATGTGTGAAGCACTTGCTAAACTAAATTAGTTCCGAGGTTTGGTGCACATTTGTGTAATTCTGTTCATTGAAGCTTTGAACAATTGTGAAGGAAAAAACAGAAACACATCTATTAAGAAAAAAACGCTGGAATTGCTTTCTGGTGGTGTTTATCTGCAGCGATTCAGCTGCCATTTTTCATATTTCAGACAGAATAATTAATTGGCACAAATAAATAAATACAAATAATACAGTGTAATTCTACTCTGAATTTTATTTTGCAGTGCTGATCTAATGAAGACTTTGCTTTTCCTCACACAAACAGAAGTTGTAGAGAAGTTTTAGGACCCTGTGTCTCCTAAATTTTCTACAGCGACTGTTCCTTAATAGATGACCTTTTTCTAATGCATGGATTTGGTGTGCAGAAAGGGTAAATCTTGTGGTTTGACTGTACCCTGTAGAATATCATTGAGTAAGTGTAGCCATATACTTTTTATTGTATTATCTTGTGATTAATTTTTCTAAGAGTTGGTGCTCCCACCTCTTCGTGGGGAGCGGGGACGTGGTCTGCACTCTCAGGTCATGTTCTCAACTCCTTTAATGCACCTCTGGCATTTACCTGTCTATTTGGGACCTTTACCTTTGTGCTATTATACTTGTTGCTGTCTTACTTGGTTAAGAAGTACAAATAGCCCCAGCATTGCCAGCTGCAGTCCCAGGCTGGATCATTACTCCAGATTTGAGGTTAATCAACTGCAAATTCCATTAGCTTCATACAGAGTGAAAATAAAGAACAGACGGTCTCGCATGTGAGCCAGAAGTCAGGTGCAGCACAATACGGCCAGCCTTCAGGTAGAGGGATTTTTTTCCCTTCAGCTAACATCTCTGAGATAAGACCAAAGGATCAGATCAAAAAAGATTTTCATGAAAGTTTTATAGACTCCCATCCTTTTTTTTTTTTTTTTTTCCTTTTCTCTCAACTTCCAATGGCAAATGTTAGTTCTTTATTTGATTCTGGTGGGGTTTTTACCCCTTTTTCTCCTGAACACTATGGAAAATCATTGCTGAGAGTTATATTCTCAGACTTCTTATGTTCTTTAGCTACTTGTTGATTGTGCCAGCAACTTGCGTTATTGCTCAAGGAAGTCCTGTGTGATGTTTGGGGGGGGATATGGGGCCAGTTTGCTATTGAAGACCCATTTACTAAGATCCCAAACTTGCAAGTGCTGACATACACATGCACCTTGTGAGCTCTGCCATTGATTTCGATAGGACTTACAATATCAAAGCTAGACACACAGGAGAGCAGTAGCAGGAACCAGGCCTAGACGCTTCCCTGCTGTTTTTATTCTGTGCACTGTCTCCCACACACACCCCTCAGATAGTGTTTTTGCTTGTCATTGGTGGTTTTCTCATGAGTGCCTTTAAAATCTGTTTAATTTCCTCTTCTTTTTGCGTGTACTACAGGCAATCAATATTTATAGAAATTTAAAAAAAAAAAAAGTAATCTGCAGTTGTCTGAAAATAATGCCTCTGCCATATCTCGATTCTCTAAAGCAAAAGCTTTCCTATCAAATGGAAAGAACTACAGGAAAGTCAGGTCTGTGGCCAGAAGTTGAGATACTGCTGCACACAGAGTGCACTGCACTTTCCAGACTGAGTTCTGAAAATTTACGTTAGCATGGTGTTTGCCAAACAACGTGAATTTTGCGTGCTGCGGCTTTTCCCTTTTCTTTGCATCTTTATCTCTTCACCCGGTTTTGGTGGGGAAGGGAGGTGCCTCTGTGTGTGTGTGTGTGTGTGTGTATATCTCCCTATATACATATGTTAGATTATCACTGGCATGCCATTACAAAAGGTTAGGGAAAATATTGCTGCCAACAGAACTAAAGATTAAATAATCCAATCTCTGGGAACTGTAAACTAACAATCACTGTCAAATGGGCCCTTTCTAATCATAGTTTGTGGTGGAATGAAAGATGCAATTGTCTGGAATTGATGAATATGGGATCCATGCTGGCTTCGGGGTCAAAGGTGACTTCATGCAAAGGTCCCTTTCTCTCTGGCACTGCTTCCTTTGTATAGCATAGCTTGGCAGCTATCTCTTTGCACTTCGGCTACCTGCCAATGCAGCTGGTACTGTGCAACTGTCTGGTACAGACTACAAAGCATCACTCAGCAACCAGCAGCTCCGCATGGGGCCCCTTTTCTAGGATGACAAAGAAAGATGGGCTATACATTCTGCCATCTATGCCCATTAAAAAGACTCTTAAATTGCATTACTACAAGTTATTGTTAATTATGTAGTAGTCACTGGATCTGTATGATCCTTTTAGGGGTTGATATCTTTACTGTATGCTGGCAGTATAAGTAATCAAGAGGGAAAAATCAGTATTTTGTTGTGTAAAAAGTAAGTACTAACGTGGTAAGTTGCTCGTGCATAGCCATATGAACGAAACCTTCATTTGGATTATGTACGCCACAGGTTTGCGGCATATGCAGGAAAAAAACTGAACTAGACAAATTACTTGAGATGTTGTGTCCTTATAGTTTCAATATTCATGTTACAGTTAAGCTTGGGAAGTGTTTTTGTTGGTAAGCATTTATCCTGAAAGCTTGCTGGTTGTTAAAATGTGCCTTGAGCTGCAACAGAGAAGGAAGAAAACAAAGTTCTGGCTACATTAAAGTAAAAAATTTCAGTTTAGAAATCATGAAATTAACCAGTGTTTAAACGATGGGATTCTGATAATGGAAGTGGCATCACTGGCAGACTGACAGGACACTGATTGTCTTGAATACTTTTTTCCCTCGGTAGTGCATTTTCTTCCTGTTCTTAAGAAATCGTTTGTAGTGTGTCCAACAAAAGGAAAATCTTTGTCCTTCCTAAAGCTGAGGTCCTGGTTGTCTCCTGAGGAATGGCCAAGCTACTTCTGTTCTTCAGTTCAGGCGTGATGAATTGTACTGCAACTAAATCTGCAGGCCTGATTCCAGTGGATATTTTCCAACTCCTGTAAATCCATCAGTGTTCACATAAAACTGGAAGAGCTAATCTGGGGCAAGCGAGATTGGATTCACCTTCAGTAAGACATACAGATGACTTACGACATAGATCCAAGTTACTTCAACTTAAATATCTTGGGCCAAATGCTTAGCTCCTGTCAACTGGCATAGTTCCCCTGAAGTTAATGGAGATGTACCGATTTACTCCTCCTGCATTTTCTGGGACTTGTTTTTCCCAGGATTTCAAGGAAAATTCTGTAAAGAAAATGGTGGGACTTGTTTACTCTTGACTGGTTTTTTTCCTCTTTTCTTTTTGCCTGCTTCCTCTGCACTATTTATGATCTTGCACTTGCCTCCTGTAGAGCTGGCAGGCATCCTAAGATGTACACCAAATTCTGGGAAGGAAACAACACCATTTCTGTATAGTACCACTGCGAGAGCTAGTCTGTTGAACCACTTTTATTTCCTCTTTTGTTCAAATTACACAAAAAATCTGAGAGACACAAGATACGACAGGAGGAGATGAGAACCTTCAGTCTTCAGCTTCTCTCTTTCCTCCTTGCGTCTAATATTCCTTTTCTTGCCCTGTTCTGATATCGGCTATTTGAAATAGTTATATATAATTTAACATTATACAAAAGTATTGTCATATCAAACATAGTGAAATGGATTCCAAAAACACCATCTGGTATTTGGGAATGCACTGTGAGTTGGGAACGTGAGAAGAGATATTCTTTGCCACTTTGCTTGGGACCCAGCCATTAGCAGTGTAATTGCCAAGAAAAGGTGACAGGCTTCAGGCTTAATGCAAGTGGTTTTTTCTTTTAACTCTCTCTCTTCCCCAGCCTGTTAACTCTATGAGTCCTAAACTAAATGCAAAAGGCACTGTAAGGGCAATGCAATGGCAAAAAAAACAATAGGCTCCCTTAAATTAAAAGGCAGGGCAGAAAATGAAAACAGTCACTGGGCTCCTATAAGAAGACTAGAATAAGTGAAAACAAAATAAGCTTGTTGAGAGGAGGAAAGAAAACAAGACATGTATGCTTTAAAGCTGCAGTGTGCTACACAGAATTGTTCTCTTAAGTAGTGGATTTGTAATGATTAGAGTTTCCCAAGCTTTATCCAAAAGCTCATTTCAAAGCCGTCATTAGTTTCCTCTAATCCACCCAAAATTGCAAAACGCATATTGTGAAGGTCATCCATGACCATTCTAAACCTGGTTTATTTGATGTTATCTCACTGATTTCTCCCTATCTTCATCTATTCCTTTAAGGATGGGGGGGGAGAGATAGGGTTTAATAAATTAAAATCTCAGATGGATTTCTATGGGAATATTATTCTGATGTGTAGGAATCCAAAGGGCATGCATAGTACAGCTTATATAATTTTGTGTTGCTAGCCTGTATGCTACCATTGGCAGGTGTAATTCTAACAACTTTTGCCAATATTTCTCACCTGAGAACCAGATCAAACATGAGGGAAGTAAAAAATCAGAGATATTTGAACAAGGATCAAAGTCTCTGTATTACATTCAGGAAGGCAAATAAACTTTGCAGCAGAGGATGCAAACAAGTGAATAACACAGAAAGGTTTTAATCTTTATTGATTTCCATCTAACATTTGAAATACAGCCTTATATTAATTCTGAACTTAAAAAAAGGCCACATAGATTTGTTTCGGTATGTCAGAAACTGCGATGCTACGATAGATCTGCTATTAAATTACACAAAATAAAATGATTTCTGGTGGGTGTATCTAATGCTTGCCAAATTAGATGAAATGAAAGCTAACCCTCTTAGTCTAGCTGTTGTTTTTAAATATTTATGTCTTTAACAGACATTTGTGTGTGCCATGAGGGGGACTAGAAACTCCTTTGCTATCAGTCAGTTTATGTAGACATGCAAAATTCTTACAATCTCAGTACCAGACTCGCACAAAACGTTCGTCACCGCAAGTTCTTTCAATTTATTTGAAATAAGCTTGCCGATTCACCACGCTGCCGTTTTGGCTCCCGTTACTTATTTATTTACTGCGATTGCATTTCGCTGCAAATGAGTTCTGTACGCAAAATTTAGCCTACAAGGTGTAGCGCAGATTTTCAGCAAGGAGTTCAACCCTTCGGTGCAGAAAAGTTGGTGGCAGTCCCATGGGTGCCAGATTGCTTGAGGGACTGAGAGAGAAGCTGCGAGCCCAGAGCTTGCCCTCTCTGCCAGCGACCAGCCGTCGTGAAACTTTGCCCTGAAACAAACACCATAGAGCCGAGCCTCACCATGCATCCGAGTGGGAAAATAAGTGAAACATCACAAAAGGATCTTTCTGTTCTTTATGAGAGCTTGGGATTGGGGTGCAATTTTACCCCAGCCCTGCTCGACCTGACCTTCAGCGCTGTTTGCTTTCTAAAAGGCAGTGATGGTCTCTGATATGCCTCTCATTTAGTACCAAGTTTCTTGCTTTTGAAGCACATCAATCGAGGCAGTCCCCGATGCACTTAGTGTCCCAAACCCTCCTGACTGATAACCCAACCTGGGCAGCTCAGAAGAAAGATAAAGTTCTGATTTCTATCTTACAAAAACAAACACTCTTTTCAGGCAAAATCACTCTTCAACAGAGAGTGTTGTATTCTGAGTCTTGTTCAGTACCTGCTGCTCCAACAGCGCTGGCTTTATGGAAGCGCAGCTATCCTTGGGATGGAGCGGTGAGGGATGCATCCGACATGTAGAAGCACGGATGTTTTGTGTGTACAGAAACCGAGGCCACGCAATCAGTTAGGTGATAGAGGGACAGACCACACGTGGGATTCCTGATTCCCACTGAAAGAATCAAGAAACACAAAACTGTTTTGCAATTTAATTTCTGAAGGGGTGTATTCACCTATGAAAACTTTCATACAAGAGATAAAGACCTTCAATACAAATGAAACGTGATAATACTTTTTGCGTTACAGTTCCTCCCGTAACAGAAATTGCACAAATTGTCTCCTTTTTGACTGTGCTTTTCTTTGACCTTTTCCTATTGAATAATCTAAAGTTTTTAGAATGTATATTTTATTTAATGGGTTTAATCAACAACTAAAGTAACAAAGAATCTGCATCTTCATTCAGGAAGTTAATATTACAAAAGTGCCTTTTAAGCCTCTGTTGAGCAGCCACAGCCTCTGTGAACCAAAACCTGCTGCTATGATTAATAGCAGCAATACTTTCATTCAGCACAATTCATTCCCCATTCGTCCCCACTGCACAGCTTGGGGCACCTCGGGGACACCCTGGGTGTGTGCAAGCTGGAGCATCCCGTGCCTGGCTCCATCCCCGGGGCCCCGCGGCCAACAGCCAGGGATCTAAGTCCGGGCACACGGACGCTTTCTTGGGTGGTAAACTGCCAACTCCAGCAGCTTATAGCTTTTTATCACCTTAACAGGAATGTGCCACCCACAGCAATGCGGAATTATTAGATCTTTCTCAACGTTTTTTTCCCTTCTGCATAGAGAGCTTTGCCTGTTTTTCCCTTCCCAGCCTATACCAGGCTGGGGTTTTGTTTTGCTCTCCGGTGACATGATGACAAACTGCAAATGAATAATCAAAAGTACTTAGAATTAAAATGGCAAAAATATTATTAGTTGCTGCCCCCCCCCACCCCTACTCCCGCACCGCTCTCCTGTTTTCCTCTCCCTCCTCTTTTGACGGCAGGCAGAAAATGCAGATGCCAAGGCAGCGGAAGATATTTTTAAGCAGGAGCATCTGGCTCCTTGGCAGACTCCACAGGCAGTTGGTTTGGTTGTTTTGGAGTTGCCTCTGGGTCTGTCACATGTTTTGGCATCTGACTGATTGTCTGGGCTGCCTCCTCTTATTGGACATATTTTTTCTTTGACTCACCTTTGATTCTGAATTGTCTCTTTATTTTCATTTGCCAGTGAACAGCAACTTCAGCTGATCCTGGGCTTGTTTATATAGAAATAGTCCCTGTCACTCCCCGCCTGTGGCTCATGGGAGCCTCCTCCCTGCCCGGTCCGTGCTACCAAAGGTGCCTGCTGCGAACACTGCTTCCTTGGGATTCAGGTCAGGCTCCGAGCACTCCCTGGGAAGGAAACTATTCCAAGGAGGAGAATTTTCCTGCATCCAAATATACAGCCAAAAGCACAGAGACATTGTTCCTGATATATGCTGTACCTGTGTAGGGTTTTTTTTAAATATATAAGATTATTATATTGGGGGGGAGGGTTTGTCTTAAAACAGTGTAGGTTTTTAAATAGATTTTTTGCAGAGTATGAAAAGCTCTTTGAAATGACAGGTCTGTTCCCTGCCTGGAAGCCCGCTGTATGAAAAAAAGTTAGATGCTTAGCAGTATTTGTTTCTGCGTTTTCTTAGCATGGTAAATCTTGGGCAAAGCTAGGTTTTCACTCAAAAAACTTTTTTTCCCCCAAACATTGCGGTGAGCCAGTCTGGAAGCCTGTCCCTGCGACCTGCCCCAGCCCGTGGAGCTGACCCAGGGATTTTATGACTGCCAGGACAGCGAGGCTGGCAGAAACAGGTGGGCTCACAGCAGGGAGCAGCAGTGAAAGCCCCACCACAAGTTCTGCTGGGATTTTTTTAGGTGGCTAAACTAAATCTAATTAAACCAGAGCATGTTTAAATGAGCTTCAGTTAATGTGCACTTTGTATAACTCCTCTATTTAATAATGGCAGCTCTCGTTTTTATTATTAGTGCTATCGTTTTTCTGTCTTTCCTGATATTCCCAGGGATTGAATGCATTATTTATCAGAAGCGTTGGGGTTGGGTTTATATTTCTAAAATGCTGTTTTGGAACTGTCCTGTGAACTAGTCCTTGCTGTGCTCAGGAGGCACCGTGGAGACTCAGAGATGAGATGTAAATCTGTGCTTTCAAGCTAAAACGAGACCATATTCCATAGAGAAAGTGTTTTTCTTTTAAGGAGAAGGCAAATAGAAAGGGGGAAAAAAATGCTAGTTTTTAAATACATTTGTAGTTTTTTGAAGGTAACGTCATAAAAAAAAATTGTTTTTCACTAATTGACATAAAGAAGGCATCACGTAACTTGTATGTTGCTTGGGATTTTTTCTTAATTACACTAAATCAAATTAAACTCAATCAGGAAAAGGGTAGGGAAAAACATAATATGATATTTTAAAACGAAACTCCCAGTATGTGTTTTTCATTGAAGTGAAAGTATTGCCTAAGAGAAAGTTTGCCTCTCACTGACCTGTCATTTTTGCCTCAGTCAGGTATGTGTTTGGAAGCCCTATGTCTATTATCGCTGTAAATAGTAAGGATGTCAGAGGCTAGGGAACTGGCACATATGAAATAAAGCTATTTATTCCCAGGGCAGGACATTTTGGGCAGCTAGGCTACATCCTTGTCTCTTCCTCCTACCTATATGCAGCAGGGAACGGCAGAGTAGCTCCAGAGTTACTTTCCAGGTACTTGGAGTTCACAAACACAGAGGAAGATGACTATAAAGATTTTAAAACATGAGAGAAACTATATTTACAGTTACTTTTCTTGTGTGTGGAAAGGAAAAAATATTTTCAAACTAATTTTAAATCCTAAACCAATGACTGAAGGAGCAGGCAGATAAAAAACATGCGTGTGAACACACACACTTGCACGCACGCACACCTTACATAAAATTACTTTTACCATCTGATCCAGAGTCTTGGCATGACTGATTCCAGTAAAAGCCCCGGACCCCAGATCTGTACAAGAACATTAGTAAACATTTGCACTGAACACAATGTCACATACAAATTAAAGTGAGTTTCCAGCTCTCATGTTTGCAAAAGGAAGCCTGTGAGTACAGTAAATGCCTGTGTTCTGAAATCTTAAAAAGAAAATTACAATAAAACTAGCAAAACCTCCAATCTACACTGTGTTTTTAAAGTCATCTTGGTATTCTAGGGAATGTACATCATAAATTTTGAATAGATGGGATTAGCAATATCATGAGGGGGAATCCCAAAGGACCTATCTCCAGCAAGGAAGGAATCTTGTAAAAGACATTCACAATAAATCCTTTCATAGGCCTTGGCACTTGGATGTAACTCCATAGATTCCCTGTTAGGTTTTCCTATGAGGCGAAAAAAACAGGTCCTTTTGGGCTTTTGATTCTGTGAGTCAGTTTTGTGATCCGAAAGCACCATATGGGTGCTTTCACCTTTGTTTTTCAGCACCTGCAGCATTTGGCAGATACATGGCAAAGCAGAAGCAGCAGCACAAAACATGGTATTACTGGGAGAGGGAGATGCAATTCTGAACTGTCTGTCCTCTTGGGGCAAGCAAATAGCAGAAAGCAGCTAAGTGCCGTGCCAAACTAGTCCTGTGGGACGATGTGGTTACAATAACTAATTTTTAGAATAGCCTTGTTCATGCTACTCTAAGTCTGTGCAGCCTCATCCAACAGGAGACTCGATTTTCAAGGGCACAGCTCTAAAAGTCCAAGATTGAAATGTTTGCACAAGAGTTACAGTCTTCAGACATATTGCAGTTAAAGTGAGGGGGCTTTTCTGTCCTGCCCGTGAACAGTTAATAGAATAATAGGTAAGTCTTTAGGAGCTTAGCAATACTCTTTAAAATCCCTTGGATCTTTTAATGCTGTGGACGGATGGCACGCATTCACTGCAGCTGGACAGACATGCTTCTCAAGGAGACACCTTTAGCACTTCTGACTTGGTCTCTTGGCTTCTGGTGAGCCAAGTCAACACACATTTCACACTAAGCTAACTGTATTTCTCTTCTTATTGTTAAAAACAAATCCTTGGTCAAAATCAAGGTGTTCCAACAAATCCTTACCTATCTAGTTGTCAGTGTTGCATTTTCCAGATTTCAGGAATCCTTCAGACCAGGTCCATCTGTCTTGCTGTGTCCTTTTCTGTGGTCTGTTTTATGGCAACAATGGGCTGTGGGTCTCTATAAAACTGAATGAAGACTGCAAAATATATTGGGAAAAATAATGAAGTGGGCCACTTCTGCTTGGCAGGGAATGGCAGTCTTCAGTTTACCAATAGAGAAAAAGGGGTTAATGGATTTGTTCTATATTGAACACTAGCCTGTACAAGGCCGAGACTCACTCCATCACCACATCAACCCTTTTGTAGACCCTTAAGCATCTGCAAACACACTGTAAAAGATGAATGATGATCTTGACTTCTCTTCCCACTTGGCCAAGATCCTTCCTATCATGAACTTCAGTGATTTGAGCAAGATGGTTCTTCTTTGTAGCTGAACTAGGAAAGAGATTCATCTGGTTTCTCTCAACTCAAATGAATAGCGAGGGAAAATATAAACCTGTTTAGAAATCACTTCTCATCAGAACACAAATTGCTGGCTAAAGTCAGAACTAGGACTAAACATTATCTCATAAATCCCCGGGAAGCTGTGGCCAGTTACGTTGGTGTCACCAACAGGCCCTGAGCATCTTGATGCTGCTTGGGAGTGCAGGGAGTGAGGTGAAAATCAGCGACTAAGGAGTCTGAGTTTTGTAAACCTTTTTTCCACTTCAAATTGAAAGGTGCTGCTGTTCCCGATCAGACTTTCCAAAACAAGGACATGGCTTGGCCACAGTTGAGATGGATTTAGTCTCCCAGAAAAGTTGTTTTCTCTGCTGCCATCTGACACAGGTGGAGCTAGTGCCAACGTAGTGAGCATAAATTACAGCCAACGTGATGCGGAATATCTTGTGCACGGACCTATGTAGCTGTGTAATTGCTTGGCATGTCTTTGGCCCTTCACTTGTCCCAAGTGATAGGTGTGCAAATGGGTTTATAGGAATAATAATTCTCAAACTTACAGCCAGCTCTTTTCCTCCCTCCATTACCCTGCTGGAAAAGATTTCACAGCCATTTGCGTTTGTTGCAGAAGCCCGCAGAAGAGGTGAAGTTAATCAGAACTTTGGCTGTCACTCCGCTCCTAGCAGAGGTTTTTTGGAGCTGTGTTTCCGTGTTCAGAGTAATAGAGCTCGCCTCACGTTTAAAATGAAGTAAGATAAGAGTTGACCTGTGATAAAGAGAAAATAATGGCTTAAGATCTGGATCATCTGGAACCTAAACTGATCCACAGAAACTAATCCATGGACCAAAAAAAAAGAGAAGAAAATTGAAATCACATATGAACCAGAAATAATTCTCCTCCCACCTCTCAAGGTTCACACAGAAATGTGTGAAATTGAAAGGGCAAACCGTGGTATAAATTTTGCTCACCTGTTGTGACGCTGAGATCAGTGATACGCTGAGGTTATGGAAATGAATCCTGGGGATTCATTGCAGAGGATAGCAAGGAATATCAGGTGCTTTGTGCATGAAGTTTAAATTAATGTTTAAATATAACTCTGGAATGCAAAAGGAAGTTTAACTGTAAAATGTGAGAATGAGTATGTTCTTCTGATGCACCACACACTCACTTCCAGAGCATCAATCACTTTTTCTCCGCCTTCTTCATGAAATAGATCATATTTTCCTCTCCCATTCAGTCTTTTGATAAGGGATTTGTTCTTCAGCATCCTCCCCTAAGTACTGGGAGCCCCTCGTAACAAGAGGAGAACACTGTGCTCCCTTTGTGTTTGCCCTGGGACAAGGCGCTCTCCTTCTGTGACGACTTAAGCAAGATGGAGTCAGAGGGTTGATGAGCTCAGCAAGCCTAAACGCTGCTCTGTGGGTTTGGTTTTGTGGGTTTGTGTCTAATCTATGAACTTTACATCACCTAAGTGTAGATTCTCCCTGTGGTTTAGTACAAGCAGCCAAAGGTTGAATTCATACTGTGTTCTCACAGGTGAAACTTCGCTGACTTGTGCCAAGCAATATATTCTGCATGTTCCCAGTTTACATATTAAATCCATGGGGTAGAAGTGGGCAAAAAGTAGGAAATCTCCTATTACTTATGTACAGTGAGAAATAACATTCGGTGGGTGGATACAGTTTCTTACGGAAATGAGCTGTCTCTCCATTGAAGGAACATCTAAATAGAAGGGAATAGTTTGAAACATAAACTGAAGTAGAAAAATTCACTTCCTGCTTTATTCCAGAAAATACCAGTGATATTCCCCAGACAGGACATGAATATGTTATCATTGATTTAAAATCATTTGCACACATAGATTTTGACCTTGCTGGAGTGCAGAATCTACAGTGAACCGTTTGTTCACAGAGATGGAAGAAAATAATTGAGGTTTTTTTCAGGGTGGGGAAAATGCTTTGTAAGCAAGCAAGAAGTGTGTTTTGAAAGATGAAGGTGAGAAAGAGCAGGGAGTTGTCAGTATTGAGATACCCTAGTGTAATTTAAAAACAGCGTTTCTATTGCAGCTCTTTACCCTTTAATATGTGAAAATAAACTCATTCTTGAATTTTGCAATGTTTCAGTGCTGCACACCCCCTTTTCTCCCTGCCCAGCATTACTAATGTCAGGGACTATTCTTTGTACTGTATTTGTACAGCACCTATCACAGTAGGCTTCTGGTCCATTCCTCAGGCTCCTAAATGTTGTTGCAATAAATATAAATAACATCACTGAATTTCAGTATCAGTTGCAGAAGTATTTCCTCTTCCTGAGGAAAGAACTGGACTACTCTGGATTTAAAGAGCCAAGCTTTTATTTCCAGAAAGCAAAGCAAGTGGAAATGACAGTCTGCTTTTGGAGAACCCCATTGACCTGTAAGACCTTAGTTAATTTTGGCATAAAGTGAAATATTCATTGTTAGTGTGTTAGTGTTCCATACAGAAAGCCAAAAATGAATGCTTGGGGACCAGCTAGGAAGTTAGAAGTGTAAAACCTTCTCTTCAATAAACACCTACCTTGGGAATTTTTGGTGAAAATGAAGGAGTGCAAACTGGGGAGACAGCGATTTATTTACCACTGCTCTGGTTCATGTGAGTTCAGTTCTTGCTTTTCACAGCAACTCTGGGGAACTCATTTAGTCTATTTATTCCTCACTTTACCCGTATTTAAAACATCAGAGGTAACACATTATCGCTCTGTAAGGATGCTGTGAAGGTAAAACCAGCGGGAAGAGCAGCAGATACAGTGGTGTGAGCAGGTCCACCTCTGGCTGGTGTACACTGATTCGTGTTACAGCAATATGCAAATGTGGCAGGCTGTAAGCTTCTTTAGGTAGTGACCCTATCAGTATATTTGCATAATTGAGTTAAACTGAGAATGTCAGTAAATTATATAGATGCTGCACAATGTATTGGTGAAATTCTCTGAAATGCAGCTCAATAGTTGTAATAGAAAGTTGAGATTTTCCCATTTTCTTTGCATGAGGGGAGTTAGGTAAGACTTAGAGACTTCAGTCAGACAAGGCTGAAAAGATTGTCCTTTGAAATGGACTATCCTAAAATCACGTTATGCCGTAACAGGATTATCCATGGAAAGACAGAGAATTGATACCTTCATCCTATAAAAAGACAGCCTTAAAATATCTCCTCTTGTTAAACTGCTAGCCATCTTTAGGGCAAAGAAGTGATGAGTCAGCTACTTCACAAATTTCTGTGGCTTTGTAGGAAGAAGCATATGCAAGACGTGGTGTGATGAGTTATAACACACCTTTGTCATGCTAGAACATTTCCGAGCTCCTTCTGTAGTAATGTGCTTTCATTTAAAGGCATGAGAGCCCAAGCAGCCCAGCTCAGCCAGCGCTATGGAAGTGACTGCGTCACTCCAGCTATGCCGTGCCTGCAGTCTGTGCTCCAGTGATTGATGGATCCTTGAGATCCATCGTGACCTTGCTATTCGTATCAATGGGCATCCTGTAGGAAACCCCAGGGCTTCTGTCACACTGATACCCTCACAAGCCCATCACAAGTTTCATGTTGCAAGTACTTTTCTTTGAAGCTGCAATTCCTCTTTATTTAGCCTTCCCCAAGTACAGTTGTTTTGTCCACCTTCGGTATTGCATCAGCAAATACATTGCTCTGCAATCTTAGCTGTTAGCACACCACGAGGCAGTGGAACAACAGGGCTTTGCATATCAGCAACTGTGTTTCTGGTCTCTTTTATCTGTTGTTGTTCTATTTCTGACCTTGATTATTACAAATTTATCTTCAATATACTCCCAATCTCTCTCCAGAATCACAGTGGTAATAATATCAGGTTTAGGGAAGCAGAAGATTCACTTACAGTGTTTCTTGCCTGAACTCTGGACACAGGACAACGTGTCTTGATGCAGTAAAAGTGGGGCACTCCACTTAAAAGAGAGTTCAGGACAGAGCAGAACAGACGGGAGCTTGTGTCCTAAACACAGGCTGAGTATCACCGCTGTAAAGTAGGTTATGCCACCAAAAACTATGAAGAAGAGTGGCAGGTTGGATGGGGCCTTGAGCAACCTGGTCTAGCGGAAGGTGTCCCTGCCCATGGCAGGGGGGTTGGAACTAGATGATCTTTAAAGTCCCTTCCAACCCAAACCATTCCATCATTCCGTGATTCTAAGAGAAAGCAAAACTCAAGTAGAACAAGTAGTGTCGCAGAAACAAGAAATTATTTCTGCTTGGGCTACCTGGGGCTTCTGATCTCCTACACTGACACGCTCTGGTCACTGACCCAGGCTTCTGAGGACACCTTGCCAGTGACTCCAGAGTGTTTCCTTTGCAGTCCCCAGTCTCTGTCCCAGCCTCATTGCTCTCCTCCGTTGGCAGCAATCCAGGTGAAATTGTACATTCTTCCCTCTCACAACTGATAAATGCAGAGAAGCATTTTATTTCATTTTTGAGTGGTTTGAGCACAGGGAATGGTACCAATAAAACAATGAAGCTCCTACCAAATATGACATAACGATTCTTCGAGGTCACATCATTCCCTTCCTAGATAGCAGAGCTGTTCTGGGGCTGTCAGCCCATTAGTCTGATAGGATTGTCATGATAACCAGAAAAATACAGTCAGTCCTAGCTCAGAGAAAAATTCTTTCCTCTTGAAAAAGCAAAGCTTTCTATCTCTATGTGCCCTGAGCTGCAAGAGGAGGTGACTGAAGTCAGAGCGGTTCCTACAAATAGAAATCTTTATCATTGTAAATCAACTTGGTGAGTAGCAATCGACTTCTTTGTCTCTAGAGACATTTAATAAAGTACCCTGCAACCTCTTTGTCATCCATTAGTCACCAGATATTGGACATCCCATTTTAAAAGCACCATTTCTTTTTTTTAAATATATAGTCTATGGAAGACCTATATTTTACTTCTTTTGGATGGACACATTAAAAGGATATTCTTACTTCCCACTCTGGATTGAAAGTGCTAAGAAAATCCTGTTGTACATGAAGAAAATGTAAGTGCACATTTAGCAGGGACTTTGCTTTCCTTTTTTATTGCTAATAAGGCGTACACCTCCAGCCTACTCTGGAGGCCAGACCATCCCCCAGAACAGTTGCTGAAATTCAGCCTGCCCAAGGATTTAGGGAGAAATGGCATTATGGAAAATAGGGAAAACCGTTGTTTCCCTTCATATAATATTTAACAAAACCTGTAAGCTAAAATATAGATTCAAATTTATCAGTTGCTGAAGTTCATTCATCTGCACATCTTGAGGAGTAAGAGCATTTTCTTGCTTTTAGCTGATTTGCCACAAACCTCTGGTTCTGCCCGTGCTGCAAGCAAGTACTCATTGTAACAGACTTTACTCCTCAAAGGCAAGAACTGCCTAAGGTTGAACATGTCACTAATCTGAGCTTTGGCACAAAATAAAATACAATCCAAGTCTTCATGGAGACAGAGCAAATCTTGAAAATCCGAACCCTAGAAAGTCTAAAAAAGTCATATAACAAATATGAAGGGTGTATATTTAATTGCTTCTGTTCAGTCTCCTGATTCTCTAGTCAATGTCATGATTTTTGTGGGGTCTGACGCATGATTTTTGAAATCGATAATGCCACTGTTCTCACAACAGGGTACTGTTTAAATGGGCACTTTATTGTAGGACATCTTGTATCACTGTGTAACTGGACCCCAGCTCCCCGAGAAACTTTCCATTTTTAGCTGTTCTGTCCATAGGCTGATGACACCAGCATTTTCCTTCTGGACAAACTTCTTCCCGTTTCCTTACTCTGCATCCCAGAGTAAGACTTCAAAGATGTGCTTCCACAGCAGGGCAGGTGAAGACCTTGCTGACACTTTGCAATCAGTGAAACGTGGTTTTAGCTGCAGTGACTGATTTCGTAGAACAGCGAGCGTAGACAAGACTTAACTAAATGTCTGAGCGGTGAGGAATGCCTTAGTTGATATTTGCACTTTTCGGTAAACAGCTTGATATTCACTGTGACAGAGTTTCATTTCTCTGGAGTGCTTTATTACATGCCTTTTATTGGCTTTTTGAGTTCAGATTCTTTGACTGGTATATTAATTTTATTTTTTTATTATATTTCCTCCTTTTATGTTCTGCAATTACATTAACTTAGCCTTTCCCGATCAATAATAGCTGCAAACAGTTTGCCTTTCACTGCACATACAAAATCTGTAATAATGGTCTTCAAGTCTTTATAGTTTCTTTAGTGGTGTTAAATTTATTATACCTTATTAGCATAGAGAAAAGGATCAGTGAATGACCTGCTACAGTAGAAGGCGAGTAGCAGACCTAGCATCCACTTCTTGCAAAAAAAAAAGTACTCTAGAATGGAAAAAAAAAACCAAAACCAAACATTTTTTCTCCAGAAATTTGTAGCAGGGCTATAATTATCAGCATAAATTCTCTATGGTAGCTTTTAAAACCTGTGCAAGCTCTGTTTAATTTCTTGAGCATGTTATTAGTTACTCGGTCCCTTTTAGCAGTAGATGAGGTCAAACGGAATTATCATAATGGTCCTTTCTGGCCTTAAAAATCAAAGCCAATGCTGGAAGGGCTTGACTGTCCCCAGTCCGAACTCGAACGTGCAGAGAAAGGCAAAGTGTGCTAAGCCTCCGTCCTGCTGCTCCCCTCCCCTCTGGTCCATGGTCCTCTTCACTCCACTTAAGCCCCGGAGCAGGAATAGGCGAAGGATCCCAGTGCTGCCTCCCTCATCCAGCAAAGCAACTGGGAAGGGGCAGAGCCCTGGACACGGCGTGCCGGCGCACAGAGCCGGGCGGCTGGGAACGGCCACAAACCCTGCAGCACCAATGTGATGCAGGGGAGACGGGAGCCGCATGGAGAGTCAGGATGAGGGCACCCGGTACTCGGGGCAGCGGGCGCAGTGGATCCTGCCCCACGGGCTGTGTGGGGACAGGTCAAGCCAAGGAATGCTTGGCTTCTCCTCCTGGGGGGGAAGAAAGATTGTTCATATTATTTTCTGTAGACTTCAGGCGAAGTCTTACTCGTTTTATTTACAGAAACTGTTTCGAGCCGTTGACTTGAGCAACACTACTCTTATGGGTAAAGGAAACAAGAATTTGGCCTCATGACAACTTTAAAGTCCTAGGATTTATGTTCCTTGCATCCTTCAGATATGTTTGCAAATGTTGACGCATACTCCTAGATTTTTACTCATAAAAATGCTGCTTGTGTTTTGGGGTTTCTTAGAAAAATATTTTTAAATCACTTTCCACCCTTAAGGGCCGTTTGAAATTCACACTCCCAAGGCAGTAAAACAACACTACAGGTTTGGTTTTAACTGGGAAAAGGCAGGAAGCTGAGTTTTAGTACACTGCTCTCTGAACAGTAGGTGATTTTGAAGACAGCGTTGGTGTCAGCTCTGAATATCCCATCTTGTACTGGTCCAACCAAGACTGACATATTTTATTTTTTCACTTTGCCTTTCCAACATTTAATTTTATTAGCTGGGAAAAAAAAAAAAGTGGACATAAACTTTTAATGGAAGTGTATGAGAACTGACACATCAGGAGCAATTACAAATACATGTTGTGTAACGTAAATCTGCAGGCACTTTTTACAAACTGGAGGCTTTGGCTCTGTGCAGTTCAATGGCCACAAACATTCTTGTCTGCCAGTAAAAAAAAACATATTGTCTTCAGTGTGATGTATACATAGAAAATATGCATTTTTTTAGCATGACTCTCTCTGAATAGGGATTGAACCCAGCACCTCCCTCCCTGAAAAGCATGACCTTCTGTTTGAACTTCATGGTTACTGCCTTGTCCCCTGGAGGTCCCCACTCCAGGCCACGCGTGAAACGTTCCATCACGCAGGGCTCCGGCAGGAGCAAAGCTCTGCTGCTCCAGCATGGGGCACCCAGGAGGGAGGAGATCAGTCCATGCTCCCAGCAAGCTGAGTGTGTGCTTACGAATGAAGGGTCAAGCTGGAGCATATGATGAAGCAATGCTGCTTTAAGTCAAAAGTCAAAAAAACCCTCACCCTTTCCAAGGGGCATACTAATACCCAGATGGATTTGTTTGCTTCCACTTACTTTTCGCAGTACTTACACTGACTTCTGTTGTTATAAGTAGTACTAATTAAGATCACTGTGATTGCAATGAAACACGATTCTGCGTGCATGCAATACCATATGTTACCAGGCGATTAGGTACGGGTGCTGTCACAGCTTCTATAACCGCAGCGTCGTGTCCTGCTCTCTACGGAGCTGCAGTGGGATCTCAGCCCTCTGTGCCTCTGCCGCTCTCCCCCCTTGTACCAGGGATGGGGTACCCCCACAGCTTTGCCACACCAGCACCAGGGAAGTGGATGAGCTGGATTTGGGGCAGGCTTCTCTTTCTCTTCTGATAATTAGGGATATTGCAAGAAAGTGCTAAAGAGATGTTGTGAATATGAGCCAGTGCAGGTATGTTGGTCCTAGACCTCCTGGGTATGAGATGAGGGGAGGGGTTGGGACTGGGCTGGATGGGGTAGGAAGGGAGAAGAGTGCCCCAGTGCCATGACCACCAGCCTGTACTGCATCTTTCAGCAAGGGGTGAAGGCTTGGCTTCCCACCCAGTAGAGGTCAGCTGGTAAATAAGGAAATAATGAACCTCTGTTCCACGTGCTCCCATGCCCCACAGCTCCCTGTACCACCCTTGGAGCCTCTGTGGTGTTGTGACACTTCCAGCGTGTTGGTATCATAAAGGATTCAACTGATTGTTCCTGGCACTCGTTGAAAGACGCATTGTTGTCATTTTTCAAGGTGAAGCTTCTCTGCCACTTTGCATATGCCTCTCAAGTGGTAATCACAGTCTTTTCAGCCAAGGAGAGTCTCTCGATTCAATGTACTTTGTCCTGTAAAGCTGCTATTAAGCAAGACAAAATGGTGAACATCATATTGTGCAGCTTCTGTTTTAGCCACAGCTGACAACAGGACTGGGAGAAGGGAATTGGATTCTGATTTCCTATAGGATGGAGCAGCATTGCTGTAGCCCTTCTGAGCTCAGGGATGTAATTAGAAAATGGGTCTATAAACAAAAATTCACCATTATGGAGCAAATAAAACCAAAGGGTAGTTAATCCAGGGATATATCACACATCAAATTAAATCTCACTTTGCCTGCAGTAATAACAGAAATAATTCATTAAGATAAACCTCTAGATTATGCACAGCATCTGGAGATAGAATTAAGACCTTAGCTGCGAGTGCATGTGCATGCACACTCCATTCCTCCCCCCTTCAAAAAATGATGCCAGCATAAAAGACAGTTTAGAGTTGACTGTTGAGCTTTTCACATCCATTTCTTTCCGGCACTTACAGAGAAAATAAATGTGGTTTTCAAAGAGAGCTGTCTCTGGAAAGGTAAAAAATTCCCACATCCTTTTTTCTGTGAAGGAATGTAACATGATGTAGGGGCCCCTGTGCAGAGTCAGGACAACTCAGAAAAACGTTGACGTGCAGCCTTGGAACTTGTTGTAACTTCTTATGAAGTCAGTCTGAGTTTTTCCATGTATTTCAACAAAAGTTGAAAGAGATCCTTCTATCCCCTCTGTCTCACCTGTACAGTGGAAATAATACTGGTAGTGAAGATGTTAGTGGGCTGTTTCGAAATGTATATTATCTTAATGCTAACCATGGGATGTCAAGTTTCATCTATAGAAGTTGGGCATGCCGATAGAATTAGAACTGAATCTGCATCTATGTGCAGTCTGAAGGTATCAGTGTTAGCCCAGAATCATACTAAACTGGCAGACATGATCCTATCATGGACCAGGGAAGAGCAGTGCATTACTCTGCAGCCCACGTTTAGCCAATTTTCAATAAAATCTGCCATTGTAAAGCATTTCCTTCCTGTAATCCTGAATAATATTAAAGATGGACAAACTGATTTGGGTTGAATAAAATCAAATCATGAAGCCTGAAAAAACCTTAAGCTGAAATGGATACAAAACTTGCTTATCATTTCTGTAAGCTGTTTGGGACAGAAATTCTCTCTTCCATGTCTGTTTTCATAACTCTGGTGCAGACCCACTCTTACTACTCTGCAACAACTCTTACGACTATCAGGAATGTGCTACTGGAAGTTCTCAAATACTTTGACTCTCAATAGGATATTATTGCTGCTCCTGTTCTTGTTCCAGACCTTGCTGTCTTGTCTTTCATTCAGAAAAAAAACTCCTTAGGACATGCCCAGGATGCTGTAGCAGAGCATGCTAAAGAATATGCTAGACAAACCTCTGCCAGGAACAAGCCTGCTTTTGGACAGAGCATCTCACACGGGATTTATCAGGGTCCAGACCAGCTCTGTTTTCATGAACCCATCAGCAAACCGTATGTTAAAAATTCTTACTGGCAAGAATTATAATGGTATAATTGGTAGAGCAGAGATAAATCAGCTCTCATCCATTTCTGAAGGCACTCTATTACATTCAGACAGTTCAATCACACTCATTTTCTTCTGGACCTTTCTAGAAATGGCCTGCCACCTTGTTTCCCATCCATGCCCTGCAACAGCTGTTACAGCAAATGGATTTTTCTATGACTCGTACTGAGTAATGGTGGGCTATAAATTAGTGCATGCTTGGGAGCTCCCAAGGAATAGCAGCCACCATCTAATTACATTTCTAATTAAGCTTACAGGGAGACTAAAACCAGTAAAGAATAAATGTGTGGACTTCCAGCAAAATATGTATTTGGAGAATACTGTCAGGGCTGCCCAAAATATGCTAGAGAGCACGAGGCAAATTGAGACAGTATGAAGTCCTCAATGAAAGATGACTGTGTACACAAAGGATTTGACAGTAAACCCATGGGAAAGGATAGTGATGAGTTTGAGATGCAGGCATGAATCCAAAAAAGAGAAAAGGCCTAGCAATGGGTGCCTAAAAGAGCAGATCAAGAAGACAGGATCAGAGGGAGTGGGAAAGCCGCAACAAAAGCCAAGGCTGAGAACTGCCAGATCATAGTCTGTGCTGCAACAGGGCTTTCAAATCTCCAGGGAGTGGGAATAGGGACTAGCTACTAACTCATGTGCAAGACACCATTGAATAGGCTTAAATCATTTTTTTTTTTCCTCCAGAAAAGACCTCTGAAAGGGTCCTCTACTCAGCCTGGCAGCAAATGTCATAGGATTCTAGCTTCAGGGGGAAAAAATTCCTCTGGATTTGCCATTAATTTTGCTGGAAAAAAGCCTGAGAGGTCACGTAGTACATTCAGCTATCCAAAAGCATGGTCAGCTTTCTGATGTTGTCAAGACCTCCAGTGATGAATAATCTGTGACCTCTCGAGACAACCTATTTCAGTGCTTCACAGAGGATGTTCAAACCCCAAAGTCTCGCCTTGCAGCTCCCATTGCTTCTCATCCACATTGGGTACTAGGACCTCAAAAAGACGTGTTCTACAGGAAACAGTGGAAAGGCCTGCAAATATGAAAAAAGGAAGCTATAGAGAGGAAAGAAATAAATCCTTCTCCCACCTCTAACCAGGTCATGTTATCTACCACTCCAATCATTCTTCTTGTTTTCCCCTGACATATCTCAAATTAATCTATATCATCCCTTGAATTATGGTGCCCCAAACTCATTCCTCAGAAGGCAATGTTGCAAAAATAGATTTTCACCACTTTAGCTGTCTTGGAAAAGGAAGCTGAAAGGGGCGCTTGAATATAAGAAATTCCCGTGCAACTTTTTTGCATAAAACAAAATTAAAAGGAGATGAAAGAAATGGTGTATCAGTGCTGTGGACAGAGATTTAAAATCGAGCTGTTTGGCTGAAACAAACAGAAAAACAGGCTCAGCTTGCATGTAGCCAAATTCTTGCAAGCCTTTCTATAGCTGACAACAACAGAAACCTAGTAAGAGCTGCTGCTCTGAAAGGTTTCTGCCAGTCTAAACTACTGCCAGGCTGGACGTTAACAATAAGTCTCTAAGTCAACTCAAAAGTAAAATCAAATCTTTACAAATAAGGCTGAATCTTGCCATTTAAACAGAAACACTTGCAGAAGGAGAGTTCAGACTTTGGTTCAAGGTATGACCCTGTTGGCTTCCAGGTGTGGAATATGAAACAAGCTGCCAGCCAGGACTAGGTAGACTTCCAGAGCTGCAGGGTCTGATTCAAGATGGCACACATCAAGTCACTCGAGCCTGGAAATCAAATAAGAAACTGCTCAACGGGCTTTTCACTCAGACCCCTGTTAGGTTTTTACTGCATCTAGGACAGAAAAAAACCTACATAACCAGCTTTTTCCAGTGTTATTTTTTGTTTCCGCTTTAGTTTGTGAGCAAAATCGTCAAGTGGGAAAAGCAATAAAAAAAAGCAAACAGAATTGGGTTGGGTCTAGCTTGACACATGGGCTTGACTCGTTTAGAGAGTCAGCATGTGGCAGGAAATACAAGCGAACAGGGCCAGATGAAATGTCCATCCAGGGCTGGGGATGGATAAATCTTTGGAAAAGGAGGGAGTTATGGCAGAGGTGTCACTTGGAAGGTAAAATGGGGAGAGATCACACAGACTTTTTGCTTTTCTGTTTCCCAGTTGGAGAAGGCCAGGCTTTGAGGTACTGCTTTGCCCTCTGTGTTCTCCAGCAGGTTCATTTAGTGGAACCTTTTGTACCCTGCCCATGGAACGTGTCCCATGGACCATGACTGGTCAGCAGGCCCACGGGAGTGAAAAGAGTGACCTGTACATGCAGATTTCTCTTCCAAGCCCATAATCACAAACATTACTGATTTGCCTCCTCCCTCAAAGAGGCCTTATAGTATTTGAGATATCCCTGCATCACAGCCCTGGACTGAATTTAAGAAAAGGTACTTATTTATTGCCTTCTGCGTATTAATAGTCCTTCCTCTTTTTTTTCTTTCTCTTTTTTTCTGGTTTCCTGTGTGTGCTGAAGCATTCAAATGCCAGATTATTCCTCCAATATTCCTTGTTTGTTTATTTGTCCGTTCCTATAACTGACTTGCGTCTCTCAGGCTGTTCTGACAGTACCTTTCCATGTGATCATTCCTTCTGTGCCGATGCCAGCTCCGGGGTACTGGTACTTAAGCCTCTTGTCCTCTGCAAGGTAACTGAGCTTCCACACTGAGCACTGACACTTGGAGTTTTGAAACTATCACTTGCTTAATAACTCTACATCCGTCATTCTTGGATGAAATCCATGGCAAACAGAATGTGAGAAAGTGAAAACTAATGAGCGTCTTCAAGAAAGGATAGGGAGCTTCTGTTATTTCATTTAGTCCTAAGAGTTTAACTTCTGGCACCTCCATCACATTTCCAAATGGTAACTAAAGGTTGTTACTTTTTCAAGTTGTGCTGTGTAGCACATTTCATCAATTAAAATGCACCCTCAATGTAAAATCACAACAGGGCCAGCCTGGCATGAAGGATGCTATCATGTCATTTTTTTTCTTTTTTTAAAGGATACTTTTGTTTCAAATTGCTGAGATCTTTATAGAGCAGATTTAAATTAAAGAAAACACAGATTTAAATATAACCATGAAAAGAATACAACATGCGTTCATCTTGGAGTACTATGCAATTTACACTCCAAGTGGAGCTAACTGTGCTTTGTGTGCTCTAGTTTCATGGTGTTTCTAATGGTGATTATTAACTTTCTTTGTACTGAAAGGACATAAATATCTCCTTTATTATGTGGGGTTTTATGCGATGACCCCATATGGGTCCGAAGTTTCCATGGCATTGTTATCAGATTGCACTTTCAAGACAATTGAGGACATTTTAAGATGAAAGACTCAGCGCTGCACAGCAGTTAGACAAGGAGGGTGAGAATTAGAGTACCCAGGGTCTAGCCCCAGCTCTGACTTCCTACACCGCCTCTGGTACGTGGTACAGTCCTCTGCTTTACTGCCCACAGCTACTCTGAGCAAGTCACTCACTGCTTCCAACCCTCTTCCATTTACCTGGGATTAATAATGTTTGTGGGCCAACGTTTCGTACAAGTGTAGTGCATTAGTGTTTTCACTCATTGTCTTTTTTTTTATGGCTGCATCTGCACAGCAGGCCCGCTCTTTCAATTCTGCATTGGTACATCTGAGGCTGCTCAGCAAATCTGAACCACCATCTCTCTCCTCTGTCTTCCCTGATTATGTCTTTACCCCCTGTATTTCTGTTCATGATAGCTGAAGGAGGACAGAACTGGTGAAGGATGAAAGCAGTGAAACACAGTCCAATGTGTGAGTTCCTAAACTTACCAAAACTTCAGTCACGTGACAGAAATTCAAATTGCAAGGGTTCCAATTTTGGCATTTTTACCAGTGGACTGAAATGAAAAAGTCCTTTCTCTGTTACAAGACAGCAACTGCACTCTTTGCAGGTCCTCATTAATTAGACATTGCCTACCAAATCCTAACTTGAACAGAAATGAAGTCAAGCGCCTTGCTCCATGCACAACCAGCATTCCCTGCTTTCCCTCTCATTTGCTCAGGCTGAGCTTTGCATGTTTTTGTTGCAGTTGGTATCAGGTAACAAACTCTCATAAAAGTCTGTCCCTAATGAAAATGATACAGCAAACATCCACCTGGCAGAGTACATTACTGGGTACCCAAATTAGACTAGTTTGAGTCAGACATCTAAAGAAGTAGAAGTTTAGGCACCCCTACCACTTCACAAGGGTACATCTTCAATCAATCCTGCTTTGGCACTGGCTCAGCTGTCTCATCCATAAGTGACATTAGGACCAAGGGCACTGATAGAAAAGAATTCCCCACACTATCCAAAGGAAGTCTTCCTCGTGCTAGAGCAGAAATGCAAAGCTGAAACAATGTTCAAATCCCATGACATTCACAGCTCAGAGATTTGTTAGAAGTGCTCTGAAACCAAACTGAATAATGATCTGTCGTTTTGTTGCGTTTAAAGTTGTTGACATTTCATTTGTTCTCTTTTTATGTCAGACAAAACTATATCGTGATGATTTCAGCTGCAATGATCAATAGGAGAGGTGGGTCAGCCAGCTAAATAAATGCAAGCCTTGCTGATCTACATGGTAATTGTTATATAGCTGATCTGCACCAGCTTACGCTAGCTAAGAATATGGCCTTTCATTTCTATTTTAGCAAAGTTTGGGAAAGTTTCAGATACTAATTTTTGTGCTGAGTTTTACCATCTCTTTGAGTGGAGGGTGATCCTCCACGGAAATCTGAAGCTGTTCCAAAGCTGATTTACACAAAAAGTGCATTGATTTTGCTAGAAGAACAATTTCACATGACCTCAAAGTCCCTGAATTTCCCAAGTGCTGGGTTCAAGTAAATACGTAACTCGGTCTCCTTCTGAGTCTACTAGCAATGCCTGGAATCATTTGTATTCACAACAGTTTTCCAGACTGAATACAGGACCAGGATTTAGGTCTGATGGAACGAGGTAGGGACAAAAGTAGGTCAGGCTTGGAATCGTGCTTTACCAGCCTGCACACTTCAGGATGAGTGCGGATCCCGAATGTCTGCAGGACTAGTGATGATTTCTGTCTGAATCACTACTTAAGATTTCATCAGCAAAATGATGTACTGGTTCTATTTTCACAAGTCTGCTCAAGTGCTTGTGAAATAGATTTTTGGTTTTATATACATGTCCTCCTTACTGCAAATACTGTGTGCTCAGAAAGAGAAGGAGCAATTTTTTTCTATTGATCAAGCGAGTGAACAGCCATTCATTTAGCAGAGTATCTGTATGTTCTGTACAATTCAAATGCTGCCTATTCAGCTAGTCAAATATCTTTGTTCTATGTCCAAGTAGGCATTTATTCATCACTACATAGCCCTGCAATTCAAAGGCTCAGATGTTTAAAGATATATATAGGCGGTATTTGGCTTGCAGTGGCATGCTTAGATGACTTGGACAGCTAAGTCCCATTGGACATCTAAGTCCTCTTGTTAAAGGGAAACAGAAACCTAGGTTCTGATAGCTAACTTTCAGGCACCTACATGACTTCAACTATATCTCCTAGACGTTTAAAGGATCTATTTTCTGTGACCATAATAAGCATATGTAGCATGGATAGACATATGCATATCCAGGTTAAAGGATGGGCATATCCAGTGACCTGTTTGCATTCTGAAATTTGCTGGTATAGAACCAGAGTACTTACTTAATCCATACCTAGAAGAATTTGACTGAGAAGCTACAGCTGGTGTGCTGCAGTTGATGCTTATTAAACACATAATCATTTCAATCTTACCTTGTGCTTCCCCATCTGTTTGTATCTACTCTGTATCTCTTCTTGCACTCAGACATGAGCAATTTTGGATAGGGACTGTCCTTTCACTGAGTTTTTACAGTCCCAAGTACAACAGAGCTCCAAACCTGCACCCAAACAGAGAGATGATGGCACTCATTATGGAAGCTTCCTGTGTTGAAGGGGATTATTTTCAATACTTCCATGTGATGGATTTACTTGGAGAGTTACTTGGAAGATGTTTCTGTTAGGTATTTAAGGCCAGAGCTTTTGATCATCTAGTCTGACCTCCTTTATACCAGACTGTAGACATTCATCCTTTTATTCCCAAGTGGAGGAGAGTGATGTATGTTCAGCTGGAGACTGACTTCTGGAAAGGCATCCAGTCTTGTTGAGATGAGATCAAAGGAAAAAAAGAGATGTTCTTCTCGTCTCTGCAATAGTTTGTCCCAGTGATCCGCTGCCATCACAGCTGAATGTCTTGTGCCTTGTTCCTAATTCTAGTGGACTCTTATGGACGTGCTTGTCTCTTCTAGACCGTTATATCTTACGGAAGTTGAATAATAATGAATAAGCACCTCGTAACTATTTACATGATATCTGCATCCAATGAGGCAGTGTTCCAAGTGACACAGGTGTTGATATCAAATTGAGAGTGGCTCAGTCTCTCTTGGCAATAATAAAAAAGCTGCCAGTCTTCTTGCTTCACCAACGTCTACTGTCACCTCCAGAAAACCATAAGTTTCCTTTGCTTTTACTTTGGTTTCCAAACAAACAAACAGAGAAGACACCAACCTTTCCTAGTCCTGCCTTTTGGGACACCTATAAAAGCAGGACTCCCTATGTCTACCCCATAGTGCAACTTCCAGTTTTAACTGGGGATTAACTTGTCCCTTATCATTTCCTGAGTTTGTTCAGAGCAGGGTTTAAAGCATCTCCAGAGGAGCTCCCTTCTCACGGAGCACCTTGTAGACAACACAGTGTGCTCAGCTCACCGGTGTCTGCCAGCAGAGCAGATCAGCACTGAGGACACTTTACCCTCTAGCCCTTCCTTCCCTCCTACAGGGTAGCAGCTTTGCCCGAAGAAGGTGCAGGGAGCACAGAGACGCGTCATGGTACTATCTTCAATTTGCTGTTGTGCGTGTGTGGTTTTTTGGAACCAGCTCAACATATGTGAAGGAGAGTTTAACCAGAAAAGGAAATATAAGCAAAGTAGTTGCATCCTTTTGCAATCAACTGTTTTTGAGGCTGGCCATCATGTGCTTAATGAGAAGACTTTTTCCAGTTACCAATGAATAGTTTTATTTTACGTAATTGCAACCATTTCAGTATGACAATTAAGATAGAATGTTACCTTTGGGATGGGATCAATTAAAGGTTTGAAAATTGAATTTGGGATCATGATTACTCTCTTTTGCATCGCTCTAGTATTCTAAAATATATAATTGTATGATTCAACCCTTTTTCATACATATAGTAAATATAACCTTTCAGGGTTTCTTTTTAAGCAGAAACAGATTTTTAGAGGCCTACCGGTAACTAAAACCATAGCATAATGGGGAAAAAGGGTTTCCCTATTTGATTAGAGGAGATTTTAAACTTATAGTACATGAAAATGTTGAATTTAGTGTAATTGGTTGTCGGATTTCTTCAGAATTGAAATCATTATGCCCTGGCCACATTCCAAGACATCTTTTCTTTATTTTATTCTCTCTTTTTTTTTTTTAAGTTACAATTCAAAACAGTGTGGAACACGCTATAATGTTGTAGTTGGTCATGTAATGTCACCAAAGCTGACTTCTGAATATAGACAAAGGACTTCATGTGCCGGAGTGCTCCACCGGTGGAAAATTGATAGCAGCATGAGATATGCTATTACAGGCTTTTTGTTCTACCTCCAAATTTGTGCTGACTAAAGTGCTTTTGTGCCTGCACAGGAGAAAAAAAAAATCTGTCTAGAGGAGGCTGGAAGCTTAAAACAAATGCGGCATGGAGGGCATAGATTCTTAAGCAGGACTGTGTGAATTTAGCTGGAGCTCACTAAATAACAACCAAAGTGCTTTATTTTTGTCAATTACTATTTCCTGAAAGGACATGAATCACAGGGAAAATGATCAAGCAGCAAAGAATAAAATTCTCTCCAAGACCAAAAAAGTAAAATGAAATAGAAGAATTAAGCAGTGTTTCCTAACTCTTGTCAGTCCAGCTTGGAGTTATTGCCAGGTTTGTACACACCACAATCTATTCAAGCATTACTGAGAGATAGGAACCAGAGATGCAGTTTGAATGCAAATTAAGCATGCACTTTCTTCCAAAGCAGCTTGAAAAAGTCAGCGTGACCATGGATATACGCCCCCTTCCTCCACCCTCCTTCCTAACATAAATAAATCAGCCAAATAGCACCATCGCCACTGCCCCCACACCCAAACTGGAGAGAAGAGGCCAAAATAAACATGGTTAATCGTGAACGATTCATCTAACCTTACGTTAGCGATACTGGTGGAGTGTCTCAGGGACAAGACAGTATATAGCAAATGGCTTTTGCTAGTGCATGTGTTTCAGGTGACTTTGCAGATCCCTGAACAGTGGAATTGCCCTTGGAGAGCCATGATGGCCATGATCCTTCATTTACTCCAAATAGTGCCTTTTTGGAATTTGGGGAACAAAACTGGGGCCCTTTTCTGTTGCCATCTCAAGCCAGCACAGGCAGGCAGCCCCCAGGAACTGGCCCTTCCTTGCAAGACCAGGTGCAGGATTGCGACGCCTCTGCCTTTGGTGCTCTGCGCTGCGTAGCATTTTCTCCTCTTCCTGGCCCTCTCCGATGTCACACGCTCATTTTCCTTCCCACTTCAAATTAAATGTCTTCCCTCTCCATTCATTTTCCCATTAGCCCAGGGCACCGTGCACCCTGTGTCCCTGTACAGTACACAACCCCAACACTGCCTTAACAAGCAAATCTCTTTTTTCTTAAACACAAGGCTGGGTTCTCACTCTGACCTGGCAGGGTTTTGCTTTGAATTTTCATGTGATTCGCAAGGTGCAAGGTTAGATAGTTACAGACAAGGTCACTTCCATTCACAGCAGCGACAGTGGGAATGAGTAACCTCCTAACCATCCGCAGGGCTTGGTCATATTTATCTATAGCTTTATTGGAGAATTAGTTCACCTCCACCCAGATAAATTGAGCTGACATCCTGAGGGGTAACTAAATGGCAGTTACAAAACAAATGGACCAATAGTCTATTTAGCCTAGTCAGTGTGATCAGAATATATCCTTCAAAATAAAATACTACTGGATGGGGTATGGGAGTCCTCCAGATGGCCAAGTGGATAGCTTTCTAAGGTCAGCATGAATATTTAAACAGCATTTTTTACAGTGCAAGCATTAAAGGCACAAAGTTGGAGTTGCTCATGGTATCCATGGAACCCAGATCACGAGCAAGGATACCTCTTTACTAAAGAGAGGCAAAACAGCCAGGCTTATGTGATTATTGAAGTATATTTGAAATACACTTATTTATTTATGTATTTTAATCAGGTGGGTTTTTCAGCTACGGGATTTTTTCATGCTGGCTTTGTGCTAGCTAACAACAGCACCAGAGACTTGCTACATTTGGAATAGGTGTTGGGGAGACATCGATGGTAGCAAACTGTTAAAATCAGTGATTACTGATGGTTACAGTGGTTTCAAGAAATGGCAGTACTTTCCAGAGTGGCTGCAGTAGGCTGTGCAATATCTTTTGCAGACTCCTCAGTCACCACCACATTTAGCTGACCCGGCTTAGCAGAGACATGCAGTACCCAGGGGCATCATCAGTGGGGATATTGTGCAAAACAAGGCATTTCCCAGGGTGTTTCATACCACGCAAAGGTTTACCCTCACTCCCTCCCCAGAAAGAAGCATAGGCAGAGGTAGTACTGAAGTTAGGAGCCATGTAATAGCATGTTTATTCCCTGAACTTTATACCCAGGTCATTATACTCTTCTTTCCCAAACAAGCAGCATTTTTCACTTAGGCGAGCTCCATTTATTTCCTGCCAGGATGTTACTCCTGCATCCCCTGGGACGCTGACCCTGTGTCCCCGCTCTTGACAGCCCGCTCACCAGCAAGCACGTACTCACTATCACCCAAAGAACCCCCTTCTGAAAATAATCCTGCTTCCATTAATTCCTCCCTTGAAAGAAAAACACAGTAAGAAATGACTTAATGCTATTATGAATCCAGTAACCACACACCCATCCTAAAATTAGACAGCCATGGTTTATATTCTCTGGGATGAAAGCTCCCAAGGGTTCACAGATTGTTCCTAACAAGTCCGTGAAAGGCCACTAGTAAAGCAAACCTATCCTCCATGGGTTTAAATTCCCTGTGCATGGATCTGTACCACGTCTCAGCCCTGGCATCCAAAGGCTTTGAGATGTTCTGAGTCCAGGTCAAAGTTTTGCAGCGTGAGCTACAAATCAACAGGGCCCTCGTTGTTATAGATCACCTTGTTGGTAAGATGTTACTACTGGAGCCAAGTGATTGGAACAATGTGGCTTCAAGTTTCTTAAATAGTAGGTGACTAGAATGAGATAAGGGGGAGCCGTGAGCTCAGGTTTTCTCAGCACATATTAGTACTATTTACAAAAAAAAAAAAAAAAAAAAAAAAAGTTTATCTAACAATGTTCATTACAATCTACATGTTTTTCTTTGATCTTTTTAATATTGCTTTTCTAAACAGACCTCTGGTGATTTCTTCTTTCTTTTTTTTTTCCCCCATCTGTCTTGCTGAGACTAAAACCCACAAACTGTGCATTTTTTTGATAAACATAGTGTTTTCTGTACTGTGAGATTTATTCCAGATCTTAGTGCCCAGAGTTACTGCAAGATAACCAGGAAAGCAATCTCTTTCTTGCTTCCTTGCTTGCTTTCTTACCTTCTCTCTCCTCATAACTGTAGCAAAGATATGACAAATACAGCGAATTTAAAGGGATTTTTTTTAAGCCAATCTCAGAAAGCTACTTGAAAAAAAAGGCAAGCCTATAGGAAGTCCTACACAGCATCTTTTCTGTTTTCTCTCACTTCCTGGCTTGCGCTGTCATTTGTCAACTTTCCCGTGAATGATCAGGAGAACTAAGCTTCATTCAGAGTTTAATTTCTGTAGCCTTGTTGCTCAGCTTACAGCACTGGCCAGAGCTGTGTGTGAGGAATGCTGTACCTATATACCTGGATGTAAAGCTGCACGCATACCTGTCATCTCAGAAACGGCCTCCGGCATTTGGCGATACCTCTCTGACACACAACTGCCTCCGTGTTTCAGGACGATGGAGGTGATGAGGCAGGGGATCGCACCAGCGTTGTTCTGGGCTGCGTCAGCAGCGTGACGCCGTGCCAGCTCCGGCCAGGGGCACCGCGTCCATCCACCCGGCTGTCCCGGGGAGGGAGGGCACACTGTCCCCGCTCACTCCTGGGCACAGAGACCCCCGCTCAGATACCATGCAATGAGTAAAAGGCTTTCTTCCTCGCCCTCAGCCCCCGCTATTACTTATACCAACCCTACTCCTCTGCCAACAAGAAGCGAAGCCAGCAGGATTTGCTTTCAAAGCTCCGTCCTTTCCCTGATCCCACACTGCCCAGCTGCAGTCCCAGGACATTTCCTCTGGCTGGGGGCTAGGCAAACAGTTTTCTCCTCAACCGACAGACATCCCTTTGCTTCCTGAGCCAGCCTTGGGTGCTACTCTATGATTGGGACCATCTCTCCTGTTCTAGACACCAGTGAGCTACATCTGGGTTAGATTTAAATCTTCCTCTTGGCCAAAATCTTTCCTGACTCAGTTATTTGAAATAACTGTTTCCATTCCAGACTCCTGCCCATCTTCCCCTCCTGTCCGTGACAGAAAATAAAAATAGAAACAGCACTGAAACACATAGTCTAAAAGTTGTCAGAGTAAACAGCTGTAAAATTACACATTTTAGTTAGTAAATATGATTACTTGTGGGAATCGCTCCTTTGAAACCAAACCAGCAAGAGGAAGGGCCTGGATTCTTCTGCCTGGTGCTCAGCTGACAGAGTACCTAAGTCAAGGCGGTCAGTGACCCCTTTTACAGTCTGCAGCAAAAAACAGGCCCATAAAGTAAGCTTAATTACATTCAAGATGGGCATATTTCTCTCCACTGGCTAGCAAAGGATATTAGTATGACCACAATCCTCATGTCGGTGTCTTGCTTAAGTATCTACTCTTAGGTAGGAGGACTGAGCCCAAGCCAAAAGCCTTGCAGCTAACGCCCAGCGCATGGTACCAGGCTTGAGTTAGCTATGCTAAACCTACTGAAACATGATTTCTAAACCAGTTGCTACTGCAGGCTTTGTTTTCTCACACAGGGTAGTATCACTAGTCAAAGATCAATACTGACATTAAACAAAGTCGTGTTAAGTTTCTAAAGCAGTGGCGTGTCTGGCCTAGCCTCGTTGCAGCTAGCAACATCGGAGCCAGAAGTGTGGTGGGAAGTCTTCTGTTCCAAGCAGGAAAAATGGGGAGGTGATGAAATGAGTATTCGCCTGAGGCTCTGGAAAACTGGAGACAGATGATGGTGCATTGTATTAGGCAGGCACTTGCTGATGAGCAAGAGCATGCATTGGTAGATACTAGCAGCAGGGACACTTGCTTCCTTTCATATTGCAGGACTAGCCAGTTGGAATCATTATACACCAGAGTCCCTATAAAAATAACACCCGTTAAATGTTTTGGAGTGGCAGGAGGGAGCAGTTGCCTTCCTGCAAATCAGGCACCTCCTGACCTACTTCTTAATAGGAGCTGAAATCAAAGACCCTTTATGCTGCTGAAAGTCTTAAACTGGGAAGCCGTTCCAGCAAGCAAGAAGTCCTGAGGCACTTCTCCTTGTCCCTTATATGTTCTTTCTAGCCTTTGGCTACTCATGGAAAGAAATGCCTTTCTACTTAAACATAGTTTGACTAATTAATCTATTCCATCTGTTCCTTCCTCCCAAATGTAACCATGACACAGAAGTTTCCGAAACAGATTTGGTTCTCATATTGATAAACAGGTCACAGAAAAACAGGAGTGCAGGGAAAGGGATGAAGGGAAATGTTGGGAGTTTAGCTTTTATTTCATCCTGACCAGCTTCTGACTCTTTCATGCAGATGGCTGATTTATACAGTATGCTGCATACATGAGGGCAGTCAACAAACACATCTGAGATCATTCATGCAACTAGATGAGAAAAGCTAATCACTGCTTGCAGAAAGGCCTCAGAAAGTGCAATGTGTTAAGATGGGGTTTTGTACAAATTTCAGTGGAATGAAGTTATTCTTTTGGATATTTCAGGTAACCCGTGATTTTCCTTTTGAAACAACTGGCCAGAATCTGCTTGTCACCAACAACAAGAGACTAGTAAATAGGGGTATAGTTTGATCATTTTCTTAAAACATTAAAAAAGAGCCGAACGGGTTAATTTTCAAAAGTTCAAAGTGCACCTGAGCTGCTTTGCTAACGCTCACCAGTTCACAGCTGCTGCAGAGATGAATGCAGCACTGTGTTGCCATGTGCAAGTTTGCTTCTAACAAGTTAGCCCTGCTATTGTAGATCGAATGCCCTTTATCTGAACTGACAGCAGGTAACTGATCAAATATTACTGAGTTTGCCTTTAAATTTTAACCTGCAAGAGTTACACTGCATCCTGTCGGATTTTATGTTTCGTGACATAGTATGCCAGAACCAGGCAATACAGCACAGCATAATGCAACGTGACAGCTAAATTCAAAGACAGTTCTCCTGCAACAATTAACCACTCTTGATACTCCGAGCGGCTACACAAACCCAGTGCTTTGTGCTTACTGCAACCGCCAAGGTCTCCCTGTAGCAGGCGTGTCAACTGCAGAAATGCCCATCTTTTTTGAACACACAAAGGCGGACTGCTGGTGCAAGTTTCCTGAACTTCCTTGGGTTTCCACAGCGGGATAAGACAACTTTGAATGTGTTTGATTTTAAATTCTTTTAATGTTCTGTTTAGTTTCTCTTTTTGTTCGATAGAGTTTTGTCCACGTTACTGCTCCATTGCAAAAGTGTAATATTATTGATTACTTCCAAACTTGAAGGGAACATAGGAAAAAAAATATATTTTCTAGTGAGATAACTGTGCTCAGTCCGGACTGTATGGAATTTGGATAACCTTGACAACTAACACAATAAACAGTGCCATGATTTTAAGTGAGGATGAGCTAGCATGTTAAAATCTCTCTGCCAAATCTAATACAAGCGCCAAGCCTTCCAGGTGTTTCATTGTGTTATCACACAGAACTAACATAATTTTTTCTTTCAGTTCTGAAGAGGTGGTCCAAAATGTTTAAACTACAGTAGTTGCAACATGTCAAAGAGGGAATTTATTATCTCAGCCCCAATAGGTCTTAATAAGCCTTACACAACTGTTTAGGCATTTATTCTATTAACGGCTGTTCATTCCAGTGGCTTCACCTGAATATTCATGATCTTACTATTCCCAGCGCTTCAGTGTAGCAGCTGTTTGAAATCCACAGCAAATGTTCAAGAGAGTTCCACAAATATAAACACCCTCACAGCTGAATGTTTGGGGCCTGTGCATCGCAGAGGAGAGACATGAAACATTTATGTGGAGTGATTTTTGGAGGACGGCATTTACAAAGCTTAAATAGTCCTCGCACATTTGGGAGCACTTCAGTGTGATTGGGACATTACCATGGAGGACAAAGAGTCTGGAAGAGCCTACATCCCACAAAGATGTTACGCTTGCCTCTGTGCGATAATTCAGCGTAACGGAGGATTCCTGCTAAATTCCAGTTTCAGAATCAAACCTAGGCAACTGTAATCGATGGTGGGTTGGGTTTTTTTTCCTTGCCTCATTGGCATGGGTTTGAATGAGGATGGAAATGGCACGCATAGAAGGGAGGTACCAAGAAAGTAAAAAGAACCAATGTACTCAATTAAATTAGTTAAACTAAACACAGAAGGAAGCTGGTCATTTTACAATAAATCCTAAAAATGTTGAAATCACCCTAGCTCATGTAGGAATCGAGTGTCTAACTCAGGACTCTACTTAGGTAAACCATTTGTCTCATATTAAGTAGAAAACAGGTTCTGATGGAGTCTAAACAGATAAGACACTTTAATTAGCAGGCACATGGAGGACATAAAGAATTCAAGCTCTCTCAGAGGAGTGGGGATGGGAAGCAAGCACTCTACCTGTCGTTCCATCTGTTCTGCCACTGCCCGTGTTGCTGGCATCTAGAAGTTGTCATCGGCTCAGGATTATTGGTGGTCCTTGCTGAAATTAATGGATGGATTTAGCCCACTTCTCAGAGGACAGGTGCTCTCCTGCAGGGAAATGCTTTGAGGGCACGAGAGGATGATTTGCTCTGAGAAGGTGGAGCAGAGGTGCAGGCAGTGGGATCGGAGTTTATAACTGCTGCTGTCTGTATCAAGGATTCAGAGGGAGAAGGAGGAATAGTCATGTGGTCGAGGGTCCTGGGACCTGCAAGATTGAAATTTCTGCCCTATTTCATAGATTTCTGCAACTGTGACATCTCTGATGCTGGGGGAGGTTTTTACCATAGAAACTGGCAAATGGGGCAGAAAACAGGAGAGCAGGACCATCTCCTAGCACTGACTTGAAAACATTCCCTTTTCAGTTCATGATGTAGGTCTGCATTTTCTTTCTGGACACTTACCTGCTTCTCAAATTGAGATCCACACGTGGGCAGATGCACTTCCAATGGAAGAGCAAGAATAGAAAAAGTAGAAACTGGGAACACAACAGCCAAAATTGTTTCCCATTGTCTGAACCATTCAGACAGGAAATTTTAGAGCAACTCAGGCTAGCCATTTTTCCCTGGACTTCTTTTAATACATTGACAGATTTGACATAACAGCAACATTAAATTACAATTAATTAAATAGTTAAAATATAGTCAAATTACAATAAATGTTAGCCTATGACTTTGGAAATATACGTATACACATATATATGTTGTATACACAAACATACTAGTAATAGGATTAACACCAGTTAAGATCTTCCATAAACTATTGAAAACGACCATATCTAGCTTTTGTACAATTCAGAGAAAAGGAATGTCCTTTCAGAGACTATGCGACCACGCTGATCTCACAAAAAATAGAGTTCTAGTGTTTAAAGGAAACCTTACAACAGCCACGGGATTTTCAGTAATATACTAGGGAAGGCATTGTTCATATACAGACCTGATCTCTGTGAACAGTAACGGTTCCAGGCTAATAATGAAATAATCCATTTTTACTAGATGAAAGAAGGGGGATCAGAAAAAGTAACTCGATCTGTGGGTAATAATGGTGCCAAAAGCTTATAATGGAAAATATCTGAAGAATCCGAGACTCTCTTTGAGAGATATGAATGATTTCTTTTTTCTTGTGAAAAGTGTATGAAGAACTTGAGAAGAAGTGCCTGAGTGAATTTTATGAGAAAAAGCTCTGTTTGGGGGAGAAAGGGGCAGTGTCGGGTTGCAGCCCAAACACAGCCCAGCCTTACGTAACAGGGGCACAGCTGAAAGATGCTCCGACGCCTGCACTTGATGCACTTGCACTTCGATGGTTTTTTCTTTCTCCTTCTCATTTTTTGTTCTCCCAAAACCAAAGTTTATAAATTAGCAGGAAAAAGTCCCTGTGTCCAATTTTCCATCTATTAACACGCTCCATAATTCACATTATAATGATCATTCAGCAGTAAGAAAATATGGGGTAAAATCAGCAAAATCAACGGAACGGTTGCTGTTTATTTCAATATGGTCAGGGTTTTGCCATTCCTGCCCAAATACTTTGAATGGGCAGTCAAACTGAATTTCATACAGAAACATGACTGGAGTGCAATGCTCGGCTTAGCTCACTTGTGCAAACAATCCTTACTCAGACAACCAGCCTTAATAACATCTCAGGAGCTTCTCAGCTGAGAAAGGCTTGCATGAGCGACCCCTCCATTTGTGGAAGTTTTTAAGCTGCAGTTCTCATTGTTGCCGTCTTGCGGCTCTTTTCCTTGACTTCTCTGCACACAACAGGTTCAGAATGAATCAAAGCAAACCCAAGAGAGATTAAAATATTTTTATGTTTAGGACGTCAAAATACAGGCACATAGAGGAGAGTGCAAACAGGGTTCACCCAGCTCTGAACGTGCTGTTATCCAAATGTGCCTCTTGTAGTGCAGGTTAGGCTCACAGGACAGAACGTGGGGCTCAGGAAGAGTCCAAGGGACAGCAGCATTTATTGCTGAAACACAGTCATGATTTAATCAGAACTAATGCTCTTGTACAATAATAATCTTTGAAGTTTTTTATGAAGGTAATCAGCCTAACTATCCTCATTTTACAGTTGGGGAAGATGAGGCACTGAGGGGTAAAAATTGTCCATGGTTACTCAGCAGAGCTGTACTCACCCGGTTCACAGCACGGTGTGCTCTTGGCAGTGCTGTGCTCTCTGCCTGGATGAGGCAGAAACAGGAATGAGAAAGAAAAATCAGGAGGGTGGGTTTAGGGCAGGTATAATGAACCTCTTGGCCATTCCCTCCATTAAAATCCCTTTATTTTCTGCAGTTTCATCCTTTGCATTGCAGGTACTGGCATATCATCTAACTCCCACTCAGTCGTCTTGGGCATGCGTGTACTGGTTACTAGGAAGTAAATAATAAAATTGGGGGTATTTCTCTGGCACAATAATTTAAAGTGTATTGTGAAATTTAGCCTTTCTCTCTCTCTCTCTTTCGTACACACATAAAACCTTCCTACTCCGTAAGTGTGTGTGCGAGTGCATGTGTAATGCAGATAAATCATTGGATTTCAATGACTACTGGGCTGAGATTGAAATAAGAAATAGCTTGTTGATTACTAAGGCGATTAAAAGGATCATCTTATTGATTCCCACCCAGCCAGGCACAGACCTTAGTAATGAACATCGACTGGTTTAATAAGGGAAAAGGCAAGATTTACTGAACGCATGTGCTTTTCATTAGAGTGAGCTGAAAGGAAATAAAAAATGCTGACCTACCCAGTCATGGGCCACTGTGCCTCTTACTCTTACGAGTGCAGCTAGTACAGGAAAGTGGGTAATAGAAAGCAGTATGTGACTGCACAGGGGCAATGACTAATAAAATTACCGAAACTAAAGTAACAGAAATAAAATTATTTTCTTCCATCTTTCCCTCTTTTTGTACTGATATCCATTCCCCTTGCTTAGAGTACAAGAATTTGGATGTCCATTAAAAATGAAAGCTGACTATATATTTAAAAATCACAGGCAAGGTCTCCTTCCCTCATAGATCTATTGGGAGATATAAGATGCCTACAAGTAGCTCATCTATCTAGGTTGATACTAGGAGCAAATGATTCTCTAAAAGATAAGCTTGAGATTAAACAAGCATCAATGTGGACGTGTGTGTTATACAGGAGTTCAGACATTGGTCCTATTTGTTCTGGTAACAATGGCTCTGTGAATGTGTCCTTCAGAAAGACTTTCATTTCTCAGTCTGTATCAGGTATAACTGCAGATACTTGGTACAGGTGATGGGCGAGTTTTTCTTCTTAACCAACAGCAGCAGCAGCTGAATTTACAACACAAATTACCGCATTTTCATATGTGTAAGTCATACCTCAGATAATTTACACCCCTGTCAGAGGCCTCGTACTTGAACCGAACTCCTTAGGTAACATACATCTCACCTACACCCATGGGTAACCTCCTCAAAATCCAAGGCAGGGAGGTCAGCGGAGTACAGGAACCAGGCTGTGCAGGAAAGACCTCATTTCTGGAAGAGAGGAAGCAGGTTGCTGAGGGTTAGAGACGATGTGGGCTGCTAAGGGAGGCAAGACTTTCAAATAAACATCCCTTCACATCACCCTGTGATTCACATAGCCCACAGTGCTGCTGAATCACAGGGATTTTTACAAATAATCAAATACCTTGCATATCACATATATGAAACATGATGTTCTTATTTGGTAGCCCCAAAGAGAGTATTCCTTTCTAAAACAGCACAACGTGTGTTTTCTTTGCCTGCTTACACAGTGAATGATGAGGAAATGATGAAATTTAGTATTGTGCTCACTTTTTTTTCTGCATGAGGAGTGTAGGTTTCCTGAAGCATTTAAAACCAGGGGGGCCAAAGTCTGCTTAGATTTGCGGTCTGCAAATTCAAAGTACCTCCACTAACCCTAATGGGGTTATGCAAGATCTGTCACCATGTCACATTTTAAGGAAAGGAAGGACAGACCTTCTTAGTAAATTCTGCTTTAACTTGAGGAATTGGTACAATATTCATAGATACATCCATCCGTGCCCTCTGTGAGGGGCTCCCTGTCACTGCATCCTTTTGACATGGGAACGTGGTTGATCTTTCAGTGCTGATGGTCCCGTTAATGACTATGGCATGGTACTGAGGCCACTTCATCAGCATAAAGTCCCTTCCTGCCCATGCTTCTTACTAGAGTAGTTTTCTCTGCTCGGTCTTCTTTTCTTGTGCACCTTGTGAGTTCTGCTGTTGCCTCCAGGGAGCACAGGCAGAGTACCAGGCTGGTTTAGGTTACTTGACTTGGTGGCCCAGGAATCAGCAGTCCTTGAGGAGTGGGGTGCAAAGCATTTCTTTCTTTCTCAGATGAAATCCTTTGGGTAACAGCTCAGCAGGAGTTTGGAGAATCAGCCTCCTAAAGAACCAAGATGCTGATAAGCAATATCCTGCCTCCAGGCAGATGCTCCCAGCTCCCAGGAACTGCTGAGCTCCAAATTCAGCAAGAACCAGTGACACTGACATGACATTCAGGTGAGAGAGGCCACCGTTGAGGGCATGAAATATGCCTCATAAGTGATATCTCATCAGGAGCTGAGAGCACTTGCCCTAGCAGGGATGTGTCTCTCAGGCCAACCCAGTGCCTGGCCTGGCGCCAGCCCTGCCACGTGCCATTCAAACCCAAGAGCATCCAGTCCCACTGCCATAACCCGCAGCTCTGAAGGCGGCACCTCCAAGCACGGTTTCCCTCCCACTTCCACTGTGTCCCCACTTCTGCCCAAAACAGATTGATGGCTGGTTTGGATAAGTGGCCATAGCACAGGATCAACCAGTGACATGAAAAGTTGTTCCAGGAGCTGTGAAACACCGCCTGCACAGATAGCCTCTGAGGCGCTAATATAAAACAACTCAAAGTGGTCCAAAGCCCTTTGTGAGCACCTTTCTTTCTGCTTATGAATGCCCTATTTAAATCAAGCTTAGAATGGTCGAGTCAGAAATGAAATGCAGCTGAAGGGCTCCAGAAGCACTGAGAAAGGATTTTGACCCAGAAGAAGTGGCTGAGCTTCCAATCACACCAACCATCTGTCTGGTACCACTGGCCAAAACCTACCAGAGCCCTGCCAAAAGGGACGGGGGTCTCTCACCTTGAGTCCTACCACCTTCATCCCTTTCCTGGAAACCAAAGATGGCATTTCCAGTCCTGGATACAAACTAGTGATTTAAGAAATGTTGGATATTATGCTGTAGACTGGAAAAAATCCACATTGTCCAGGCAGAATTTTTCCCAGAGCTGATTTCCCTCCTCTGCCTGTTTCTACCCAAGAGGTACCAGCAGTCGGAGCTTCCCCTTCCAAAGCTGGCGTTGCCAACTTCCAGCTGAGGTCAGAGTTAAGGTTTGTTCCTCTTGCCAAGGGAATTTGGGCATGTGTTACATTTCTTGGATGCTGGAAATGCAAAGGAGTTTCTTGTGGAGGCTGTTTCTCAGTGTGATCGCTTGCTGTAATGTGTGGGCACAAAGGGGTGTCCAAAAGCTCTCCTTAGCCAAATATTTCCCTGCATTTTAAGATTTGCATGGGTGGGTTTTGTACTTAAGCAGCCTTTAATGTATTCAAAAAAAGGTTTGGTTGGTGGCTTACATAATAGTGTTGAATCTGACCCAGACGTGTTGTCACAGCACTGCTGTCAGATAGATAGTGAGCTGTCAGATTGAAATATTCGCTAGTAATCTAGGTTATTGGGCCCCTTCCTTCAAAAGTGCACCCAGCAGAAAAGCAGCAGTGTTAGGAGCTGGAATTACAAGGTTCTGCAATGGGGTTTAATCTTCTCAAATCACTGCCTGATAAAGGGAAAATTTTCAGGTAAACTATGTTCTGTTTCAGTACTAGCTTCGTGCTGATTTGTTTTTTCACTGTTTTCCTTGGGCTGGATCATGGTTAGAGGTCATAACTTCACCTATAGGTCAAAAATATCTAGGTATTTACTAGAAATATGCCCAAGTAGGAAGTAAAAGGATTCAAGGACTTAGGTGGTATGCAGGCAGCCTTAACAACACAGAGAGCACTACACCATCAGGCACCATCATTATATAGTTGATCTCTAATTAAAACCTTAAATATCAGAGACCATATAAAGTGCTGACCTTTTCCACTGAGAAAAGACTAATTGTTCTTTGTTGCTAAAGATATATGAGGTATCTTTAAAGATGTAATCTTGTTCATTCCAGGACACTTTTTTAGAAAGGTTCTGCTACAGTCGTTGGTAGGAGAGGCAATTAGCTATAAAAAACATTTTATACTGTGTAGTGACACTTGCGTACATTTGAAAACATTTTACTGCAGATTTCTTAGCTATTGAAGCTTGAATTTTTATTATGCATGTTCTCCCTTTTTAAATCAGTTTGGGTATCAGAGACCAAAAATGCTAAGATTGTATTGGAGAGTAATATTTCTCAATCAAAGATTGTAATGACTTTTCATGGATGAATCCTGCCACTTGCCATAGTAGCGTAGTCTTTATTCCATAACACAGTGATCCTAGAGTGTTGTGACTGCTTGCCACAACATATCACATAGCGTATCTGCTATCGGTGTTCTCATTACAGAGGGAGAGACAAGTGAGATTGGAAAGTGAGAGCAGAACTGGTCAGATCAAAGTAAAAAGGAAAATGGTGAGAAGGAAAAAAAGACTATGTGGAAAACCCATATTATCAGGACCTTGAAATCTCCCCAGGTTCAAGTGACACAGGTAGAAAAACGGCTTAATTTCTACCCTATCAAAAGGCAACAGTCATTTGATTAGAGAAGACAGAGCTTAGAAAAGGAAGTTAGTTTGTTAGGAAGACAAGGTATCTGTAGAAGATATCAATCTGAACCAAAAAAATGTGTGCTTTTCCTTGGCTGGAGCAATCTCTCTAGTCTCAGTTCCCTGGGGCACAGGCTGTGGTCAGCACTCCCGAGTTGTTCCAGCTGCATTTAATGTTCTTTGCGCCAACTTCAAGGCAGCTCCTATCTTGTGCAGGGAGGCATGGGGCTCTCTCCCCTTATGCACATCACAAACGAGGGCCATTTTGAACAATTTAGCTAAGCCAAAACTCTTCATGTGAAGCTTCATCTGCGGGGATGGCTTAGACAATTCCACCAAAGGCAGAGAAAGGGTCCCAAAGCTTCCCACCACCAGTGTGTTGTAAGGACTCCAGGACATCCCTGATAGCCATCACTTCTGTTTTGCATTTGTACATATACATCTGTCTGAGCTTTGTTTCAATTGGGTACTACTTCTATTTATGATATATGGGGAATCTAACCCCACCTATAACAATGTGCTTGATTGCTTGATTGTGCTTTGTGTTAGTTTTGCTCGCATGTAGCTGAGTTCATAGGAATTAAACATGTGCTCTAATATCTCCTTCTTCTGCACAGAAGGAATAAAAGAAACTTTGCCTGAGCCATTCAACAACTTCTTCTCTCTTTGCTGTGTTTTCCTGGTTGTCTTCAGCCTGGGTACTACCAAAGCTCGTTTTGCTGACCCAGCTGTACAATTTGACTTACAGGATGGAGAAAGATGAGGCATCAGCTTCAGACCAGTTCTCATCTCTGAAGCTGCCCCAGCTCATACTGCTCGGTTCATTTATACTCAGCACCTCACTGTCATGAAATCTGCTTTGAATTAGTCCAGGCAGTATGAGTTGATACTGGTCCTCACTTAGTAAACTCAAATTCATTCTTTAAATTAAATACTGCAGGGCAGAACTGATTATAAATGGTTGAGGCCACTTGCATCAGATAATTGACTGGGAACTAAACAGTGTCTCCTAGGACTCATCTTCCCCGGGCAGTGGCATGTTCTGTCATGAAAAGAAACATTTGCTAAAGCCCAATCTCAGTGCCATTTGCACGGCCAGGATGTGGAATAGGCCATACCCCAGTGGTGACCAGGTCTCCTGCCCTGGAATGGGAAATGGGCAGCATCTGAGCCCAGAATCTCCTCACTGAAGGCAGAGCAGGCTGGAGTACCTGCCACCATCTGCAATGCTATTAACAGTACAGGGACCACGGCTGTGAACCAGCAGACTAGTGTGCATTCACAATTTTTGCAACATTACCAAAGAGAACAAAAAAAAAAAAAAGAAAGAAATAGAGAGGCTATAAATCCCCTAAACTGGGGAAGATAAATTTGTGTGAAAAGTCATGAGGAACCTGACAGGAAAGAGTTACTTTATGCCATTTTGCGGTGAGGAAAAACAGCCTTAGGTTTTCTATTGTCTGCAGGTTTTTCTCCGTGAGAACAGAAGGTTGGGCACAAGGTGAACTGTCAGGAGGAAAAATCGAGGGAATCATAGAGAAGATGGGCCTTGTACATAATTGATCTGACAGAGTGCTGCCCACTCCATCATTGTGGCTGAAATATGCTTGGCCTCCTGCGCAATAATGCATGCGAGTTTAGCAGCGCAAGACTTGGTCTATTAGGGAGTTTGTTTAATCAGGAATGCTCCCGTCCCTGCCAGCGCAGAACGTTGCTTGCAAAACACAAAATCTGCTCTCTGACTGGAAGAGAAAATTCTGCCGTGCTAAACACTTTCAACAGCAGACATAATAGCAGAAAGTGACTTTGAGTAAAATCGGGGGCTATTGGAAGTAAGAGCAATATCTCTATTGCCTTCAACAAGGCCAGCACTATGCTTTGTTCCCTGAAGAACTCCCTCACTGTTTCTCCCCATCAGATTTCCTTTTCCTTTTTTGATCCTTTTAGTGGAAGACGTTATCATCTTATTGAATTGTCTCACAACTGACCCAGCAATACAGAAAATAAGAAGCAATGTGGTCTTTTATAACTAGTTGTAGGTGCCTTCCATAGGAGGGGCAAAATATCTCTGAGGATTGGGGATTTCAAACCTGGAGTGTTATTACACATGGATTTGCTACCGCAAGATAAAGAGGTAAAGCTTAAAAGATGAAGATACACCACGCTTTGTATAAGTCCTGATAAAAGCTGGCAATTGTGTTTTGAAGACTCCGGGTGGTCCAAGCCCGCAGACCTTTTTGAGGAGCCTCTGTCCTGCCTTGCTTTGAGCAAAACTTCGACAAGTGGGCAAACCCTGCAAAGCGCCAGCAGTTCGCTGTGAGGTGCTGAGAGCTCCTGGACCCTGAGGGGGTCAGCGGGGCTGAGCTGCTCACCTGCACAGGAGATGCAGATCCTGCTCGCTGTTCTCAAAAATATAGAGCTAAAGAGCTATGGAGGGACTACACTATTTTCCCCTGCACCATGACCTATGCCACCTTCTGCAAAGGCAACAGAGTGAGTGCTAGATGTTAATATTTATAGTCCATCTTACGGTGGATAAATCAAGCCAGCAATATACAAATATTGCAGCAGGGTCACCACAAGCAATTTGCTAAAAACTGTGCTGACATCACCAGAAATTTTATTTAAATCCTTACTATTTCCAGCTAAAAAAATCCATCATCATTATGAAAATGACTTGTATCAGACCCCAGAATAATCTTTTCAGAAATGATCACTCCTGGTGTTTAAACCTATTGCGATTTTTTTTATCTCTTAGATTTTCCCTCTGGCTAATGTTGGTGAGAGCTGCAATCACCAACTGCGAACTCAATAATTTTGCCTAAAAACATTTGACAAAAAAGGGGTTAACAATTTCCATGCAGGGTAAATCTATAAGGAATTAGTGCTCGGGAGTGTAGAACATTCACTTTTACAGTAGGTGGTGTTCTTGTTACACTTTCATACATGCCAGGCTAATTAACTGTCTTAAAGACCACATCATTAAATTATTTCCCCTGCTTAAAACACTGCAATGTTTAATGTACCCCAGCAATTCAATTATGTTTAAAACAATATCCTAAGGATGAACTACTACAGGGTGGCATTTAGAGGAAGTTTCACGCTTTACCTCAAACGCAGGTAAAACAGAAGAGCAAAAATAGAATTTTAATTCCAAAATAGCTGTTTGAACAAAAAATCTTCCACGAAGTCTTGTAAATGAAGCTAGTTATTGCAGTCTGGATGATTGATTTTGCCTTTACTCTCTTTTGTAAAAGTTCATTCAAAGACTTTAAAGAGTTTTATTTTTCCCTCAATACTTGTTAAAATCTGCCCATTCCATCTTATGATATATTTCTGTACTTTTTGTTGCTTTACCTTCTTTCCCCATTGCAGTTTCTCTTGTTTTAAGAAAAAAAACGTGAGGTTTAATTAAGTATAACATCTTGGAAGGGAAGGGGGTGAGGTCACCCTGACGGTGTATTTCAGACATTGTGCTAGGGAGTAAATAGGCAGAGGTCTCTGTTACACACCTAATCAAAACATCTCACATTAATTTGTCAGAAGAAAAGCGAGCTGCATTCTGGCTCTGCCACCTTCCACACCAGCATCATTTCCAGGTACCAGTGATGCAACTCCGCGTGGCAGAATGAGTGCAAGGCTAGCAGAGAACTCTGCACAAAGGACACCACGGTTGCTCAAGCCTCGCTCCTTGTCAGCGAGAGCTGCAGAGAATGTCCTCTGTGTGCCGCGGACGTGGAAGCACGCTGCTTTGCTGCCAAGGATAGGAGCAGCTTCAACAACAGAAGTTTGTGTCATTCTGGACCTACAGAAAAAACAGCAGTAAGAGGGACCAGAAGAGTATTTTGGAGTATGCCTGAGTCCAAAAACATACTGCCAGCTTCTCCTCTACCATCCTTGCGTTAAACCACAACACCACACAAAGAAGAAATATTGATCCCTGATGTCAGGGAACCAAGCTCCTCAGACTTAAAAGCCTTGTTGATATTTGGTGTAGAAAGCTATGTTCTACAACAGGTTCTTTCACACAAACTAATCAAATTATTGTTTAAAAACTTACTAGGCACCCTTCAGGTCAAGATACAGAGTTTACTGTTAGAGATGGGATAGGACCCAGCTAAAATGCAAATCAACCACCCAATAATTTGGATGGAGTTCATCCTCATCTCCTTTCATTTCAACAGGAATGTCAATCATCCGAATAGCTTTGGTACCACTCTGTATGTGGGAGATGCTGCTTCCTGCCCAAAACCTATCTCATTTCCTAAAGCATTGTGCCAAGCCATCTGAGAGTAAATGTGATCTCATAGACAAAACCGGCTGAAGACTAACCCAGGTAGCAAACCACAACAAGGACGTGTGGGAACCATACCCACATAGAGAAGCCACAACTCAGAGTAAAAGCAGGACTCTGCGTAATATCGCCTACTGCTAAAGGAATATGTTAGCACATAGAAGAGGATTGTTATTACTCAACCATCTTTTGGGGAACAACAAGACAGGATAGTTCTTTTGGCTGGGGCAGGCAGAGTGGCTGCTCGTGATGGCATTCAAGGGCCATAAAGCATCTGCCTCTTACAGTTGACCAAAGCTGTAGCTATCATTTGACTAAAATGCTCGTTTCCAGCATAACAAGACAGCTGTCCTTTTGAATGAGTGAGAAAAGTTAGGTCATGTGACCATACGTAGTTTCTACTTGCTGCCATGTAATCAGTCATCTAACAGAAAATGCAATCAGCATCTGGCTGTACAACTTTCCTGCATGATGCCATCACATGGGTAGATGCGTCATTGTCACGTAATGGAAAGGCACTCTACTGTGGTCTTGTGGTGGACACTGCAGGTGACGTCAGGTGGGAAGATCACTTGCGCTCATGAAAAGTAGCATCTGTAAGCAAGCTGGTGCCACCAAACAATTCATCCACCACTTCTCAAACTTGGTGATCTTTCCTGGTGGGCTGAAACCAGCCTTTAGGGGATAAACTGACTATTCCTAACTTAAGGGAAACGAAAAGGAACTGCAGTGTCTATAGGAACCTATAAGTTTAGGATTTTAGCGTGGAAGCATCAAGTTGTTCCTAATGCAGTTGACAATATACTATTGCAGCCTATAACCTCACCAATGAGAAAACCCTTTCAGATTTTAAAGGTCTAAAATTAGAACTTATTTAGCAGCAGAGTTTTGGTTGATTTCAGTTATAAAGAATTCCCTCACCATAAGGGAAGTGTGTATGCACAGGCAATTTCTACCGAGCAGTGGCTGCAAATCCCACAGGGACTTGCTCATATGGCTGATATTCTCAGAGGGAGCTGCTTCTTCAGCAGCTTGGTGGTGGGTGAAGTGTTCTCCTTATGCAGGTCTGTAAGGAGGTCCATGATCCGGCTGGATACTGATACCTGGATATTGTTTAAATATTTTCAGACTTCACTTCCCCATACTTCCAGAGAAGCTGACCAAAGGAGGAGCCCCATCCTCCTTCTCCCAGCCCCAGCTGCCCACTCTGCTCCCGCTTTGCCATCAGTGCCCCCTCACAGACATTCAGTGAGCCCAGCCAAGGAAATGGCCTGTCTGAAACCCAGGCATTTCTTTTTTAAACCAGGTCAGTTTTCACTGAGATCAGTTTTCCGATCTCTCACTGCATGGTCAGAGAAACACCTGTGCCGACACAGGGGAGGAAGCGCGAACAGCCATCTGGAGAGCACGGGGGGACAGGAAACCCATTTTGGTTGCAGAACAGGCTTCTGCCAGCTTAACTAGGCATGGAGTGGTGGCGTTAATCAAGACCTTGAAACAAGCCTCAAGGCAAACATAGCATGGCATCCAAGGGATTAACCACGGGATGAAATACATTGCTGACCATATGATGACCCAGAAGTCCTTAAAACATATACACCTACACCAAGATACCTACAGTGCTAGACTAAGGATGTCATCAATTATATAGGGAGCTAAAGGTAAAATTCTGATTATGCAATGGTTTGAAATGAGTAGGTCTTAGATGTGTTAATTCACAATAACAAAGTCAGAACATAAATACATATCCAGAACATCAATAGGTACACATGTGGTTTCTAAAACACATAGAGCATAATCTTTTTGTACCCTGCTTAAACCTGTGCAAAAGGTTTGTGATTAGGTCCTTGTCCTGATGAATTCTGCAGTGAAGTACAGATATATGTAACCATCACGACTACACTTAAAGCCCAGGCATGTGCATGCTATATATTGTGTTGCCTAGTCTTGCTTTTGCTTTCTCCTTTTTAACTGTTCTTCACAATTTTGAATTTGTTTTAATATATTTATCTTCCATATATGTCCCTATTATTTATCTAGCCTTTTATTCTAATTTTATGCCATCATATACTTGGACAATTTTTTTTTTTTTTTACCTTCGGTTTCTGGATCTGTTTTACAAATAAATTGCAAATGTCAAGATTATTTCCTCTCTCAAGAGTTTCCTAAACCCTAACCAGCTCAACGAGTCGCATGTAACATAAAACATACAGCATGAACTTAAAACATAGAAATGCATATAACAATCTCTCTTTTTTTCTAATGCAATTATGCTTATTTAATACATTGATTCCCTTGAAGCAGTCAATACAATACCTCAGGTAGTAGATATACCCTGACAGTAATATTTTTCACTCAATACTTCTCCCTTTCCTTGCTGAAGACTCCAATCATTAGAAAAGTGGAGATCATGATTGTTATATATGTTTAAATGGTATCTCAAGATCTCAGTTAGGCTCTGGTCTGCTCTTGACCCAGACATTATAGATTTGTGCCTGGAGTGTGTTCCCATAATATGGATAATACTCAGACTCATACACTGTTTTAGGAAAGAGTTTGCTGCACTGATTTTAAACCCTTATTTTTATAACTTAGCTGAGCATTCAGAATGAGATTTTAGAGCTATGAGAACCGGTCTCTTAAAAAGGCTGCTATGAAATACCTTAGAGCAAAGAGCAAAGCCCACTGAATTCTGGAAAATAATTTCTCCAGAAAGAAATTAGAGCCTGTATGGGAAGGCTAGCTCAGTAGATGAGGCTCTGTCTGTCCCCAGATATCCACCAGACTGAGAACTTGCTGCAAGTAGAGGGCCTCACAGCAGCAAAATTTTTGATGAAAGAAAAACCCTGCAGCTAGCAAACATAACTGACTCGCCCGATTCAATGAACTTTGGTTTGCATGCTTCTGCTGTTGTCTCCTTACAATCTGCACCCCAATCCCTGAGAAACACTGGTATGAACCAACTTATCCATAGAGGGCAATGGAAAAATGTCCATCGACTTGTGTGGGTATCACCCCTAAATGTCCTCTTCTCTCAGGACTAGCATCACCATCAGGAGGAGCTGAGGATATGGTACTCCACAGGGCCAAAAGCTATGTTACAGAAGCCTGGTATGAATAAGATCAGCTGTGCTTTATTTGAATTGTACATTTATTTAAAGTTGCTACAAATACACTGGACTGTTTAGTGCAGAAAATAGGCTTGCTGGGATTAGAAAATGGGCAGTAAAGCCAACATATACAGTGTTTGCGCCTAACTAAACAAGTGTCTCGGTTTCATTTCTGACTTGAACCTGTAACAGAAGGTTACAATAGTTTCGCAACGCTAATTTTATTTTAGATGCATATGAGAGAGATGTAAGGAGGTGCTAGAACACCCCCATTCCTAATTTGCAGTTATAATTATTTTGTAATAAACATAGTTCTGCAAAGAAGTCTTTGAGTGACAGAGCTGGAGACCAGAATTTTTCTTCTTTAGACGCATTAAAGGTGTTGGTAGAGATGGAGCTGGGTTCCCACACTGACCTTCATCAATCATCTTCACCTCATACCTGCCAGAAAGATGCCTGTGCTGCAAGGGGCTTGTCCTCTGCAAGATCCATTTAGTCTTTGGCTTCTCCTCTGTCACTTCCAGATAGGACCAGAATTACAGCTCTGAAATGAGCAGAGGCAAGAATCTCCTTAGAGCCCTGAGTCATTTCTTGCTCTTCTCTAAACAACCATCAGCTGGGAAAAAGTCATCACTAATAACTTGTGCCAACTTTCCTCTGGAATCAGCAGGGTAAAAGGCCACATATCCCATCAAAAGTGCACTGGCTTTTGCAACAACACTTTGAATTTCCAGCAGCAGATATACATGGCTACATTCAAATGAAGAACTGCCAATGCTCTAGATGGGTATTTTACCAATTTTACTAACTGGTAAAGTTGTATATGGAGCAAATAACACACTTAATCAGAAAGCAAGCCCTGAAATTTTATTTTCTGCCTCCTCTTTTTCTGTGAGCCCCCACTTCCCTGCTGTGTGCTGCCACCTCTTTTCCAAAGGGAAGATCATAGTGTCAGTCTTTCTAAGAGCAGGAAAGGTTTTCTTTGCTATCGAAGTGATGCCCGCTGGGTGAGTGTGCTGCGTGAGTTACACAGCCCTGTCACTTAGAGAGCTCAGCAAACTCATGTTCTCCTAACGATCCTGTCTCAGCCAATTCATGCAGCATCGTCCAGAGGGTTTGGCTGCCATTTGTCACTGCCTCCATGAGAGAAGGGAATGGAGACAACTGCTATTGAAGATCTGAGTCCAATTTGCCACTGTGTTACTCCAGTTTTAAATGAGTGTATCTTTGTTGACTTCTTTGGAAGAAGAAGATTCTTCCTCAGAGAGTTAAAATATCTCAATAACCTTACGTTAGTGAAAATCTTAAGTAACACGGTCCTGCTGTACCTCAGGGCACAGTGTTGCACTGGATTTTAGGCTCTTTGTCCAATAAGACTTCATACAGGCAAACTTCTCAGCAAATCCACATCTGAACATGCTGAGCACTTTGAAAATCTTCATGCTGTGCAATGGACAGGACATGCAGGAGCACTTGGGTTCATCTTCATATAGCTCCCATCACTTTCACCACTTTCTGGAAACCCTACCTGAGACAGAGGCTGTTTGGGTAATAAAGCTTGCCATGTGCAAGTGTATATTAAAAGATTTTCTGCTGCAGGGACCAGACAGAGCTGCTGTTTAGGCAAGGCAGCGTGTGAGAAAAGACCTTGTGGTGCAGGAGGGCAGGATGGTCTGGCAGTCAGGTGAAAGCACGGAGGGGAAAGACCAGCCTGTTCCGTGCAGCTCATTACAGAATATTGACAGCAGATGCACTAGTCATTACAAGGAATAAAATTAGCAGGTATATGTATCCACACGCATATTTTGCTCCAAAACCTCAGGTACTATAAATTTCTACAATTTTGTTTCAAGTCACAGCTACTGCAAAAAATGGTCAGAATATTGTGTGTTAAACTAACCTGATAATTAACTCAAAAACTGCTCATTTGTCACTGGGTGTACTGAGCATATCCAAGGGAGCTGGGGCATTGCTTGAAAACGTTTGAGACAGAAACTCCTACCACCTCTTGTACCCTTTGCAACTCCTTTGCGGGCCAATTTAATGTACTCTCGGTCACAGAAACATGAAGCTGTGCTTTAGTAGTGCCAGCAGATTGCGTTACCCTGCCTGACTGTACCAAAATCACACATTTCTCTCTGCCTGCAGTCCCAGAGGTCACAGCTAAGGTCAGGAGAGAACAAAAATGATGCTTTGTGATCCAGCATTTAGACACTTATCAGCTCATAAATCTTGGTCAGAATGTAATGACAAAGCATGGGACAGCAGAGTCCCATACACACAGAGATGTCTTCAGGAGAAAAAGGCAAAGCTATGCATAAAACAAAGATGATTGTATTTAGCACGTGGCAAACCAGACATGCCTTTTTCAACTATTTTTATTTTTCAATTTTCCACTCCTTATTTTCCACTTTTCTAGGTGGGAATACAAGACCGTGTCACCACTTCGAAATATTTATAGTGATTAGCTAAGGAGTAATGATCATAAGCAGAATCACTTAAAGAACAACACTGAAATGTTTTTCATACTGAAAATAAATGACTCACTCCTTTGTATTTGGCAGCTTGAAATGGGACCTCTTTCCTTAATGACATTCCTCCTTTGCAGCATGCTTATATGCATTTGCTGTTGTGCATTTGTTCATAGTACCAGTAATACTTGGCACTTACAGTCCGTACTGTCTTTTAATTCAAAGACTTTATGAACACTGATTAATTAAACTGAGCAGTATTCTTAGGAGCTTAGTGTTTATACCAGTTTTTCAGATCAGAAAACTGAGAGGGGTTAAGTTTCTTGCAAAAAAAAGCCTGCTGCAAGTCACAGGTGAATTCCAAAATTCAGAAGGGTTTTGTTCCCCCTCCTCTGTCACCAGGATTGAGGTCAGCTTGGCATGTACTGTGCAAGATTTCTGCTGCACGAGACCAACCTGGTTAACAAAGAAACATTGGGAATTTTGGCCCTGATCTGGGTTTGCACCCTCATCCTAAGATTAGTCTGGCTCCAGGTCCTTGTCTGCTTCTTCAGCTCATGTGAGTGTGAAATTTAAGCATTTGAAGTTTTAGCTGCTCTGCAGGACAGTCCTTCCTCATCTGTAACATCTGGATTCATATATGCTTCTCTCAAGCTCTTCCCCAAATAGATACTGTAGCCACTAGAAACATTCTGGCCTTGCTTGCATTAGTTCAACTTCCTTGTTAGGCAATTTGATTTCTTCTTCTCTTCTGATTACTCCTTTTATGTTGGTGAAAGGTATTAGCAAGGTAAGGACACTGCTGAATCAAAGCCCCTGTACTGAAAAAGTCCTCAGGAAATCTCCTGTTAAACTTGCAAAGTAGCTTCTGTCTCTCTGGAAGAATCTCAAGCAGAAACATTTCCCTGAGAGTTTTCTCTTGCCTCCTTTTGCAGAGAGCCCTTCACACACTTGTTCTTAGAGAGATGTACCAGTCTGGGGGTAATTCGTTCAACAACTGACAGATCTTTCCAACTGCTTTATAGCTTGTCCTCCCCAAGCATTCTTTCGGTAATCCCTATACCAAAGCTGAACCAAATGTGTGTTTATGTAAAACAGCCCATGCTATATGCAGCCTGTGCTTTTTGCATGACCTTTAGTGTAAAATGCAATATGTCTGGTCTCAGTTACGTTATTCTGTCAACATGTTCCAGTTTGGGCTAAGCTGGAAGCAGCGCTCTGTACATCTGGCTCAGGAAGAGAGGACATCTGTGCAACTAGTCTAATAAACCAGAGCAATTCAATGAAATATTGTTCTAGTGTTAGGGAATGAAAAGAATTTTTGCATTGCAAAACACAACAAATGCTGACTTCTACCAATAAGAGTGACCTCTAGAAATCTGGGAGATAAATCAGCATGAGAGAAAGGCGAAGAGATGTTAAATGATGCCCTTATTTCAAATATAAACATCTTTCAAACACATAAATCGTCTCATTTGATTTAAAGTTATTTAGTTCACGTGGAGTTAGGTAATGTCCTCCTTTTAAAAATATCACTTCGGAAATTTATGGATGAAAAGTGCTAATTATGTATTTTTAAATGCATTTTACAATTTCATTGTATGAATCCCTTTAGGACATAATGCTGTCTATAAATCCTTCCCCTCTTCTACCCAGGATTTTGTGAAGAACACAATTGCTAATGCAGTCTAAATTAGACAAAGGCATTTGGTGAGGTCAGAATACTATTGCTTGGAGGTTCCCATTTTATTTTCTTTGGCCAGTTTTAAAAGGGTAGCACCTTACACTTACTCTAATAACAGCGTGCAACTCTGAAGTAATTCATTCTGCAATTGCTTTTAGCTGCCTTAGGGTCTTTATCAGCCACATGTATCCTTCTTTTCCAAGTACTCTCAAATATTGAAAAAGCCCAAAGTGAAGTAAGTTCTTGCCATCCTTTTTAAAATAATAACTCCACCTCTAAAAGACACTGGGGGTCACTGACAACTGAGAAAAATCCCATTTTGCTCTTACATACTGAATTTCATATTTTGCCTGACTTAGGGTGGTGAGAGCACAGTAGTGTCAGATTCCTCATGCTGTACTTCACATTCATCTCCACTTAATATAATTATTGATCTTTCTCCTGGCGTTTCTCTACAAATCTCACCATCCATTCTGCCCATGCATACCTTGATGTTGTCCAGCTAGTGACAAAATCCCAAGAGGATAATACCACTCATTTAGTTCAGAATTTGATCCAAGAGCCCATCAGGCTCTTTTCCAGCTCTCCTACAGTTTGCTGTCAGCAAACTTTCCTGCTCCACAGCCACCTCACTTGGTCTCCACCTCATCTATCACCAAAAAAGCCCACATAGAACTGAGTTCATCGTATTCATTACCTTTTGTAAAACTTCCATTTGTCCCATTCCCACTGATAACCTTTTTCCAAGGTGGGTGAAGAAGAAAGCCCAGTTTTCTCCAGAGAGTAGGGGATACAAAACATTTCCACTTATTAAACAGCTCCTGCAGTGGTTACTTGCAGTGTGCACTGAACAGACAATATCTCGAGAGAATTCAGGAAAACCAAATACAGTCAGTGGCAAGGAAACTGCAAACACAGTAATATTTGCAGAATCTCTTTTCGTAAAGGAGACTAAAAGGCTCTTAAAAGTTTCCTTCAGGCAATTTGATTCTAGTCCAAGGGCTTTGAAGAAAACAAACTCGTCCATATATCTTGATGCATTCTTAACTGTCCCAGGATATACTTCTGACCCAAGGAAGCGTATCAGTCAGGAACAAGGCAACATCAGCGCTGGATCTCTGACAACATATATTATGTTTGCGTAGAGGAATTTAGGAACGGGGGTGGTGGTGGTGTTATATCATACAGCCCTAGTGTGTAATTGATGACTGTGTTAACGTAGAAGCAATAATGGTCCAGCAGACCAGGCACTTGATGAGGAATCAAGTACTCCTCCTCTGAGCCCCTCCATATACCAGACGTGAGATCCAGAGAAATCGTTTTGTCTTTCTGTACATCCTTTTCCCAAAATACTTTGTTCTAAATTGTCTGTGAGGACAGAGATCTTGTGCATGTTTCCTAGTGCACAACAGTCCAGGACTAATGGCTTGGACACTGAGAACCAAAGGGTGTCGTTAGAGCAGACCCCAGAAGTCTCATAAAAAGACTAATAACTTGTCTTTTTTCTTAAAAGGGAAAAAAAAGACTTTTCAGCTATAGAGGTACAAAAAGTATCCAACTGAAAAAATGTAGGCAATTTTTCCTCACTAAAAAGTACTGGGTTTAAGTTCATATTTTTATTGTTTTTATTAATAACTTCCAGATGAATCTTTGAACTCTAAAACTTCATTTCAGACTGAATTATATTGGCTGCCCTAGAAGTCCTCAGAAAAGCTCTAATGGAAGTAAAGACAAGGCCAAACTCCCTCTAATTTTCCTAAATTCCAGGGAAATGTATATCTGAGCCTACACTTCCCACTCCAGAACCACTTCCTCTCCTGGCTCCAGAGAGCGGCCAGAGCTTAAACATATCTGAACTTTGGCAGCATCTACAGGCAAAACGCTGCTTTGTTCCTAGTAATAAATGTCACTGCACATTTCAAAAGCAACAGAAAGCTACAACTCTTGCTGAATATTTCATTCCAAATTATTTACCCTGAATGGGTCTGACTGCACTGAACAGAAGTTAGTAACATGGTATGGAAACGAAGGTAAGGACCTCTCTGATGGCGAAACGACATGATAGGACAGTATGATGCTGGCATTGTGCTTTAGCTGTAAGAACTACAGAAACACTCACACATGTAAATGTAGGCACGTCACGGTCTGCTTAAAGATCCTGAAAACCTGCATAAGCTCTAATCCTGTTACTTTTCAAGCTGTTAATAAATACAAGACAGGACCAAATTGGCCTCCAGGTTTTTCAGGGTATTTGCAGCATGTTTGTTCCTCTTGCAGCACTGAGCCCCAGAAGCCTTCCTACGACCTCGGATTTCCCCCGATAAAATCTTCCACTGTCTTAAAATTGCTCAAAACAATCGCCCTTTAGCATCATCTACTGGGAGAGACAGGCAACTGACTGGGAGGCTCGAGCAGCGCGAAAACGCTCCCACTCGCATCTGTGTGCCTGCTCCTGTTGCAGTGCTCTGAGCCTCACTCCAGCAACACAGGCTATTTTTCTCTTCAGAAGGTGCATTTTAGGGAATATAGCAAATGTTTCAGTGCTAGTGCAATAGAGACCAGAGTAAGTACTCTCTACCTCAATGCTGCTTCCTTATTAAGGCCTCCAAGTCGCAGCACCACAAGTCAGTAAGAAGCCAGGAGGAAGGGAGCAGCTGATCTCACAGATCAGTTTGTGCTATGAATTTTGTCACAGAAATCTGAGGTCGGTTGCGGTGGTGCTCAGCGCTGCAGGGCCCGGGGGCTATGCTGTCTGCAGTACACGATGTGCAAGACAATCTGAAATTCATGACGAGTTTGCACTTTTCACCGGCAGCGTCAGCCACCAAAAGATCTCAAAGCGCTGCAGACAGTAATCCTGCCTGGCAGGTAGGTATTATCCCCGTGTTGCTAACAAGGAAACGGAGACAGAGAATTAAGGGCAAGAATCCCAGCAACGTTTAGATGCCTAACTGATTGACTAAAAGCTGGACGAATCGCTTGAAACCAATAGGACTTCATACCTAAACATCTCTAAAAATCCTGCCCAGGGTGATTTTTCCAAGGTTCACAGCATGTGAGAGAGGCAGCATCCAGCTCCTAGGAGTTGTGATCCTTTTAATTATTGGTCTGTGCTTTAACTTCATTTCTAAATCTCTGTGAAGGTCTTGACATCAAACATACATACCATAGCTACTGAAAACAGCATGTCTCACATCTGGGCATGAAGGGTGGGTTCACCTCAGTTACCTTTTATTGCCTAAAAACTAGATGTCTACTCTGAAAAAGCAATTCGGGTGCCTTGGCAGTCAAGGAAGAGAGGGGCACTTCCAGGAAGCAAATTAATCTTGCCCATCGCAGGATCGCTCCCTTGGGGTACAACGCAATCACCTGGCATTATCTCACCTTCTCCAACTGAAGCGATCAGTTTAGAACAGGTGCTTTTTTCTTTTAATTATTATTTTTGACACCTACATTTTGTCTGCAGGCATCCATTACTGTCTGTCATACCGAGCTGCACCATCTCTGGTGGCTTAGTCCCCATGCTGGTGGGCCCTCAGGGAGATCTTCCTCCACAAACAGCAGAGCCTGGACTTGGCTCTGCTGCAGGTCTGCGGCTCCAAGTAGCTCAACCAGGCAGCCAGCTGCAAAACCTCAGCCCCCGCAGATTGTTACAGCATTACAATTGATGCTATTCAGAAGAGCAGAGAAACAGTTATGGTAATACTCCATGTGTATCTACAAAAAAAAAAAAAAAAGTGTGTGTTTTGGAATTCAGTTGAGTGACCTTTTGACGAGAGATAAATTATATTGACTCATCAGATATCCGTAATGAAGGCTGGGTCTTGTAGATGTGGGGTCTAAAAGCTCCTGCAGGTACTAAAATACATGGCTTGATTTTTCAAGTTCCTCATAGTCATTTTTTAAAGTTCTGATGAAAATACCTTTAAAAATTATTTTGCTTCAATTTTAAAAGGAGCTTCTTTATGGAGTTCCTAGATAGCTCATATTCCTTTTTCCTGCTATCTGCCCTCTAGGTCTCTGTATACACATCTTCCCCTAGCAGCATTGGAGGCCAGGTAGCAAAATCATCATAAATGATGGTGTTTCAAAAAGTGGACTAAAAATAAATGCTTAATATTTGAGAAAACACAACTTATGTACTTTCAAAAACCTGTAATCCTGCTTCCTAAAATCAGTTGTAGCAACTGGATATTTGGTACGCATCTCCCTTTGGATACAGAAAAGCCTGATGTTTCACTCAGCCACAAATTTCCCCTGAATTGTGTTACTAACATTATATAAAATCCTAGGGCCTGCAGCTGCAAAACTCTGAGTCTGGACTTTCTTCACTACTAACACTCCCAACCTACATCTGCCTTCAACTCTTGACTTTCTAGGAAATGTGTTCATCAGTTATCATGCCTGGAAATGCCATGCCTTGAAAAGTAAAGAAGTCACCAGACAATCTGGTTGAGATCAGCCATAGATTGGCTTTCCTGAGGCAAAAGGAAAGTTTTTGTCCAGCTTCACGTTTTGCCAGGAGTAGAGACAGTCACATTGTCACCAACCCTGTAGGCTCCAGAGCAGCCCCAGCCCTGCTGGGACAGGGTGGCTGTGCGGGAAGAGGTGGCTCTGCGTGAGATGGCTGCTCCAAGGGTGGACAGGCAGAGCAGACCCTGCCTCTCCGCCTACGTAGCTATGCACACAGATTCCTCCTCCAAAATACTTTGGATTTTTTTGAGAAAGATGTAAGGAATACTGCCCAGCTGTACGCTGGCTTGCATTGAAAGACACAACCAAGATTCCGCAGCTGTCAGTGGCTGGTGTGAAATGTGGTGGTGGGACTCCCACCTCACAAAACCCCACCATGGCTCTCCAAGAGGCCCAAAATTGAAGAGGCACTGGGACTGACCCATTCTCCTCCATACAGAGAGCATCTCTACAGACCTGTTCCCTGTACGGATCGAATGGTTTTGTCCTCCCACTGACTCTGCTGTCTATATTTTTACCAATAGGATTATTTTTAAAAAATTACAGCAGCCCTCACTGGGCACCCTACATTAGTTGGTGGGTACTTTACCTGCCCCTCTGCAAAAGGAACTCCAGCATCTCCAATAGGTCAGAAACACTAAGTAAGTGGACATGAACTTAATTCAGATTGCCCATTTAGTATCTAAAATAAGGAGTATAATTCAGCATAGAAGTTGAGAATGGCAGTGAGCAGCTCACCCCACTTGCTGTCTCTGCTCCCTCAGGACTTTGGCTCCTGAAGCAGAGCATGGAAAGGGGGGCTGTGTCAGGGGAAGACAAGATAAGGAATAGGCTCACTCATGCAAATCTAAAATCTGTCCATTAACAGAAATTGGGCGTTGGTTTGGATCTATAAGTCTTCTTCGTTCTTCATTAATCTGCCTGTAGGCTTGGGGGTTTGCGAGGACAAAGTTGGTCTTCTGTTCTGCGCCTCTTCTTGGAAGGCAGAAAAGTGAAGCCTCCCCAGTGATGAGCTGCTACCTTGAACCCATTAAAGGCCTCAGTTGCATTTTGGTTATATCCAATGTTTAAGCACCTCAGTTAGCCTTATCCCTTGAATGCCTGAAACCCTTTGAGGTTTATCTTCTAAGCTCTCCACCAGTTTCCTTTTCTGCACTGTCTAATCAATGCTCTGGCAACTTTGGGGCAGCCAAAGGCCAACACTGGAAAAAATGAACATGAAAACAAGACTAAGTGCATGAGCAGACACTCAAACTACTTGTTTTCCTCTCGTGCTTTTTTACAGGACTGACTTTAACTCTGTGTCTAAGTTTTTCCATCTGTACAAAAGTCTCTTGCAAAGCTCTGTAGAGATCTTTATTCTTAGTGCTGTTATGCCAATATGTAATTGATTTGCCTAATTCTGCTGTACCGTTCTGGAATATTTGGAGATGAAAACGTATACTTTTTGTGACTTGGTTAAAGAGAAAAACAAGATAAAAATAATGGAGTCTTGAATGCAAATTTATTCCCCAAGTTATTAATACACTACATTTCATATGCGCTACTGAAGATAAAATATATATCCATCTGAGTACAAAGATGCCAAAATGTGGCTCACTGAGCCGCTAAAAAAAGAAGAGGTGACATGGCCAATGACAGTTTAAATAGTTCTGACAGTGGCGTGAGACCTGATTTGTTGCTTCCTGAATACGGATGGTAATTTTTGCTGTGTGCATTGGCTGGGTTTGTATGTGCTCATTTACTTGACATCCCATGCTAACACAGCAAGGATGTTTAATGCTATTCATTTGCAAGTCAGTTTAGGTGTTGCTACTACGAAGGGGCCAAACTGTGCTTACTGGACTTACAGCATCTTCCTCAGCATGCAAGAGTTGCAATGCTCATTGGGAGAGCCTGGAGTGCTGCTCTGTGTGTGCTTAGCCAGTTCCTCACAACCCCAGCCAGCCTCCGCTGAAGTCAACGGAGACACTCCCATTGAACTGGAGCTGGATTAGGCCATCAGCTGCCATGGGAGAGGAACATGGCCAGGTCCGCTGGCTCAGACATGCAGGCAGCAACGACTTCAGCATGTGAGGTGGATTGAAATAGCAGACTACAACTTCTTAACAGACATTTAAAACAACTAACCCACGGTTAAGAGGTACCGTGTCCATTTAGGGATATTGTTGGGCTACAGGTTACGAGATGTCAACCATGAGTTCCAAAGGGCTTTGGCCTCTTTCCTAGCACTGAGCAACCACAAATCTTCTTGTAGATCAGCTCCTGCTCGGCCCCACCCTCTGGGGTCCTCAGCAGACCTCTTTAAAGCTCAACCCATAGTAAGTCACACCAGGTTTTTTTATTATGATGTGAAGAAAAAAGTCAGTTTGGCCCTGACAAGTCCAGTCTTCAAAGGAAGTCCCTCCCTGGGTCTTGCTACCACGCTAGTTGCCATGTGCTGCTGTGACTCACCTATGAGTCTCCTCCAAGGTTACTCAGTCACAAACTCTGTACTGCCTAAGCTGCTGTTTCAGGCATGGCGTGTACTTTAACTGTTCACCAGTGGTAAAACAAATATATAGGAAGCTCAGCCCTGGCTTCAATAGTTTGGTCACATTTCCAGATACAAACCTAACTGAATCTACTAATTCACCTCCAGCCAGTCATGAAAATAGCTCTCAGAAGTGGTACCCGCTTTCTGTCACTCCAACCTGGGAGAGAGGCCATACCCCTCCACCAGCTCCAGGAGCCCACTCCTTATCATGCAAGGAAATTTTATTCCTTATGTCCTGGTTTCAGCTGGGATAGAGTTAATTGTCTTCCTAGTAGCTGGTATAGTGCTGTGTTTTGAGTTTGGTATGAGAAGAATGTTGATAACACACTGATGTTTTCAGTTGTTGCTAAGTAATGTTTAGTCTAAAGTCAAGGATTTTTCAGCTTCTCATGCCCAGCCAGCGAGAAGGCTGGAGGGGCACAAGAAGCTGGGAGGGGACACAGCCAGGGGTATTCCATACCATGTGATGTCATGCCCAGTATATAAACTGGGGGCAGTGGGGCCTGGGGGAATCGCTGCTCAGGGACTAACTGGGCATCGGTCAGTGAGTGGTGAGCAATTGCATTGTGCATCACTTGTATATTCCAATCCTTTTATTAGTAGTAGTCATTTTATTATTGTTATTATTATCATTATTAGTTTCTTCTGTTCTAAGCCATGAGCTTTGCTTTTTTTTTTTTTTCCCCGATTCTCTCCCGCTGGGGGGGGGGGTGAAAGAGCAGCTGCGTGGTGCTTAGTTGCTGGCTGGGGTTAAACCACGACACTTATAACTGCATTTTATGGTAAATAAACCAAATAATCTCCACTACAAACTCAAGTGAAACAGTTTCAGCAGCTAAAATCTACTTTGTGCCTATGGAGAACTAGGAAAATTTACATGGGTACACACACATGCAAAAACTTTCTCAAACATATGTGAGGTTTCATGGGAAGTCTGGCCTTTGGAAGTTGGGGTTTACTTTATTTAGTTGCCATATACACAAACCACATTTCAGAAGATGCCACTATTCTTGCTACCTTGATCTAAGTCTTGTTTATCCAAAATCTGCACAGCATTTTTATGTATGTTATACATAGAAGCAATAGTCCTAAAGTAGATAAAATGAAAAAAGTGCCCAACTCAAAATGACGGTATCACGGTTAAGCTTCAAAAGGAACTGGGACATATTTCTCCTCATTTACTTTAAAAGTTTGCCCCTCTTAACCCCAAGAAGGTCTGGAGATGTGGAAAGCATTTTAAGAGAAGCTTTTTTCTTTATTCTTGATTTAGACTTGATGAAGTACTCTTTAAGAACAGGTCTTATTTCTTGTCATTACTATTTTTGTTGTATCTCCAGCATGACAAGAAACTACTTGCCCAAAATACCAAAAAAGAAAAACCTCTTGAGAGAGCCTGTTCTTGCAAGATTTCCATCCCAATATTTACAGGCCCAGGAGGTCCAGATAAGCTTTGGATATGCATCAAAGCTTCTGGACCGTTATCCAAACCAAGCACAAGCCCTGAACCTTTTGAAGTTTGTCCATCACTAGTTATCACATCCAATTCCTCCCCTTTCATAACAAGATTTATGGTCTCTGTCTTCAGGAAGTTCTTATGCTCAGTGACTCTTGATTTTCCACAGAGGGATACATAGAATTTCACTAATGTCTAAACCAGGCTTTCAAAAGAAGTCATACCCCTGTTATTTTCCAGCATTTAAGTGCATTTTTCTTACTTAAAACTTGAAACACAAACTGAGTTTATACTTCCAACTATTACCCTGACAAAGCATCTGCAGCTCTCCCCGAAGCAGAGTCAGGAGTCTGTAGGTTCAGAGGTTCAGTTGGTACAGACTTGGCCTTTCACCATCGGGACCAAGGCTCAAGTTCATCCTGCACTCTCAAGTGAAATACGGGCAGCAGTTTCTGCTCAGTCCCCAGTGAACAGTAGCTCACACAATAAAACTATCATACCTAATTCAGCTTTTGAGAGAAAGGCCTTGCATGCAGGCTGATTTATGGGTTAACCCTACAGAAGATACTCCCTATAGGTCAGGTGTGACGAGGTCATTGACAGGGCAATAGCGATGAAGTTTTTGACTGTAAATTCCCTATATTTCAAAAGCTGTAACAGACAACTATAAACAATTTGGATAAGATTCCTCCATAACTCAAGAAAAATATCCTTGCTTTATGTACTGCATAAAGGATTGCTATTACCTTTTCTTTGCTTTTCCTTACTTTATGTATAAAGTAAAGCTACTGGGACAAATTTATTCTCCACGTTGACAGAAGTTAGAGGCTATCTTCTTAGTACTTTCAAGTTCATTTACAAAATTCAGTGGAGATTGCTTCAATTAGGGTCATCTGGTCATGTATCCCTTGATCCTTTGATCACCAAAGCAGAAATACCATGTTGGTAATCTCTGGGCTACCATTTGGGTTAATGAATCGGCTTGACTTTAATTCTAGCCCAGATGTAATCTTTTATAGCTTAATGATTTGTTCTAACATGAACTCCAATTGAATGTAAACAGTTTCTTTATTTAGAGCAAAAATTCTTTTTTATAACTTGTTTCTCTTCCTAATTAATTCTAGAGCAATTAAATCAAACCTTGATCTGTGGCAATCAAGATTAAATCATAGTATAGGTTAGGCTGCTAATATCGTCTTTGAGTTCATTATTATCAAGGCTAACAGTAATCAGCAAAGGAGGGAGAAACTGATGTAGCGAGGGTTACAGATCTGAGGACTTGTTCTTGTTTTTAATAGCTGATCTGATTTAATGTATGATAATACTTGCACTTATTTAGTAACTGTTTTCCAAGGAGCTCAACATACTCTCCCAAAGTTAATTTATTCTCACAACACTGATGTGCAGGAGGTAAATATTATCTCCCAGGGACACAGAGAAGTTCTGGGGCATAGAAGAGTTGTGGGCTGTGTGCAAAGTCACAGATTGGGGCCCAGATCTTAATTCCATTAACAAAGCATTAGCTGGGGAGCTTCGCCGCGAAGTCTAATTATGATAAGAGAGGAGCAGCACCTCATCCATAAGCACTCACGAAGCATCCTGTTTAAAATGGATTTGTTGGCCACTGCATCCAGGCAGTCCTCAGAGTTAAAAGCTGCCTGCGCTGTTAGCTGGCTGCCTCGATAGATCTCCCTCCATCACACCTCCTCAAGAGGACTTGCCGTGTAGCTCTGCCCTGCATTGCCAAGGGTGATTTGCTTTCCCAGAGGTAAAGAAAATTCATTTGTAAGTTGTTAACAAGATGGAGGCTGATGAATTTGACAGATATTGTAGTTCTTAGCTCTGCCTAAATAGTCTGGCCTGTCCACATTACCACATACCTTCTTTTCAGATCAAATCTAGATTTAAAGGAGAATGAAAGGGACACTTTACAGCCCTGACTGTCCTCAAATCAAGGCACTGATGTCCCAGACGAGCCCCAGCTGGACCAGTTCTCTGCCTGGATCTCTGTACCTAATTATTTTATCCCATGCTGTGGCAGATTAATTCTGACTGTGCAGGAAACTCCTGCCCATTTGGGTCATCTCTGTGTGGTACAGCAATTGTGTGGAAAGGACCGAATCACCCCGATTCAACTCCAAACAAGGAAAACACAAGAAAGCATCACAATGTTGTTCGTACTCCAGTTCTATATTAGCTTGAAAAAAATTACAGCAGTGCCATTTTCAATTCAGTGTTATGCTGGAAAGGTTGCAAATTAATTAGAATTATGCCTTCTTTGTGCCAAGTGATAATTTACTGCAATTAATTATCAAAAGATCTACTGCTGTCAATTATGGTACTTGCTCTTTGGGGGGGGAGAAGCTATTTACGTATAGCTAAATTCTGTAACAAAGTTCCATTTCACTTTTATTGTTTTCAATTAAACTATCATCATTTGCTTTCCCTCTGCCAAACACAATAAAGACTTGTTAAGAACTAATCATGCTACTGTGACCTTTTTTTTAATCCAAACACTAGCTAGACCTGCACTGAGTCAACACTCCTATTGTTACACCTGCAAATTGTACGTAGAGAGGAGCATACTTCAGAATTAATGAGCACAGCTGTGGTCTCTCTTACATTCAACACTTGTAAAATAGACCTCTTTAAAGTGCCATTATCACAATATTGATAGAGTTATTTATAGTACTGCAAACGTTCCCAGTCATAACAGAGTCCTTGTTATCCCCCACAGCAGTTCATGTTGTTGCCATCTCCTGGACTCATTCCACAGTTTGTGATAAGGCACCAGGTGGACAATCCTTCACAAATGAACTATAAAAGACATTAGGAAAACTTCTACATAAGCAAGTTTTATAGCTGGGAATAGGTCAAGCTGTCAAGACCCAGCCTGCGTAAGACTTGTCACGTTCTTCTGCCACGCAGTTTCCCATATTTTCTGGGTGGGATGTGAAATGAAATTACAGGCAGCACAAGCTGCAAATGATCTGGATGGTATTGTCCAAATTAGAGCTGCTTTTTGCAGTTACTAATACTGTTTTACCATAATTCAGTAAAACAGATGTAAGTTCAAACTCTTGGTGTCAGTCGCTGAAAACAAATATCACAGGTGCCAACTTTGGTTGCTAAGGGAATACAAGCTTCTTGGGCTTCACAGTATGTGTGCAAACAGCTAAAGACTGTCCAAGGCAGAGGTTCTGCTGTCAGCAGGAAGGTATTTGCCTTTTTCAGGTGTCTTCCTCCTCAGCTTGATCTCCTGACACATTACTGAAGTATCAGACAATGTGGTCCAAATGAAGTCAGTAGGAGACTTAACCAGTGCGAGTTTTCCCAATCTCGTAACCGCAGCGCAGAGTGTTTATTTGTGATATTATTCTTATCGTAATATTTCATATTATTCTACAGTTAAGTTTTGTCACACTTGGCTCTGTATCCCACTAAAGATCTGGATACAGCTTTTGTGGGGATACATTCATGGGAAGGTCTCCAGAGCCATCCTGCAGACCCAGCAAACAAGCAACTGTGAAATTGAGTGCAATGGCTACAGCCATATGACGATTTCCATGTTCTGCAACCCGCCACGCTTTACGGGTGTTTGAACTGAGCATGAGAGAGTCACTTTTGCAGATGAGTCACAAAGTTACATCCTTGTGAGAGCTTGAGAGGTCACAGATCAGGGGTGAGCACAGCCACTTACATGGATGGCTATTCTCCAGCCAGCTCATGCAGGTAGCTGAGGAAGAGAACCAAGGCAAGTCTTGGACCTTGCAGCCATTGCCACCAACACTTTTACTCCCTCTTTCTGGTTGCAATGCTTTACTTCTCTTGTTATAGGGCAGAAAATAACTTTGCTTCTGATCCACTGTCCCTTATCTGAGGCAAATCATTTTGTCATAATTCAGCCTTGATTCTGGAAAGAACTGCAGAAAAAACACAAGTCCCCAAAGAGTAAAAATTCAACAAACACTTTGCTACCTATGATTTATTTCCCCAGATCCATCTATTTCATATCTTAAGTGCTTCATGGCTGAAAGGTCAGATCTGAAATAACCTAATATTCTATTTTCCCTCTGAATTTAAGAGAATACTTCCATTGTACAGGACAGCTCAGAGGACCAGCTGAGCAATGTTTATCTCACAGGTGTTGCTGGTTCAGATCTCCTAGAGGCAAGCAGGTTTGTGTAGTGATTCGCAGCTGAATGGCTGTTTGGCTTACGTGAAATTATTTGTCAGCTGTTCCTACATCTCTGGGGAAGGGAAGAGGTGAATCCTGCTCTCTCTGAGGCAGTGGGGAGTTAGGGTAGGTACATTGATATGGAGTTTTAAATCCCTGAATTTCCCCTGGTTGGCACGTATCAAGCTGGACTGCTCAGTGAGGATTTGAATATATATAAACTCTGTTGCTTGTAAGGGCTCTTGCAATATCTGATTGTTGCAAAAAACTTATCTCCAGAAGCCTCTGACTTTTTAATTGCCCCCCCCCCCCTTTTTTTTTTCACTTTTGAAGGATTTCTGTTTCCAGGTTTGCTTATGTCTGTGGCTCATACTTATGTGTATTCTTACCATAATTCGGAGCACCTCTGATTTTGTTAGTGTATTTATCCTCAGCTATATCAGTACAGTAGAAAAAAGCTCAAGAGACAAAGTGGGGCGGGGGGGGGAATCGAAAACTTCCAGTTACTTTTGGAAGAGTTTTCACATTTTGAGTAGCCTTTCAGGATTTTGGAAATGTTTCTATTTCTCAACAAGTGGAAGGAAAGAGCCTGTGTAGTTATGGGGATGCGGAGTTTTGTGGAAGCAAAGGAGGAGAGAAGGCTGGTAACTAGGGCTGTCACCTGGGACCCTGCTCTGCCATTTTCCTCTGAATAAGTGACCTTGTTAATAAGAAAATGGCTCTTCTAGAACAGTGCTCTTCTCTAAGGAAAAACTACAGCTGGGCTGAAGTGAGAGACAGGGAGTAGTACATTGCTTTTTGTTTCCATAGACTTACTGAGGAATGGCACGCAACTTCAGTGCACATGTGATTAAACTAATCTAGTTAAAATCAGAAAAGGATTTCTCATAATTCAATTGGAGTTGTTTTTAATGTTTGGACTTTGGTCAAGGACAGCTTTATTGATTGAATTTAATTGCATATATTTTCCTGTCCATTTATTGAAGCCCATTTTTCAAGTCACTTGAGAGGCTGCTAACATTTCAGAAAGGGGATATGCCAAAGCATTGCTTTAATTAATTATCTTTTGGACATACAGTAGTCGCTACTTGGCCCGAATTAAATCCGTTAGAGAATGTGATAGCATAATTACTTACAGGTATCCAAAACTGCTTTTAACTGAATTCTCTAGGAGGTTATGCATAAGATTTGTCTTGCCCTTACACTGGATGCAAATGTCTGGGATTTCAATGATAAATAAATATTTCATCAACTGAGGACAGATTTTTCTTGTTTCCATGTGTTGCTGATAGACTAAAATTCTTGAGGTCTTTATTTTTCCTTAATATATAAAATAAAAGTATTTTACAAATTAGCTCAGTAACTCTTTCAAAATGTGTAAACACGGTGACCCTTGAGGTAAATAGGAAACCGTCTGTGATTCTGACTTGCTTTTTTTTCTTTCGAACCGTGCTCAACCCTCAAAGATTTTTCTAGACAAAACTGCACATTAGCTAGATTGCTTCACACTGTGTTCTGATGACATGAAGTCTGTGATCCTCCAAAAGTTACATCAGCCCGCTTCCAGACATAGCAAAGGGCTAGATGTTCCCAGCCTGGAAAGACCTATGGGCTGGAAAACGCTGTAGGAAGGGCAGCAGCCATGTTACACTGCAAACCCTCATGCCACAGCCCTACCGCTTTGCTGAACTGGAGCTGTAGAGGTAGCGCTGCTCCTGTAAGCTCTGTCCCTGCTTTCCTCCTCTATTTTCTATGGTCTTTTGCTCACAATCACAGCTTCTTGCCTTCAAGAAGTTCTCAATCTAGCAAAGAAATTGTATATGTGCATGTCTTTAAGGACGCAGGAGCTTCTGCTGGCAGTTGTGGACCTGTCTGCATGTTGGGCTCAGCTCTCTGGCTCTGCACTGAAAGTACCTGGCATCATTCTGTTGTTTGTGAAAACTAAAAGTAGCAATAGTTGCAGCTGTTAAGATTGTATTGATCAATAATAGGCCTAAGTAGAAAACGTGAATCTACCTATAAAAACTCTGGCATACAGTGCTTTTCAGGTACCTGACTATTTTGTGGGGAGATGCATAAGGCCAGACTAGTTTCAAAACCTGCAAATCGGACACAATCCAGACTTATATTCATTCTTACATAAGAAAGCATAACCCTTCCTTGGAGTGAGGGAATGTTCCCACAAAGAGCCCAGGTTTTATCCTCTTCTTACACTAGCTCTGTGGTTAACAAATGCAAGCTGAAATACCCGATGTCTGTAATACGTCCCCTCAAAACACCCGACATTTAAATGTTGCCTGATTCACAAAAGTTTTGCTCAGGAATCCAGTGATCGTAGCTGATAAAAGGCACAAGGAATTCCTTTCACAAGGACCTGAACCACAGATGGTTATGTGATTTGAGGGCCACTGATCATCGACAGTTTTACCAACTGAATCAGAATTACGGAAACACCTGCATGACTGCATCTGCAGACTCAGCTAAATTATGCTTCTATCCAGCCACATAATATCTAATGTGTAATTCTTCTGCATTTTAATCAAATGCATTGTAATGTCAGTACAAAATTTCAATATGAATGCACCTTAATGTTGGAGTAACTAATAGCTGCCATCCATTAGTACCAGTTAGGAGACACACTTCCTACTAGGCAACAGGGGCATGGTTATTTTAACTCATTACCTGCTTTGTAAATGACATTTAATTGCACATGAAGAGGGGATGTTCACAGGACACTACTGGGAATGCAAGACTGAGCACCCAAAAGTTAGCAAACGTTTGAAAGAAGGTTGCAGAGTGGTGTTCATGAACCCCCTGCACAGTGAGACAGTCTGTGCACTCTGCCCAAATGGTGCCTGTTCCCTATAAAACCCGCAGTGAGTTTAGCAGCTTAATGCTAGAAAACTTCTGCTGAGCATGGCCAAACTCTGAGTTTGTAAAGGCTTTTCAGATGTGATGGATTTTTGAGGCTACCGTAAAGCATTTCTTAAGAAACAGATGATGGGCCAGTCTCCTAGTTGTTGCTTTCGAACAACGATGTCATCAGAGCTTTTCAAGGACAAACTACCAGAACAGTAACACTGAAACATTTGTTTTCTAGCACCTTTCTTGGAGATAGATGAATTAGTCTGGATAAAAGTTTTCCAGAAAGAAATCAGCCTGACGAAAACATGAATTTTGGAAAATGTCCTCTAATGGCTAATACCTGGCAAAGTTATGACCACTGAAAATCAACCTTTAAAGCAGGAAGCACTGGTCAACCTTGGGCAACGGCTAACGCTGCCCAAGTTTCACTGCTTGCTGAAATTGCTGAATGTGTCGTTTGGCTCTGTTCTGAGATGTGCCTCCAGTTTAGCCTTCAGAAGTGAGTCCCAGTGCCCACAGGACTGAATTCAAGACTTCTGCTCTGGTACAAGGTTCTGCCCGCAATGTAGCTGGTGGGATTGGGGCCAGATCTTCTGGAAGACAGATGTTGTCGTTCCATGGTACTCTGTTATCGGCTTGTTCATGCTCCTAGTACCATTAGAGAAAGCCTGAAAGCATGGAGTGAGGTAGAAAGTGAAGATTTTAAGTAAATTCATTCCTGAAATGCTGGGTATTGAAACACAGTGCTTCCTGCCCATGTTTGACTTTACTTTAGTTCATTGGTCCCTAGTGCACCCAGAATTACAGCTCAGTAAACATCTTCAAGGATCATACATTTTAAAAAAAAACAACCCTCCAGAATCTCAAAGTGTGGCTTAAAGGCAGAAAATCTCCTAGCAGAAAAGAGATTGAGAGAACACATCTTGACTTGGTCATTTCCCCTTTCAGATGTGGACACATGTTCATTACAAATTACACTGAAATCAGTAATTATTTTCATATGGTTAGCAAATAATAATGATTCAACATTTGCATGTCCCTGAATTGCAGTGGAGTGGGATTACAGATGGTACAAGATGCATCAGTCTTACAAAACATATTGAAGACTTCAACTTCATGACGGAAAGTGTTCTGTCATCACTTAACTTATATGCACGTGAATACCAGCATAGTGGGGAGTCTGCAGTTATGAGAACCACTAAAGATACGACAAACAGGTACACAGAAATAAAATGTAAATGCTCAAAGTTACCTTAGCTTTCCATTTGTTTTCATAAGTACTGAATGTTAAAGCTCCCACCATCCTGCCTAGACAGAGCCACAGACAGAACCCAAACATCCAAGTCCCAATTCACACCTTAAAAAAACCTGCCCTTTCTACAGTGGAGAGGCTTAACTGTATACTGTTGCATGGCAAACAGCAGGGAATACACAGAATAAAGCTACTTTACGCAATAACATTAGATTCCATTTCGTGTCTATGAAGTATTTACTCCGAGCCTGCAAACCCCACTGAGCAGCTCCCATATGAAAGATTGAGAAGGAAAGGGAGGTTGCATTTGGTGGTCCTGTTAAGGGCAGTGATTTCTAATAACAGCAATGTTTGCTGTGAGTGATCTGGATCAACATCAAAAAAACCCCCATCTAGTCAAGTGCCCAGCAAGGGGTCTATTCTCATGTCCATGCTCATATGTTAAGTCCCATTGACAAGCATTAGTGGGAACTGCATGCACATATGGATATGTGAATAGCCCTAATGGGAGCTGCATAAAGTAGTGTTCGACTATACAGAGATCACTTCAATCGCCAAGATAAAATAATCTAGGGGGAGAAGCCTTAAAGAATGCTGTGAAAAAAACAAATAATTTAAAGAAATTGATAAATAATGGAGGTTAAAAATGAAACAGTAAAATAAAACCAGGATTAGAATCTATTCTTTGAACTAAATAGTAAATGAGAAATAGCTTTTAGAAGTTAACCCTGGCCAAAATTTAAAGAAATGGCTGATAACTCGGTTCTCTAATTTTTAGAGCCTCTTTGTCTTACTGTGACTCTATATTCTAAATAGAAACGAGAGATGCAGCAAAAAGATCTTACTGACAAGACATGAGTTAAGAAAAGCACTGGTAAGCATTGCTCTGCTGAAGAACAGGGTACATGAAATAGTGGCAGCTCTGCGATAGGTCAATGATAATGATGCTTCTGAGGTTATACAACACCGACAGCCACCCTATAAATGTCAAAGCCTTGCAGAAACTCCCTAAGAAAGGTTTTCTGCTACCTGAAAAGCCTCCAGCAGCCAGTCTGCTGGACAACAGACACCTCTGAAGAGTTTGTTCTCTTTCTGCAGGCAATCTTCAGGTTTTTCCCTGAAGCCACTGCCTAGTTCAAAATCCCATCGTGATTTGGAGAACTGTTCTTACTTATACTTACATAGCTGAAACAACAAAACCTTTCCTGACAGCCACACATAAATAGGTGTAATGAACAATGAAATCATCAATTAATAGAGCAGACAGCAATCACTGCTGAAGAGTTTTAAGACAGTGACAAGCGCCTATATTAAGAGCCTAAATTGGTGGGATATGGAGTGGATGATAAGTAACATGTGTAAGTCAGGTCTAATTGTGACCAAGATCACCGGTTTCCTTACCTTGTTCTGGTGCCCATAGCGGAATGCAACCACCTGAATGGCAAGTTATCGCAGAGTCCTGTGTGTCTACGTATGTCTCACTGGCTTCAGACTGTGGTCCAAACTGTTCCAGCAATACTGCTTTGGAACATCCGGAGGTGAAGCAATCCATATGACTGACAGTGAAAGCTCTTATCTCACAAGTTGTCCTTTTCCAGTGGTCATTTAGACCAAGAGTCAACCAATTAATCATGGTAAACCAAAGCCTGTTGGGTCCCTGCTGGCCAAAGCACTTGAGAAGACAAAAGATATCATGTTCCAGCTGACACCTGCAAGTAATTACACATGGCGACAGCAGTGGGTGAAAAAACAAATTGAGAACCGATGCTAAGAAGAGAGATGCATTTCTTTTTTGTATAGACTGAACTATTATCTGATCTCCAAGAGCCTGAGGGTCTTAGAAATCAAAGGCAAATTAGGTGAGATAAAGAAAATCCGTTGCCAGGTGTTCACTTGGAAAATGATAAATCTCCAGTGATTTTCACCAGTGCTAGGAGCTGATTCCACTTCTCAGATGATACTGTATTTTATGAGGCTATTTTACCAGGCTAGTGGCAGAGGGCAACTGCTCCACACAGAACAGAATCTGGAGGCCTGCTCTTCCCAGAGTCTCGTCTCTACCTACCAACAGATCTTTCAATCTGTCTCCAATGTTTTTGGATATCAGGACACATATGATGCGTAGCAAAGACAGGCATGAGTTTTTAGGAGAAGCTAAAATATGGTGGCTGACCCTTTGCTGAAAACCTTGTGAAGAAAAGAGGAAAGAAGATGAGAAGATGGCTCCTCCTCTGAAGAGTACAAGATGACTGCAGCCAGGTAGGAGAACTCTGAGTTATGTTCACATTTAGTGAATATTTATTCCATTAGCACTGTTTGAATATTACTGAATGCTGGATAGAAAGGGAATGATGGAGATAGGTTCAGTTTAAGCAATATTTGGTATTAAAACTCACAAGGCATGCTATGTTTTCAGTACTGAATTCTGTTTTGATAAAATCCATGATCAGAAATTGTTTTTACTCTACACGTGCATTGATATAGTAAGTATCTAGAAATCCTAAGCAGAAAATAATGTTGCAAACAGCAGTAAAGAGATGTGACAACATATTTTGTCTTGTTTTCTAGATTTCTGCTTCTGGAAGATAACCTATCCCCATCAGATTTCTTCCTATTGAAAGAAAAGAGGAAGACCAATTTATGTTCACAGATTGAGAAATAAGTCGCCTTCACGTCATACCATCACATGCTGGATCTATCAGTTATTTTAAAGATAAAGAAGTTCCTCCGATTACTTCCTTCCCAGAAAACCATTTCAGCTCGTGTTTCACTTTAAGCTTCTGAGTCAATCAGTGGGACAATTTGCTGCTTAGAGTTGATTATTAGCATCACTGCAAGCCCAAAAGGCAGGTCATCAGCCACTGGATCGATCTCTGCCTAAGTCCCTGAGACTATCTAGCTGTCCAGGCTTTGCCATCACTGACATTTCGATGTCCCCCAAACTTTTGGCATTTGAGTTATCAATTAATAATGCTGCTCAGTGTCTTTTTTGCTTTGGCTTGTTATGTGTCTCTTGTATGTACAAGTTGTAGTAGTTATGGTGCAGATACATAGACTGAAAAACCATCAATTACTTTCTTCACTTATATATATGGCCGATGAATAAAATGCATGCATTTCATAGAGGTTTGTACTGAAATTGCCCTGAAGAACAGCACTCTCTGGGAAACCACCAGGACCACCTGGGGGCACATTTACCTTGCAGTTGGTGGAGCATGTGAGGGAAGGCCAGACCCTAGGCTGTAAACCCCAGCTAGCTACAGACAGTTGAGAGGCTGCCTCAAGTAAATAATTCGGAGATGGATACACACAAAAAAGTGCCACGTCTTCATGCATCACACGAAGCATTGTCAGCTCTACTGAGTGGAGTTACTTTGCAGAGCTTGACTCAATCACCTGAGCTGAGATTTTACAGATGAATCTTAGCATAGACTGAAAATGTTATAACCATATAGAACAGCATCTTCCCAGGAGCATCCTTCTCTGGGGAAAAAAAGCCTGATCCTCACCAGCTGTACATGCCAGTGCTGCTCCCGCAGAGGAAGAGGGCTGCTGATCCACAACAGGGATGGCTGGAAAGACCAGAGGGAGCAGTAGGGGAGACCTGAGCATGAAAATATTTCATATTGGATCTGGTTACATCCATCTGTAAAATTAGTAACAACACAGACACCTGGTAGTTAGGTTTCGCAGGCTAATAAATATGTTTAAGGGCAGAAAGGATTCTGCTGAGCCTTTACTCTGACCTCCTGCACAAAATCAGTCTATGCTATTTGATTTTATAGAGTTTAGCTCCCAGCTTTCATTAGGGGCTCGCAGGTCATTAGGGTAGGCTGAACTGTGCTTTGTCTGAACTTAGATGTGAGACCCCCGAGAACATCCTAGAGCTGAAAGAAATGGGATGAGGCCCCTACTTTTCTCTTCCTTCTGCATTACGCTGAGCTGTACTTGGAGGCACCGCATGGTGGTATCGTAGAGTCTTGAAATAGTTTCTGTTTGTTCATGGTTTTGGCAGTTGTTGAACTTTTCAGTGGGGTGAGAGCGGAACAGGTTTGTAGGATGCAGAGAGCACATATACACGTTTGGGAACTGCTGTGGTGGGTTTGTACGGCCAGAGCGGCAGGAAGCTGCGTGAGCAGCAGGACGAGTGATCGTCAGCGTTTCCTATGGGAATCAATTGCTGAGGCAGCTTAAGAAAAAGAGGTTTGGGGTGAAGTTTCAGCCTAATATTCTGTCTGCGACTCCCTCCTATCCAGGACTGTCTTATTCATACTGTGAATAAACAGACTTCCAGGTAGAAGATGCCCAGAGCTGGGGTCACTGCTGCTTTACCAGAAAGCAGAGGCAGAGCTCTGAGGAATCAGCTATTTCGTGCCAGGTGGCAGGCAAGGGGTGACAGATCTACTGCTAGGGGGCTGTCTTTTGGTGGTTTTGTATAGCTCCATCAGCACATAAACTCTATCTTTTAAAATAATACGTTATTGGAGATATACGAATGCGTGATATTCGCACACCTGGCCTGGGTCTGGAGAGCCCACAAAATGTGTTAGACTTGTTATTACTTGATTATTCCTTTGCACAGGTGTACATTCCCGCTCCCAAATGCTTATGAAACGTCTCTGCTGATGTACATAGACTCACAGCGTTGAAGGCTAGAGAAAGCCGCTTGATATATGACAACTCATTGTGTGCTATTGCCCCTGCATTAAAGACATTAACTTGGTTTTGATTAGAGCAGATCTTCTGGTCTTGCTTTGAAAATATCAAAAAAAGACAGTATCCACTTCATGCCTTTAGAGTTAGCCTTCAGCCACTCTTGCTATTAAAAAAAAACCCTAAATTCTCACTTGAGTTTTGTTTGACTTCGACTTGCAGTTATCCATTTTTCTCTGAAAGATTAAAAATGTCATCGGTATCCAGCAGATACTTCCAGAGAGATCTCATAGATACTTAAATACTTACACATTACACTCCTGTCACGTCTCAGTCTTCTTTCCAGTAAGCTAGGCAGATTGAGTGCTTTAAGTCTTTCACCATTAAGCACTTTCTTCAGCCCTGAAATCCTCTCTGTGGCTCTTTTCTGCACCCTCTCCAGTTTTCCAACGATCTTTTAAAAGTGCGAGCACCAGAAACCGCATAATCTGATATTGTCTGTATTAAAACCAATTGTGTTTGAATGGGCTCAGCTCATCAAGCAACAGAGATCACTTGGAGTGTCATTCTCATCATTGTCTGTCACTCCACCAATGTTCCTGTCACCCTCAAATTTATCAGCTGTGAATTTACAGTGTTTACATCCAAATCATTGAAGAAAACATTGACTAGCATCTGACCTGATGCTGATCCTGGTAAAACTCTCCTGTTTGATAACGCTTCCTGATTCATAGCTACTTTTTAACAGGCTGTTAGCCAATTCCTAATCTAATTAGTGCATGCTCTGTTGCTATTTCTAATGTTTTTTGATCAGAATATCACAGAGTGTTAATTCTAATCTCCATAAAAAATGAATATCATATCTCTTCATTGACCTTTATCATTCAGTCTTTACCTTCATCATATTATTTTATGCGCCTCATCAAAGAAAGAAATTGCATTTGTCTGATAAGGCTTATTTCTCCCCAAACTGTATTTACCATCATTAATTATACTTCCATTCTTCATCATTTCAATCCCATGGCAGCTTTTCCAATACACGGGTAACAGCTCGTGACGTGTCAGAGGCCTGTCTTTGAGGTCAGTACCTGTGTTATCATCCCAACCAAAACAATTCAATTCTTAAACCCAATCTTTGAGAACTGATAGGTTTCATTGTAGTGGCTTGCTGCTTGTTTACACTTATGTATCATCAGGTGATTAAAAACGACTACTCGCCACACTGCTTTACGTATAACCTGTGAAAAAACTCCAGCAGTATGTATGTGCACTCCTAGTCCTGGCCACTGTTTTCCAAGTGTTTCCCAGTGACCGCTGGTACAGAAATCATTACAACCTTAGACTTCCAGGGAGAGCTACACGCTTCCTGAGGCATGCCTTAGAAGAACACCATGAAAGGGATGATGATGAAATATCAGCTATCATGTAACTATCTATAAATGTTAGATTTCTACAAAGTGATTCCACTGAATTGTAATTAAGGGTTTGAAAGTCGAATGATTTTTAAGTGCTAGTTTTAATTACCGCTTGGTGAACTTTAGTGTGTTAGAATTGTCACAACTTTCCTTTAGAATTAGTGTCAAGCCAGGCAATACAGTGGGAAATTATTAACTCATACTTCGGTTCAGCAATTATCTGCATTACAAGGTTTATGCAATTAGCTGTTTAAGATGTCATTATATTTTGCCATCTGGTACACAGGAGTTTATGCATATGAACAGGCACGTGTTGAAGTGATTTTCACTATATGACTCTTGATCTCAACCCAAATCATCACTATAATGAGTGGAAGACACAGTGTACAGTACATTAGTGGCAGGTGCATACTATCAACTTCATTTTAATAGAAGACTTTCATGTTTCCATTTTTAAAGTATTCTGCACAAGTGTTGAAAAATTAATTGCTCGTTTGCAATTTAGCAAAAAACTGAGGACATGTTATTGCTAAATGCTAAGGAACATCAGTTTTCAGAAAAGCGGCCACTAATTTAAGTTCTTTCCATCTGTAACTTCAGGCCAATTTCTGCTCCAGACAATAAGAAAGTCTCACTGAAGTTCAGCTTAAAATGTTCTCTCGTTTCATGGTGAACATGCTGAATTACCTTTCATAGTCTCACAGCACTGAAAGCCTCTTGAAGCTATTGCAGAGCAAGCTGCAAGGAGGCCTTAAAACCCACCTGTGGTATGGTCCATGTGCAACAACCTACAGTGTCACCAGTCTCCGCCAGTGCACACGGTACTGTGACCTGTGTCCTTGGTCTTACCTCAGGCTGTCTGACGTCACTTTTGCCTGTTGGCTCGCATTTGCCACGCAGATTTTAAATCCGGAGAGAAAAGGTGTTGCTGTCGGCAGCCTACCACAAGGAAATCCTAGCTTCCAGGCAGTATAAATGTAAATATCAATAATGACAGCACTGCGTACTTAGATAATACCTGGTATTTCTGATGCATACTGCATCTAGTGTTCTAAAAATACTCACGAACTTTCATTAATTAAATTGCATGCAGCTATTAACCTCATTTGACACAAGGAAACCGGTCTCTGGAACTGTAAGAGACCTCCTCGGTCACAGGAAGGCTGTGCAGAGACCGAGAGCGAGCCATCAGTGGGGACTGTATTAACTGAACTGCAGTGCAGACTGCTAAAACTGGGCTGCAACTGCAGCGCTGTCATTTAGCTGTGAAAGTAGGTGCAACGGTTCGGGGCAGGACAAGGGTTTGACCGGAGGAAATGGACAGGATAGCTCCTGCCGCTTCCTCCTCCCAGCTAGGCTAAGTGCTAAACGTGGGGACTGCTCGCCAGGCGACGCAAATGGCGTGAGTCTGCTGGCAAATCACAGTTCTTAGGAATATTTATTATTTGGAGTTCTGGTATTACACTCTGGGCACACCCTGCAACTCGGGGCAGTGGTGTTTGTCTCAGAGGGGGAGAAGGCGCCGTTCCCAGTCCTGCTTCCAGCCACGGCCCTGGCGCGGAGCAGGGGACAGTGCTGCATCTCCATGTGCAGCGGCTGCAACTTCATTATTGAATTACATTAACAGGCCGCCCTCTAGTGTCATATTTTATTACACGGGTTAAAAAGAAAAAGGCTAGGCGGGTAAAAATTCGCATTTTCACTTAGCGAACACCAGCAAGCGAGTCACCCATGGAAGCAGCCATGAAACATTTATACAGCTCATGTTAGGAAGCCCTCTGTCAGGTTAGAATCCCTAAAATTTGGTGTAAAAGGAGATTTCTACTGAGGTTCAGGAAACCAATCCCAAAAGGCGCGAGGAAAATATCACTCAAATCTGTGCACGAACACGCCGAGGAGCAGAATTTGCCTGCTCTCTAACATCAATATTAGCATTTCTGTGGGTGGTTATACCAATGCGGTGGTATATACATGTGTCTATACCTCTAACGTGAAGTGTTTCATCGTCTTGTACATACATCAATGTCATTCGGGGAAACACCAGGAAATGTCCTTCACGGCAACACTCCCAGTGCACAGGGATCGTTTTCCTTAGGCTAAAAACAAAAAGGTGATAGACATAAGGTAACGGGCAGTGATTATTCAGGAGTGTACAACGTTTCAGAGCTAAAACTAGAAAATACTAACACCAAACAAACAGGTAAATACTTTTTTGCTCTGAAACCTTTACTGGCATTAGGGGTCATGCTAAATAAACTCATCAGGGCTGCCCTTACTGGGCCAGTTAGGAAGGGGGAAGCCGGACAAAGCACATCCACCTCTAAGACTGTCGGCAGGCCAGGCCAGGCCAACAGCTGGTGTAACTTAGCACGTGAAGACAGTGCAAGTCCATCCGTTTACATCAGCCGGAGGCCTGTCCTTGTGTATTAATGTTCCCCGATGCTGAAGCCACCTGCCTATCTTCCATTCCACTGAGCATCTTTTGTCTCTCATGGGAGATCTGGCCGGTCACGTGAAAAAGCATCCTTTCCTTTAGGTAAATAAAGGGAAGAACCTCAGCGCTGATTGCCGCGCGCCAGGACCCCTCCGGTCCTCGCGGACCGGCTGGAGGCTGGAGCTCTGAGGGGGTGACGCCGATGGTGTCCCTGGAAGGGTTGGGTTGTGGAAAATGTGCCCTTGGTTTTCCCGGGGGGGAGCGCAGCATCTGCCTCCTCCCTCCACCTCCAAACCCCCCACTGGAATTACGGAGGTAAGCGGGAGCCACCCGACTTTCCCCTTCCCACACGCAGGTGGCAGGACGGGGAAGAGGGCCTGGCTCTGCTAACACCGGATCCACGCACCGTGGCTGACGGAAACGGCGGGCAAAGCGAAGGTGAAGCTGCCCGAAGTCACGTTTCGCTCTGAGGCTTTAATCTGGGCTCAGCCGTGCCCACCGCGGCCGCCACAGGCGCAAAGGCAAGGCGCTGCCGCCGCTGCCGCCTCAGCCGCCTCAGCCGCCTCAGCCGCCTCAGCCGCCCGCCTCAGGCGGGCCCCGCGCTCCCGCCTCACCCGCCGGGAGGGGGCGCTGCGCCGCGCGGCCCCCGCCGCTGAGGCGGGAGGGGGTGTGGTCTGTGTGTGTGGAGAGAGGGGCGGGGCGGTGGAGAGGGGGCGGGGCGGTGGAGAGAGGGGCGGGGCGGGGGGGGGCGGGGGGGATGGGATGGGATGGGCGGGGGCGGCCGGCGGCCGCGCGCGCAGGGCTTGCGCGCGCCCACGTGCGGGCCGGCACGTGCCCGCGTCCCGCGCACCGTCGTGGCGATGCGGCGCACGTGCGCACGGACACGACACGCACACGCGTGGGTGCGCGCACGTACGCCTGCACGCGTACGGCGGGCCAAGGCGGGGGGCCTGGCTGGTTAAAGGGGGGCCGGTTTTAAAAATGGCGTCGAGCGCGCGGAGGGGGAGAGCGGGGGACGGAGGGGCCCGTGGATGCGCTGGTCTGAAAAAACTCGAGTGGCAAAGCCGTTCGGTTTTATCGGTCAGGCGCTCTGATCCGTATTTTGCAACCCTGCAGTAAGGCAACTGGAATTATTTATTATTGTTTCTTCTTGTTAATTTAATTAAGCCTTGTTGGTGTAGCATTTTTTCCCCCGTATTAAAGGAAATGAAGTCAACATCATTAAAAGGAGTGGAATAGGCGTATGCCAAAGTATTTGTAAGAGCACGTTAAAAATATTCTAATATGAATTCCAGCTGTCTCGCAGGCCACGGGTAACTTTTCCTAAGAAATCCAGCGACGCCGCAGCCCCGCTGCCGTCGTCCGTGGGCCGAGGGAACCTTCATTATTTCCTACGATCACACTTTTTAAATCAAGTTAGCTCGCAATTTATAAAGGCCTTTGGCATCGCCTTTGGAGTAAGTCTCGTGACGTTTGTAATTAAAGACAAATTGCACCGACCTCATCTGCTCCGGAGAACAGCAAAAAACCCCGGTGAGGCCGGCCCAGTGCCGCGTGGGGCACGTGGCACGGCTCGGGGGGTCCTGCCCGGGGGGCAACGGGGTTGAGGGGGTACCTGGGTGCCAGGGTACCCACACGCTGGGGTACTGGGTCCCGGGGGATGGATTTTGGGGGGTCTGTGTGCAGGGACAGCCGGGTGCTGGGGTACCGGTGTGCATACATGGTGGTATACTGGGGTGACTGAGTACTGGGGTGACTGAGTACTGGGGTACCTGTGTCCTGGGGTACCTGTGTAACGGGGTACCTGTTTAACAGGGTACCTGTGTGCAGGTGTAGCGCTATACTGGGATACCCGTGTACAGATATGGTGCTATACTGGGATACCTGTGTCGCACAGTGCCTGAGTGCTGGGGTACCTTGTACTGGGGGGAGGGGGGTACCTGAGTACTGGGGTACCTGTTTGCTGGGCTACCTGTGAACCAGGGGTACCTCTGTGCTGGGGTACCTGGCCCCCCGCTGCCCCAGCTTCCGCAGAAACTTCCAAGCTGCCGTAAAACCGTCCAAAGGGATGAGGTGAAGAAGGGGGACCCCGGCAGGATCTGCAAAGGGCCCCTCCCCTGCGAGGGGGGGACGGTGTCTCACTGCTGCCTCCTTCGCAATCCGTGGCCGAAGGGTGCTGAGCACACCGGCGCTGGCCCACGTGTGCGGGAGCAGGCTCCTCGCCCTGGAAGGGGAAGGATTTGGGAAGAGCAGCACTGCTGCAAAGAGGGAAAAGCAGCTTGACCGGGAGTCTCCATCGGTCGGGGAAGGCACTCGGACACGACCACTCTTCCCTTCCACTCAGGTGTCCTGTGTTCTCCTCTGCTCTTCTCCTTCGCTTACCGATTCTCCTTCGCTTACCGATTTTCCAAACCGTGGGCAAGAGGCAGGATTTTCCACGGAGATTCAGTGTTTTCTCCGTGTTGCACACGCAGGAGGCCTGCCCGCAGGTTCCCTTCGCCAAGCAGGGCAGAAGTCACTTGCACCGAAGTTTGGAGCTCAGCGACACTGAAAATCTGGAGATCCTTCTTGAATTTAATGAGCGGGGTGGGGGAAATCAAGAGTTTGTTGCTGCGGTGCAACCGTAAAAAACAGTTTCAGCCTCCCGCCCTGTGTGCAGCAGTATTGTTGGGGGCTTATCCCAGATTTTATTAGCCGTGTAAGCATCTACCGGTGGCGTGAAGCCTGAAGCCATTCAGGCATTCCTGAAACTTCTCCCCCTGCAACCCTGCCCTGACCCTGGGCGCAGCCAAGGGGACCTGGCAGAGCCCGTGCCGGGATGAAATCCCCACGGATTGTGTCAACCCCTGAATTAGAGCAATGCCACCAGCACTTTTGATACTGATTTTCTTTTTTTTTTTTTCTCTACCGTTAAAGGATGCAATGGGAAATAACAAGCAAACCCGCCACAGGGCCTAATGAGCTATGGGCTGGCAGGGTCTGCGTCCCGCTGCCACTGGGGAGGGACCCCCGCGCCCCCCCTTATATACACAGACATACATATATATTTAAGATAGATGTTGATATGCAGCTATAGACGTGGATATGGTGCTCGCAGCCGCTGGCAGGCAGCCCCCTTGCTGGGGCGGGAGGGCTCGGGGGCGGCGGCTGCCAGGTGCCCCCCTCCCTCCCTCCATCCCTCCCATCCCTCCATCCCTCTTTCCCTCCTCCATCCCTCCCTCCGCGCCGCCCCCGCTACTTTTGTTAAGACTTTATTTGCGGCGGGGGTCGGGGGGCGCCGGCTTTCCCCTGGATTTCTCCCCCCCCCCCCCCTTCTTCTTGGCGCATTCATATATTTTTTTTTTAATTAATTTTTTTTGGGGGGGGGGGGGGGCGGCTGCGAGCTGGCCAAAAAACTCCTCGGCTCTCCGCATGTGCGTGATTTAGAGTGACATAATTGCGAGCCGGGGCTGGAACAGCGATAAATCAGCCCGTCGCCAGCGCGGGGCTGCCGGGACTCGCCCCAGCGCCGGACGGAGACTGCGGCAAAGGGGGGGGGGGGGGGGGGGGGGAGAAAAAAAAAGGGGGGGGGAATAAGGGGGGGGGAATCCGGGGGCGGCGGAGCGAGCGGCGGAGGTTGCGCGGGTGCGGCGCGGCTGGAGCGGCGGCGGTGCCGACCTGCGCTTCTCCTGGGTTTTGGGGGGGGGGGGGGGGGGGTCCTTTCTTTCTTTTTTTTTTTTTCCTTTTTCTTTCCTTTTCCTGTACCTTAGATGAAAATGGCGAACCACTGACTTGGCGAACGTTTGAGAAGGCAGAGATGGCAGGTTGCGAGATTTATTTATTTATATCCCTCCCCCCCCCCCAAAAAAAGCCAGACCAAAATCAAACAGCCAAACTTTAAAGGCTTTGCTTCCTCCCCCCCCCCAACCTTTCCTTCCCTATTTCTATTTTTTTCCCCATTGGCGATTGCGCTGCCAAGGCTGTGCCGGAGGGGGGGGCACGGAGCTGCGACGCCCATCACCCCCGCCCACGCCGGGCAGCCTCTGCTAGGAGAACGGCAGAAATCGGGCAAAACCGGGCAGAAACCTGCCGGGCTGCGAACTTTCTCGGCGAGTAAAAACGGTGCCGCGGAGCGGGCGGATGCTGCGGCGGAAACTGCGCTCCCGCGTAGGGATTATTCACGGTTTTATTTATTTTATTTTACTATTTTTTTTTCAATTATCATGCCACAGATCTACAACTGTACGTGCAAATAAAAGCGAGAGCTCACGGATACCGCTTTCCTTACCAGCGAGGACTGAGTAGTTAATCCAATAAGTATACGTATTGTTTGGGGCGGGGGGGGGGAGGCAGTTAATCATGTATCGTAATGTATGGATAATATATATGAATATCAAAGCGACGTGGGGAAAGAGTCTCGGCGAGGGGGCTCCTTCTGGGGAGAGGACAAAGAAGAAAGTGGAAACAATCTTTTAAATATTTTCCATTCATAAAAATGGCAGAGGGCTTATACACCAGTCTATTTCTGCGTCTGACTGAACAGCTAATACGTTATTGCCAGCTTCAAAAGATAATTGTAGTGTCGGTAGAGACCTAATATACAGTAGGCAACATGTAATTTTAAACAACACCTCATTGTTTATTGGGATGTAACTTTCCCAAAGTTTATTTGTAGCATTAAGAGATTTTTAAGTGCAGAACAAATTGCAAATGAGCAGCTGTGGGGCGATGCACGTTTTGTATGGCTACAAGAGTTTCTATATTAGTGACAATCTGAAGCTGAAGAGGATAAAAAAAAAAAAAAAGAATATCTGTAAGGAAATGCTTATTTCCTCCTGGAGGAGGGGGGAGCTGGGCTGGGGGATCTCCGGGCTCGGCTTTTCAATTTTCTGAGGAGGAATAATATAGTCTGTGTGTCTCTGCCCGCGAGCTCACGACCGTACTACGTACACCTGCTCCATAGGCTCAGAAATAACCTTTTCATCCAAGAAGTTAACGAAGGGGTCGGGCATACATACGTGGGGCGGTGTCGTGATTTATGTGTTTTTCCAGGAATCCAAATAAAACCGTAGCTGAGCGTGTCCCTTTGTAAGGGCCACCTGTGCATCGCGCCTGGCTGTTCCGGGGGTTGCCCTATGGAAATCATCCCAGCCCATTATAGAAGTTAACACAACAGTCGGGTGAGCAGAGGATGGTCTCACCTTCTCCCTGCTGCTGAGAGAGGAGAGCAGTGATTGTGACAGGCAGCCCACACGGATTACACTTCTTTTTTTTTTTTTTTAAAGAAAAACTTCTCTTCTGCAAAAACAAAGCAGCCTCTTCAGAGAGATCCAGTACCAGCGCAGGGTGCCCATCGCAGGGATCTATATTGCCAGGGCTTACAATGCGGCAGTCAGTGAATTACAGTAATAAAGACTTCAAAAAAAAAAAAAATATTCAGGTGCTGAGACTAACACATTTCTTTCGCTGTTCCAAAGGAGCCGTAGGCACTGGAAAGGCAGAGCAAGCAAACCGGACTGGGTACGCTTCACTCTGTGATTTTTTACGACACCTTTTAGGCAGAAGCATTGGCTCTTGTGCAGATTTCAGTTCGTACAACCAACCTTTGCACGTGAGATAGATACACACGACTTTTATGACTCACTCCTTGCACGTTATGAAGTTGTCTATAAAATTACAAAGGTAGGGAAGTAAAAAGTTACTAATCGCGACGGAAGAGTATTACTTTTTATCCCCTAAAATTTAATTTAGTTCAAGGTTTATGGGATAAAAGTGGCTTTTCTAAAATAGCTGTACCAGACAGTGCCTGTCCTTCTTATGAAGAATATAGACCTTACCACCTTTTAAAGAATACCTAATTTAGGGCTGGAAAGGGTAATTTTATAGCAGAAAAGAGGTGAGACAGAGTTAGCAAAACTTGTGATGGAAAACTTTGCTGCTCTGTGTCCGTGAGGAAAGCAATCAGACCTCATCTGTGCTCTGGGTCAGCAGGGCTTACACTATTTTGAAAAATAGTTGCGGAAGAGGTTTGCAAATGAATTATGTGCGACACACGCAATGCCAGAAAAGCGGTAATAAACCTGCACCTGTTACTGTGCCCTCCTTGCCAGTCTCTAAGCCAGGTACGAAGCTGTCTGAGTTTTTGTCTGAAAAGGCCACTCAGATTTATTTATTTATTATTTTCTTCCCAGAACTTTAGCATAGATGAGAAATGTGAAAAATGACTTGGTACTTAAACAGACTGCTGTTTGATTTTATTTATTTATTTATTTATTTAGGGAAATAATGGACATCTCATTTGGGAAGTTATAGACCACAGAGAAAAGCGTGCAGCAAAGGGCAGTAGGGAATGCATGTTAACTAGGGCTAAAATACCACTGCTGCTCCTAACTACCTCAGTTTCTTGTTACCTGAATCTTACAAAGTTCAATTAGCAATCCTTAAGCTTTATTTCTCACACCATGTATTGCATCTCAGCTTTTATATTATGAGCCAAGCCTGAACGTAAAATGTTCTCACATGAAGAACAGCAACAAAAGACATACTTTCCTTTTGAGAAATATATTGCATAAATATGACAATGCCTAGATATATAATATACTAAAATAAATAGTGTGTGTGCGTGCGCGCGTGTGTATGGGCATATAAACATTGTTTGCCACACCATGTTTATACCACTCTTGCACAAACTTTATTCAAGCAAAACTTTCATCGAGGCATGCGAGATTAGGTCCAAAGTGTTTATGCCAAACTGCCTGATAAAGCACTGGATTTAGGGTGACGGCAGTATCAGTACCGTCCGCTGTAATCATTCGGTATCGCTGGAAAATGATTTTGTACCGTTGTGAGAGGTGTCCGTCAGCTTCCAGCAGCGATAACACCGCGGGACTGTGTACAAATAAAATATATCTGAGGGCAACTGTACATATTCGCCTCCTTTCTGGGTTGCAAACGGGGGGTTTATCCAGCCGGACGGAGGCATCAACATGGTGGGCAGGGACGCTCAGGTGCACGCCGGCACACGGCGTAGCCCGGCTCTGCCGCGGAGCTGGGCCAGCGGGCACTGCTCAAACCGATCAGTAAATCACAGCGAGCTTATTAAACTGCATTCGCTCTTGCAGGGAACTTTCACTTTGCGGTATTTCGGTTTTTCAACTAAATTCTGCTTGGGAAGCGGTATTTACGTTAAAATAGTATTACCATTTATTTTGCTCCCCATTAGAAGATCTACAGCAAAACAAGAGGGGGAACACTGCCTATCGCGCCTCTCTCCGTTCTGTTTGCTTCCTTTCTGTAGTCTGCACGCTTTTGCTGGGGAGTTATTTCCTCCGCAAATGCATCTTGCAATAGACTCGACACCCTGTAGAAACGCCTTACAAGTCTGCAGGCATTTCTGTGATACGCTCAGCACCAGAGCCAGCACCCCACGTACGGCCGTGCCAGGCAGCAGTGCCTCCAGTAACTCACGGTTAAGTAGATTTCACAGAGAAAGGGATAGGATTGACCAATTTTTAGTCCAGTTATTCCCACTCGCCCTTAGCACAACTACTTTAATGCCCATCCCCACGTGTACGTGGCTTTGGCGATGCACCTATGGCCCCGATCCCGAATCCCGGTGCAGCCGCCCTCATCTGTCAGCTGGGGACCGCAGCACCTCTTCATCCTCCCCTGCTCTCCTGCTGGGAATCATGGTGATGGGCGGGAAATACTGCACGCAAAACGTTATTATTCACACGTATTTAGTGGTGTAAGGTGGGAATTTCCATCAAACGCAGTTGTCTGCTTATTTAAGCTACTCCCTTGAAATTTGGAGCCTGGAGGTTAAACTTCTGCCTACCTGCCCTCCTGTTTAAGGGTAACACAGCGTTCGCATGACCGTGGTGTTTACTTATATCGCATCAGGGTTTGGAGCTTTCAGACTGAGGAGGAAAACCCCGTATGCTCAGTTCTCCGTGTACGTGTGGAATAATAAGGCAATCTCTTCCCTGGAGAGAGTCTTACGGACTACTCTCCTTTTGAGTATCTTCAGAATCTAAATTTCACGAAGGACGGCGGGACCGGGTTAGGCACGGCACTAACCTATGGCTCCTCCATGACATTTCTGCTGGGATTTGTAGCCAATTCCCTAGTGGGTCATGGGGTGCCACAGAAACATCTGGGCATTGATTCCCATCAACCGTAATGGCATTTAAGTCTCTGGATAGTTTTGGAGGTGCAAGTCATAGCAGCGTGTAGCTCTAAGGTCTTGATGGAAAGGGGATCAGGACTGACCCCCCCCCGGTGATTTCGGGGGGCTTCTGAATCTCAGCAGGGCAAAGCTAGCCCCCAGGGCAGACGAGCAGCCACGGTGGCTCTCCCAAAGCCACGAACGTCGCTCAAGGCCCTGAAGAGCCCCGTCGTCAGGATGAGGCCTCTAACGATGGCTGCTGTATGTTAACAGGCCATACCACGTATAGACCGGCTATTGTCAGCGCTGATCCTTGTCCAACTGACGGGCTATTCAAAGCGCTTCTCAAGCCTCTCCAAAATCCCAGCTTGTTCTACCCCGATGACAGCCATCCCTCCCATTCGGAGTTTTCTTTGTACGCTTGATAACATGGTGGAAATCCCTTATTATGCTTCTTTTAATAATGCTTTCACATGGCAAGGGGACATGATGTTTTAATTTATGCAGTACACATCATCCTTCGACAATTTGCTAAGAGGAACCCTCGCAACCTAAGCCGGTGCCGAATAACAGAAGTTTATGCAAAACCAGTGGTTTCCAACCTGTGGTCTCCAGACCGCTGGGAATCGGCGGGCTCCTTCGGAGGGGTCACCAGGAGGTAACCGAGAAAGCAGAACCGCTGCCGGGGAGGTTCAAACGCGGTGCGTACGGAGCCGCGCTGTCACTGGCGCAGGTCTGAGGCTCCCTGACTTGAAACTGAAAATCACTATCTGAGTGTTTTTTTCTTTTTTCTTTCTTTTTTTTTTTTTCCTCCCTGCTCAATACGCTAGGGCTGCAGCCCTCTGTGTCTTTAAATACCTGCTCGAGTTGATTTAAAGCAGTGAATTCGGAGGGATAACCATGCCACTCGTTAAGTTGTGCGAGTTAAAGTCGCACTTTGCTGTAAAAAAATAGTAATTAACCTGCAGATCCACTTGCTTCCCCCCCCCAGACCCCTCCAAATTAATTTTGCAGTGTTATCACGCATCTTGAGGCTTCCAGTTTTAAGAATATAATGCTTCTGCTGTTAATGAAGCGGGTATCCGCGATCAAGGGGAGCCGAGAGCTACAAGACAATTGTTTGTTTGCCTTTATTTCTCACGCCCTTTGAAGGTTTTTCTTTTTTTTTTTCTTTTTTTTTTTTTTATTAAGTGACTTTAGCAGATTGTACCCTCGGAGCTGTGAATAATAGGGTTATTCTACAAAAATGGCCAAGGCTAGTTAAGACACACAAAGCCAGGAAATCCTTTCAGGGATGAAATCAGGACTATTTTAGGGGTGCCGTGTAAGTTGGAGACTTTGCAGCTCGGCTCTCGGTTGCTGCATTGCTGCCAGACAAGGTCCGCGCTGCTCCAAGGAAAGTTCCTCCCCAGTCGAAGGCTTGCCCGGCACACCGAGGGGTGTGCAAAGCCAAGGGGGGGGGAGTGTGTAAAGCACGGGGGGGGGGGGGATTTGCTAGTGCCAGGTAACTTTGCCCGTGCAGCAAAGGAGCTTTGCTGGTGCAAGGGATGGGGGTTCCCCACGCTGGGGGGAGGGGGGTTGCCCATGCGGGGGGGGTGCACATGTAGGGGGGGTTATCCGTGCAAGGGGGGTGTATCCGTGCAAAGGGGGGGGGTATCCGTGCAAGGGGGGGGGTTTATCGGTGCAAAGGAGGGGGTTATCTGTGCAAAGGGGGGGGTTATCTGTGCAAGGGGGGGTATTGGTGCAAAGGAAGGGGTTATGCGTGCAAAGGGGGGGGTTATCGGTGCAAAGGAGGGGGTTATCCGTGCAAAGGGGAGGTTATCCGTGCAAGGGGGGGGTTATCCGTGAAAAGGGGGGGGCATCCGTGCAAAGGGGGGGTATCCGTGCAAAGGAGGGGGTAACCGTGCAAGACGGGGGGGTTATCCATGCAAGGTAGGTGTTTACCCGGGTGGGGGGGTATCCGTGCAAGGGGGGGGTATCCGTGCAAAGGAGGGGGTATCCGTGCAAGACGGGGGGGTTATCCATGCAAGGTAGGTGTTTACCCGGGTGGGGGGGTATCCGTGCAAGGGGGGGGGGGGGATTACCCGTGCAAGGGGGGGCTCGCTACCCGCAGCAACCCCCCCCCCGCCGCCCCTCCCCGCAGAGCAGCCCTGCGGAGGACCCCGCGGCTGGGAAGGCGTTTGGCGGGGGGGGGGGGGGGGGGAAGGCTGGAGGCCCGCACCGGGGGCCGCCCGTCCTGCGGGGGGGGGGGGGGGGCGGGTAAGGGATGTCCGTGAGCACACCCCCCCCCCTCGGTGCGGGTCTCGTATGCAAATGCGATTGCGGAAATAAGCGGGGGAGGAGGAGGAAGGGGAGGAGGAGGAGGGCGGCTGCCGAATCGGTCGCAACTTCTGCAAAGTCCCAGGCGCTCGGCGACCGCCCGGCAGAGCGGGGAGCGGCGGCGGCAGCCCCCGGCCCGCCTTCAGAGACCGCACTGCGAAGCCTCCCGGGGCGGGAGCCACAAAAAAAAAAAACAAAACCCCAAACCCAAAAAAACAGAAACAAAAAAAACCCCTACCCCCCCCCCGAAAAAAAAAACCAAACCCAAAACCGAAGGGGGAAAAAAAAAAAACCCAACAAAAACCACCTAACGGCAAGCGGCAATTGGCTGCGGCGTTTATTCTCTTCCGGGTTCCCAACGGTTGCAAGTTTATTTTAGCTATTAAAAAAAAAAAAAAAAAGAAAAATCGCGGAAAAAAATAAATAAAAAAAAAAAGTGTCAACAACCGGAGCCAATCGCCGGAGCCCCGGAAAGTTTCTCACGTACTCTTTATACCTGCCCATGGTACGTGGCGCCTCTTAAACTTCGCTTTTTTTGTTGTTTTTTTTTTTTAACCTGATTTCCACGCTTTCGCAGAGGGCGGCAGCTATTGTCTGGGCGGGGGTCTGGGCGCGGAGGGAGCGCGGGCGCGGGTGTCTGCACCGGAGTTACCTTTTTTTGTTTAAAAAAAAAATCTTTTTTTTTTTTTTTTCCCGGGGGATTTGAGGAAAACCGCTGAGCTTGACAGATTTAACATCCCCCCCTTTGCCCCCCCCCTCCGCGGGACCGCCCGTACGTGCGCGCCGGCTCCGTACGCGCCGTCCGGAGCGCCCGCGGCCGCGCACAAAGAAACGCGGCTGGGCGCGGGAGGTGACGGACCGCGGCGGGGACCAATCGGAGGGGCGGGGCGGTGTGACGTCGACGAGCGCTGCCCAATCAGCGGCGGGGGTGGGTGTTGCGACGTTTGAACTCCCCGGGGGGAGGGGCGCGCCTTTTTTTTTTTTTCCCTTCTTTTTTTCCCCCTTTTTTTTCGGGAATTTTTTTTTCTTTCTTTTTTTTTTTTTTTCCTCCTTTTCCACCGAAGTTGGCGGCGCCCCGCGGGGACGGGGCCGCTGGCGGGGCTGGAGCCGCGGAAACCTCCGGATTTAGCACCCCCCCCCCCCAAAAAAAAGGAGGGGGGGAGAGGAAGGAAAAAAAGCTTTTTTTTGTGGGGATGAAGAAAAAGCGTCTATAAAATCGTATTTATTTTTTTAAAGCGTGCTTCGCAAAACGCTGAGTTGGGAAAAAAATAAGAATAACTTGCGCGCCTACCCGTTTAGCGCTGAAAAAGCCCGCAGGTGGGGGAGAGAAGGTGCATGTGCTCTCGTCGTGGTGCGTGTGACCCCCCCCATTTCTTTTTTTTTTTTTTTTTGGGGGGGGGTGGGGGGGAACGGATGGATGTCCGCGGCTGCGGAGGGGCTGCGCTTGCCCGCGGCCCCTGCCTAGAGGGCGCAAAGCAGCCGTCCCGCGGCCAAAAGTCTCCCGAAGGGCGGCAAAAGTTACTTCAAAGAGAATGCTGCAAACCGCAAAAGGCTGGGAACGGGGCAGCGCGGACGGCGGACGGCGAGGGGGGGGGGGCTGCGCGGGGGCGGAGGGGAGCGCAAACCTTTTAAACAAGCTGCGTGGGAGGGATTTTTTTCCGCCGTGTTCCCTACGGATGGGATTTTTCCCCGCGTGTCCCTGTGTCCCCCGCCCTGCGCGGAGGTCGCCGGCATCGGGGCGAAACGCTGTTCCCAAGGTGGGGGGGGGGGGGGGAGTGACACGAGAGGGGGGGTGACACGGGAGGGGGGGGGGACACCCACCCCAGACGGGACACCCTCCGAGTCCCCGTGAGCGGGCTGGAGACCGTCCAAACCCCAAACCCAAACGTTGCCGGTGCCAAAACAATGCGCTCCAGAAGTGGCAGGAGGCGCGGGTGTATTTTTCATTCGAAGCGCTTCACTTTTCGAGAGTGATTTTATTAGTAAGGAGGGGGGGGGATGCGACGCGTAGATGAATTTATGTGTTGCTATTTTAAATTTCTTATTTATTTAAGTGGAAGTAAGTGGAATAAGCCCCCCTCCCCGAGCGTAAAGCGCTTGATTTCAAATGACAAGTGCCAAAGGGGATGGGGGGAAAAGTTGTGAACGCAGCGCCGCTCCCCCCGTGTCGTGTCTCCCGCCTCCCTTCCCCGGCCAAGGGCCGAGCAGCCCCGCAGCCGCCGGGAAAAGATAAAAAGAAAACCAACCCAACCCAAACCCCCCAAAAAACCCAAAACCACCAGATTAAAAAAAAAAAAAAAACCAACAAACCCCAAACCCACTACATTAAAAAAAAAAACCAAAAAAACCCAAAGAAGAAAACTTTAAGCCGACCACCCCTCGCCTTCTTCCGCGGCTCCCCGCGCTGCGTGGGCGGAGGGAGGCCGGCGGAGCCGCAGCCCCCTCCCCGCCCCTCCCCGCCCCCGCGGGCGGGCGGGCGGGGAGGCGCGGAAGGGTTGAGCGGGGCGGCGCGGCGCAGAGCGGAGGGGGGGCGCGGAACAAGGTGGTGGTGGTGGTTGGTGGTGTTTGGGAGGAGGAGGAGGAGGAGGAGGAGGAGAAGGAGGAAGGGGGGGGGGGGGGCCCGGAGCGCGGACGGCGGCGGGTTGCGCGCGTAGAGTGCGCTATGCCTTTAACGGCGCGCAGGGCAGGCATGCCGAGCGCGTAGTGCGGGAAAAAGTCGAGGCGGGGTTAAAGTTCAGCTCATGGAGCGGCTCCGCGCTGGCTGCAGTTTGGCAGAGTTGGAAATGTGAAAGCAAGAAGCAGGCTCGGGGCTCCCCCTCCTCTCCTCTCTCTCTCTCTCTCTCCCTTTTTTTTTTTTCCCCTCCTCTCTCTCCCTCTCCCTCTCCCTCTCTCTCTCTCTCTCTCCCCCCTCTCTCTCTCTCCCTCTCTCCCCGCACACGCACACCTCCAAACCGCAGCCCCCCGCAGCAGTCATGTATTCTCCGCTCTGTCTCACCCAGGTAAGCGGCTGCCGGGGCGCGATGGGGCCGGCGCTGCGGGGGGGGGGTGGTGGGTGGTGGTGGTGGGGTGTGTGTGGGGGGGGGGGTGGTGGGGTGTGTGTGGGGGGGTGCGTGTCCGTGCGCGCCGGGGAAGGGGCAGAAAACGCAGCTCGCCGAAACTAACTTTGTTGCCTTTCGCTTGCATCCCACCCCCCCCCCCCCCTTCCCGCACGGCCATTTGTGTCGGCACATGGCTAATGGCGCCTACTTATTAATGGTTTAATTAATAAGCGCGGGGGGGGGAGCAGCGGGGGGGGGGGGGGGCCGCGGTGCTGCGGGATGCCCCGCACGGCCCCGCCGTGCTTGGTCATCCGCGATCGATGCCGCCGCTGCCCTCCTCCTCCTCCTCCTCCTCTTCCTCCTCCTCCTCCTCCTCCTCCTCCTCCTCCCGATGCGGAGCGCCCCGCACCGCCGCTCCGCTCCGCGGCCCCGGGGGCAGCGCTGCGAACCGCTGCGCCTTTCCCCAGCCCCCGGGAGCCCGGCACGGCACGGCCCGCACACCCCCCCCCCCTCCCCTCACACACCTCACACAACCCCCCCTCGCCCGCCCCCCGGGGCTCCCCACTCGAGGTTACGCGGGTGGGATCGGCTCCGCGCTTCTCCCCCCCGCCCCTTCCCCCCCCCAAAAAAACCCCCAAGAGCGGAGACGGACCGTCCACCGCACCTGGCTGCGCTCCCGCGGTGCTGCCGCCCTTGCGTGGAAGTGTTCTCCGCACCCGCGGACCGGGAAGGGGCGGGGGGGGGGATACACACACCCGCAAACTTATCCCGCGCGTGTGTGTGGCCGTGGCCTCCCCGCCCGCGGATCGGGCCTCCCCCCCCCCCCCCCCCCCCCCCCCCCCCACGCCGGACTCGGCGCAACTTTTGCAGCCCCCCACCCCCAAAAAAAAACTCCGTTTGCGGCGGGACGGGGCTGCCCGGGGGCGGGAGGTGAGGGGGGGGTTCTCCCCGCCGTGCCCCCCGAGTTGCGCGGCCGCGGAGCGCCGCCCGCCCCCCCCCCTCCCTCCTTCCCCCCCCCCCCCCCAGCCCCGTTCCCCGCGCGCTGCTGCAGGACGCTAAATTGCACACCTTCAATTAGCAGGATATAATGGTTTAACGAGGAAATGCTTTGTGGTGGACTCAAACCCCAGATTATTTCCTCCTGCAGGAGATTTTGACTACATTATTCTTATTAATTTAATTTGAATATTTTTTTTCTCCCGGTGAGAAAGCCTCTCCAGGCTCTTTCCGTCGAGAAAAAGGCGAGGAAATGCAGAGAGAGGGGAAGCAGCCTTCCCAGGCAGCCTCGAAGAGCTGCAAAAGTTTCATCCCCTTCCCTCGCCGGCGTTCTCCCCCTTCCTTCCCCGGCCTCCCCCAAATTTCTGGGTGCCCGGTGAGGAGAAGCCAGGCCGGCGCGGGGCACGAAACTCCACCGGGCTTAAAAACCGTACGCTTGATTAAAGGCAGGAGGCAAACGGGAGCGGAGGGAGTTTGCAGAGGACGCGGGATGCAACTCCGTGTTCTGCCTGGCCAAAGTTTGTGCCTTGAATTCAACTCTGAAAAAAAATACCTGGGGTTTTGGTCGGTTCTGCTTTTGCAGGAGGGACAGCAATACGCTCCTCGTAGGGCCGGCAACGTAGCGCATCGCTTTGCATCTGCACGTGTAGCTACTCGGGTTTAGTAGGCCCAGTTGTACGTTAAGGAGAGAAAATAAATCCATGGGCCGGTTGCTCCCTGTCCCGGTCATCGTGCGTGTGTGTGTGTGTGTGTGTGTGTGTCGTTCTGCTTTTTTTTTTTTTTTAATTAAAAAAAAAAAAAAAAAAAAGAAAAAAGCCAGGCACTGGGCTTTTACTCAGTTGTGAAAATCTCGCATTCTTGTTGCACGTTTGGAAAAGTAATACGAGGATTAGAGGCCTCCTGACAAACTCTTCCCTCCAAAGGATCAGTTAGGTGATTCTGTAATTTTCTGTAGAAAAAGGGGGCGAGCCCTTGGCAATTGCAAGCAATTTCCTATTTTTCATTTCAGGAGCTTATATTGATACGAGTTTTGGGATGGAGATTTTTTTTTTCTTTTTTTTTTTTGCTGTTAAGTTTTGATGCAGATTTAAAGGGAAGCTTTCGAAAGTGGGTTAGAAAAGGAAAACAAACAGAAATCCTAGTTATGAGCGTCTTTATCCAAGCACTGGAACTGAAATGGCACGAGCATTTTGTCTCATCTGTCAGGAAAAATCTAAACATCGTTCCATTTACATATCTGCTGAAGATCTAGGAAATAGTTGGGGAACATATGCACATCTCCTAATAGATTTACAAGCAAATGGATTGTAAAAATATTAACAAGGGTGGCTGTAGCTGGCTTAATTTCAAAAAGATCAGCAGAAATATATTGTTTCAAAAGACTCCTTTGCAGTGTTACATTATTGCAGGCGCCTTTGGGCTGGGTTTGGGGGCTCTTTTGTCACAGGGGGTTTTTTTGTTGGGGTTTTTTTGGTTTTTTTTTTTTTACACCTTTCTGTGAAGAAGCAGAGGAGAATTTCGGTATAAGCAATACAGAATTGTGCGGCCCAAATTTTAGGTGCTGCTTAGAAACGGGCTGTTCTCGGAAGAGCTGTATCCTCAAACTTTGGAGAGTGAGTGCAATGAAAAAAAACTTACTTTTTATTCTCGCTTTCCCAGCTTTCCGGTGCCTTTTATTTTTAGGTGACCCATCACACGCCGAGGCGGGAAAGCAAACCTCTTTATCAAATACTTTGAAAGTTTCCCTTAAAGCTAACTTGGGGAAAGGCAAAGATCAGCTCCTTTTCCACCAGTTACTTAAAATCTTGATATTTTGCAGCGAGGCTGCAGACAAGTCTGCACATCTGTTAGCACGCTTGCATTGACCCATTTCCAAAACTTTTTTTTGGGGGGGGGGCGGCTATAACAACACCAAAATAAATAATATTATTGTGCAGAAACTGCTCCCCCCCCCCTCCGTCCCTGCTTCCAGCCCAATTTTGTTTGATCAGTCCTGAATGCTTTTATTTCCACTTCGACTTTGCTAATACCTCGCCGCCGAGATTGAAGCGGTGCGATTTTCCGGAGCGGCGTGTTTACCAAGACAGTTTGAAAGTTGGTCTGTTTATGAGTCATTAACCTTTTCTCCTCGTACACCATTTTGAAAAGACACATTGGAGCCTAATAGGGCCGTGCACACCTCGCGCGCCGAGCAGCGGGGCTTTTCATTTACTTCAGCCATGGACCCTGACTTTAGACCAAAAAGCACCTTTTTTTTTTTTTTTCCCCCCTCCCCCTGAAGTCTTTTAAAGTGGGTTTGGGGGTTTTTATTTTTTTTTTTCGGGTGTCATTTTTACCTCCCCTTTCAGGTTCACATCGTCGAAATCAGCTTTAGCGCAGGTTAAAGCGACTCTCTCTTGGATAGCATCCAGCGTCGAGCCAAAAAAGTCCCGAGCACATGAGATCAGGCAGGACAAAGCGCTGCTTAAAGCAGAAAAGTTAAAATATTTCAGGATGTACCAAGACGCGTTTAGAAACTAGGAACGCTTGAAGCGCTCCCCTGGCTCATTGTGGGTCTGTCGAGCCTGTGCTGTGTGTACCTTCGCAGATAAACTTCCACTTGACAAAAGGCCTTTTTTCCTTGACTCTCCCTGAGTGGAGAAGGTGAAGGACAGGAGGGATCAGAAAAGAGGGTTTATTATTTTTAATAGCTTGTAGGGACCTGTAGTTTTTATATTTTTCTTTTTTTTTTTTTTTCTTTCCCCCTCCGCTCCCCCACCCTCCGTGAGAGAGCTGTTTCTGGTGGGTGAGAGCAGCTCCATGTGCTGGGATTGTGCCTCCTCTCACTTTTTGAATCTGCCGACTGCAAACTCGCAGCAATCTTTTTTTATTATTTTTTTTTTAAAAACTTTATTGAAATTTGAAACTACGATCTTTTCCGGGGGGGGGGGGGGGAGGAGGAATGTGCCAATCATTGGAGTGATTTATTTTATTTTACCTGCTTATATTTTAATAATCATTCATAGTACTTGTGATTACTGCCGCTCTGCTGTGCTATAATGAAATATATTGTGCCGTTTTGGGTAGTTTTTAACAACCTGTGTTTAAAATAAAAATAAATGCTGTGGTATTACCTATAGATTTCAGTATTTACAATTCAGGGGCCACTCAGAATAAGTGCAAGGAAAGCTTTTGGGAAGTCAGCAGAAGGTCTTGAATTACGACAGCATTTTGCTGATAGATATTTCTACTATTGATTTCTCAATTTTTCATAATTTTTGAAAAGAAAATGCAACTTAAAATAAGGTGCTGAAAGGAAGAAAGATGTCTGTTTTAATAACAATGTTTGTGCGACCTGAAATGATTTGGGTAGGAAATGTACTCCCTGGGATAATTAAAAAAAAAAAAAAAAAAGTTAGTTAATCTGAAAAATCCCCAATGTCGTCTTGCAAGGGTAGGCAGCGGGTGGCTTTTACCATGCTGGGGGAAATGTTGCACAAATTACTTTATTTTTCCCTCCTAGAGGGCCCAATCCTGAGAAAAGGAGGAACTCGGCCCCTGGAAGCAGGGACGTCCCCAGCACGCGGGGCTGGATCAGGCCCCCACAGGCTATATACGTTTTTATGTGCAGCCTGGAGTTCGGTCATTCGTTTATTCAGAGAAAAACAAGAAGCGTGCCCCCAGTATATTATAATATAATTTGTTTTGATCTCTCTGGCTGATTTATGTAGTACTTTTTGCGGATTTTTTGTTTGTTTGTTTTTTAAACAAAATTGGGGGGGGTCTTTCTTGCGTTTTTTTTTTTTAATTGTCAGCATAATTTTAATAGCGATTATTTTTGTGCCAAGGAAGAAGGGGGATCTTTAACTTATCGTTACACAAAGCGAGCAGTGTCTCTGGATGGCCAAACTAACTTTCCAAGTAGGGCATTTCTTTTTAAATGTATGAAAATACCACACGATGTGTAAAGAAAAAAATTAATAGTTCTCTGCATATTTGCACAAGTCGTGCTAAGGTTTTTTGTTACCGCATTTTTCAGTTTTCCCTGTTTCTTATTATTTTACAGAAAGGCTCAGAGTTTGCCTTGTCCTAATGCGCCCGGATAGCAGATTTTTATTTTTTTTCTTTTTGACTAGATATAAACAAAACTTTAAAAAAAAAAAAAGCTCGAGACTTGCTTTTTCTAGGATTTTAGTGTTAGTTATTGTTGCGCGCGCGGGATAAATCGGCCGTGTTACTTTCTACTGCCTTCACCGTTTAGGAAATGGAGAGAAAACCACCCTTCATTGTATTTGTATGTGCAGCTATATTGGCATTTTACTATACTGCCTGCTGCTATTTCCAAATATATCTTAGGGAAAGTTTTACTATACTTTAGACTTCCCCATACAAACATTGATTGGCATCCAAATGTTTAGGATTTGCCAAATTGGCGGGCATACGCTGGCTACACCGCAAGCAGCGGGGTCAGGGAGAGAGCAAAGGGAGATACGCGCTCCGCAAGTGGACTCGCAGCGGGGTTTTTAGCTTTTAACTCGTTCTGCCTTTTTTTTTTTTTTTTTTTTTTAAAGAGATTTGGGGATGGGGGAAAGGGCCCCATCGTTGCACCGTCTCTGCCCGGGTGCTTGTTTGAAGTTGGACCCCGTTTTTTCGGCGGGGGGTGTGTGTGGGTGAGCAGGGGTTTTGGGTGGGTGCGAGGTGAAGCGGGGACGCGGCGGGGTCGGGGTCCGTCGGCGAGGGGTACGAGTCCCGCAGCCCATAAAACGTATAAGCACCCTCCCGATGCTCGCCGTCCCGGCGAGCCTTCGCGCCTCGCGAAAGCCCCGTTTCTGGAGGCTTTTTGTTGATGGTTTCGGTGACACCGACCCTTCTCTGTAACTTTTTCAGGATGAATTTCATCCCTTCATCGAAGCACTTCTGCCTCACGTCCGAGCGTTTGCGTACACGTGGTTCAACCTGCAAGCCCGAAAAAGAAAATACTTCAAAAAACATGAAAAACGCATGTCAAAAGAGGAAGAGAGAGCCGTGAAGGACGAACTGCTAAGTGAAAAACCCGAGGTAAAGCAAAAATGGGCATCCAGACTTCTGGCAAAGCTCCGGAAAGATATCAGGCCTGAATTTCGGGAGGATTTTGTTCTCACAGTCACAGGAAAAAAGCCTCCGTGTTGCGTTCTTTCCAATCCAGACCAGAAGGGCAAGATGAGAAGAATTGACTGCCTTCGCCAGGCAGATAAGGTCTGGAGGTTGGACCTTGTTATGGTGATTTTATTTAAAGGTATTCCGCTCGAAAGTACTGATGGCGAGCGCCTTGTAAAGTCCCCACAGTGCTCTAACCCCGGGCTGTGCGTACAGCCCCACCATATAGGAGTTTCTGTTAAGGAACTCGATTTATATTTGGCATACTTTGTGCACGCAGCAGGTAAGTGCCTTTCTATACCACCTTCTCCAACTTTTCGGTTTATCTCCGTGCCGGGTGCCGTGCCCCGGCGGCGGCTGCATGAGCCGGGGAGGGAGCAGGGGACGCCGGTTATTGCCCTCCCGGGGCAGCGAGGAGAGTGCCAAAACTCACCCGCTTTATTTATTTTATTTTTTTTTCGTGGGCTTTTAAGGTGCAGCCGCGTAAAAGCTGCTCTCGTTTTCCCAGGGTTAACGGCATTTCGGGCATCCTTCACAGGTGTTACCCTAACTGTTGTCCTAGGAGGGATTGCAGCTGGATGTGGCTTCCTTTATCCTGATTTTGGGGGAAAGCAGAGAGATTTTAATCGTTATTATTTTTTTAAATAAAGTTTGTATATGCTATGCACAAAGTAGTCTAAGAGGGCTAGAGGTGCCCGAGGCCCGTGGGTCAGGAGTACCAGGTATCCTCACCCCACGGGGACGGGATGGGGAGCGTAAATCCCGCAGGATTGGGCTCGGAGGGAAAGGAGGAGACGGTCCTTCGACAGCAAACCTAGTCATCGGGTCTGAGGAGCCACAAAACAAACCCCCGGGTAATCCTATGGGGAAAAAGAGGCATTTAACCCCCCCGAAATATCACAGTTGATACACCTAGAAGCCGAGCAGGTCGTGAAACAAATTCCTGGTTTGATAATATTGTGCTTATTGGGGTGGGGAGCGGGGCGGGGGGGGGCTGAGATGTTTTTGCGTGAGATTAAAATCTTGGGCTCTCTGACTCCAGCGCAAAGTACACCCTGCCCGCGGAGCGACTCGGTGTGCTCAGAGGATGTGTAGTATGTTGACTGGATAAAATAATATGCTATTGTAGTTCTCCTGAATGACTATATTGCAGAAAAATGTGCGCGTGTGAAGTGCTAGGCCCCGGTTTTCACGTATGGTATGCATAGGTCCCCCTGGGTTTCAGCCTGACTTGCAAGTTGAGGGGCTGGGCAGGCTGGAAAAAAAGAGGAGCAGAGGGGAGAGGAATCGTATTAGTAGCAACCACTTCTCTATAAATACGTATCAGTAAGAAAACTGAGCAAATTACAGCACTGGGAGCCTGCATTTCCAATGCCAGCTTCTTGCGGAGGGTCTCACAGAAAGTTTTGGCTACCCCAAAGTTTTTCTGTGCTGAGTCCCTACAGCGGTTGTTGCGATAGGCAGTGTCGCCGCTGTGATTTACGGGTATGATCCCCATTCGGAAATAACTTTCGAGTATCCTCATGGTATTTCCTACAGATAAGCTGCAAAATTTACTTTGCGCTTCGGTGCGGTGTGGTAAATCATATTGCACGTTTATGGCAAAGGGGAGGTAGGCAAATATTGTGGAATATTATTTATTTACTCTGCGATTTATGATGGGGCACGGTGAAGGAAGGATTGCCAAATAATGGCTAATCGAAGGGAGACTGGGGCTGGGGCGTTGCGGGTCCTCTCCCGTTCCATCACTGGCCCCAAGGAGACCGGGGTCCCGCATCCCTTTTGTCTGCCTCAGTTTCCTCCTCCGCACGTCGGAGCGGGGTGATGCGCTTAAGGTGCCTTGATATCCACGGCTGAAAACCGCTATGTACTGCTGTGCTGTACAGCATGCAGGTTTTTATTATTTAGATTTATATATAGCGTGATGCTGGCAAATACTGGTCTGTATTGTGTTTCCTAAGTGAAAAGCAGGCTTCTGCGGAGTGCAAGAACTGTTAATAGAAACCAACGGTCTTGGTTTAGCCTGCGTGTAGGGTCACAAAAATGTAGGATGGGGAGAAAAGGACCAAACCCGGGGTGTAAGTACTCCGGGCAGCTTGAAGGGATCCTCTTCCTGTTACAAGAGTCGGGCAATAGACATTATAAAAGTTCGATATTGTGATTAGGAATATACCATCTTATCAGCACCCTGTTGGCAAACACTAGCCTTGATAGCGAACTCTTATTTATTTCTGCCTTCATCGTCAACAGGCAGCAATTGCACTAATCGTTCTTTGGACTAGACATTTGCTGCAGAAACTTAGCGCGAGGCTTAGGCTCGTTTTTTTGGGTTAGATTTGCGGTTTTGTGTAAGCAGTAACACGCTCGAACAGACCGCACCGCTTCGTGTTTTCGGCCGTTGTTTGCTGATTGCACGCATCGCATTGTGCTCTTAATGCAGTAGCGTGTGCTGGTGTATTCGCTGCTAAACCTCACCGGGGAGGGGGACAAACTGATTTTTAGGAGGTAGCACAGCGTGGTCGCCGTCTATATCGCTTCACAGATACGTACCGAAAGCCTCGCATATAGGCTACCTTTTTTTTTTTTCCCCCCTTTTTTTCCCTTTTTTTTTTTTCCCCCCTCCGATGTATCCCAGCAGTCTTTGTTACACCTGAACATTGGCCAAGTTGACAGCCATTGGTTCCCGCAGACCCGCAGTAATGGCAGCTTGTGCCGGGTGCGCAACAGGAAAATTACAAAAGAAAAAAAATATTAAGGGTCCTTTGTCTCAAACTCCATCAGGCCTCGCTCCCCAAATGTATGGACCGCTTATTTATAAGGAGGAAGTTGCCAGCGCAAATATTAGGTAGGCTGGTCAACTTACATATAGCGGATTTGACAAGCATCTGCTATAGTACAGAAGATTTGTAAACACTAAACAATGTTTTTACCTCCTTAAAAGTTTTGAGAAGTTGCCAGTATTGGCAGGAGGCACAGACTCCGAAACGTGCTTGAAGATACGTGCCAAAACCATTGTGACCTTTTCACCCATAGTGCTCGCTTCTCTTTTTCTTGTTTTTTTTTCCCACTCTTCGTCGCCTTTTTTTGAGGGCGAGTATTCTCTTCCAGGATGCCCTTATTCGAGATGACTTCGGCAGCGAGATGTCCCTTTCCTTCTAAACATGTACGATAATTATTGCTTTGAATCCACGCTTTTTCTTCAGTAGGCACTATCATCTGTAAGGGAACACATGTGCACAGATTTAAATAGTGCTTCTTACAAAGCTACTGAAATCAATTATTCTCTTTAAGAACTGGCTAGAAAGAGAAAACAAAAATATGCAAATAGGCAAACTACGTGTCATTTTCGTTAAAAAAAAAAAAAAAGAAAAAAAAAAAGAAAGGAAGATCGGTGTTTTGTGAATTAGAGGTTGACCAAAAAACGTATTGAAATCTAGAGTATTGCTCTCAGTTTGCAGTTTCTAATCTGCTTAACTAAAAGCAGGCGGCATTTTCATACCCTGAACTTGGGTTTGCTTTTTAGTTTTCACTTATTCTGCGCTTGTATCAAATGACAAGTTGGAAACCATTGTGGCAAACCGTTTTCTTTGTGGGAGTCGAACAGTAAAGCTAATTTATGACCGGTCCTTTACCAGATGATCTGTATCAGAATCTACAATATACTAGGCACGTGGCAAGGTCACAATTTAAGTTGTTAAGGTCACAACCTTAGCCACCAGGCATTTGACCTTTTAGATAAAGTTAACCTTTGTTCATTAGTAGGCACTCAACCGAGAACTTTCTGGAGTTTTTTACTGCTTTGGAGTTCCTTCTGCTAATGTGATCAGATTGGAGAATAGATTTGCAATGGAAGTAGTTAAATTTAGTGAGAGGTCACAGTTTTTAGAGACTTCTCCAGTGGACGAAGCTGGATGGCAGGCCAGGAGGCGATGCTGCAATGCCCGGTTTGTTTTTTTGGACGGCCATCATTATGCGCTTTGGGCGAGAATTAAGCTAGCGAGGTATTTGTGGCAGAGAAAATCTTTTAATCTTTCAGAAGGACGTTTAAAAATCCCAAATTTAAGAAAAATCTGGGGACAGGGTTTTATTTACACGAGCTCATTTTTCTGTTCACGTTTAGAATAAAAGCCAGCGAAGACGCAAGAAGTCAGCCTGATTTCTGCGACTGTGAAAATTTACTTAGTGTCTAAATATGCTCTGTGGCTAATTGCCTGGGCGATAGTATATAGCACGTGACCTTGAACTTTAAGCAGACCCATTTTACCTTCTCATTGGCGAATTTAGAAGATTTCGACTTGGACCGCCGCAAAGAGCCATCGATGGGAATAACCCAAAGATGGGTTAAGGCAGAAAATGCCTGCAGATAGCCAAAGTACCCATGGAGGTATCGGGGAGTCCGAAAGGTACATAAGGCTTTGCGCTGTAATCTTTTAGCACAATTGGTATTGATTGTTGCTGCATTAATCCTGTTAATAGCCGCAGCCGGTTCGGCGTGTTGCAGGGATGTGAGAGGTGTTCTGACAATACTGTACATCACCAAAAGAGCTGTCGCAGCGTCTTGAACTCCTGATAGCTGCTTTGCAAAAGTGGAGCCTTCGATGGTGGAAACTATTGCCGGCTCCTATAGAAACACACACCATATTGTTTACTTAATTATGCCGTAGCAGAGGCTCATTTTTAATTATTTAGCTGACTTTCTCGCTTTGCTGTGATACCACATTTATTATTTAATTTAAAATCAAAAGGGCTGAGCTACTGTTAGGTTTTGATGCATTTTACTTTTGTTTTGGCTACGTTATTGTCATTCCATCGTACAGTAATCCAGATAGCCGTGATATGCAGATTGGCCAGATGGTCATGTTAACAGATTGAGAACCCACTTCCCACTGCTAAAGAGCAGGTGTAAGATCAGTGGGCTTTTTTTTTTTTTTTTTTCCTCCTTTCCTCCCAAGTTTCAACCAAAATGCTCTTTAGACAGCTCATAATGGTAGTTAAAAAGGGGCACATTTCAAATGGTGGTTGTTCTGTGTAGAGAATATGTAATATATACGTCATTTTTACGTGTACCTGAAGACTTCTAAAGCATCCGTGACATTCCCCCCATATATGAGGCTTTTGAAAACCTATTCCAGCCCATGGCTGTTCCAGCGTACATCCAAAACGGTCCTTAAAGTTTTGTTTGCGATGTTAATAGTCCCTACGCATTTCTACAGACAGATTACGTTTACCCTTACCAAAAAATACTCAGCCAGCTTTGCGGCAGGTACTTCACACGCTTTCCCTGTACAGGGCTCCCTGCGCACGCCCAGGGGAACCCGAGCAGTTCAGTGTTCAGCTGAGATTTTAATGTTCAGGGGCTTGTAGGGTTTGGGTTTTTTCTCCATTAATTTTTGCTACAGTGAGACATCTCTAGTCTTAAAGAAAAAAGTGAAACGAAGACATCACGCGGTATTTCTGCCCTCGAGGAGTACCAGGAGAAGGCAGATTTTGCATTGCTTGAGCCTTATAAAAGGTGCCCCTAAAAAGTCAGTGGTGGGAGCCTGGGTCTGCGTCTCAGTCGGGAGAGGTGGGGAGATGACAGCTACAGCTCCTCGACACCCCAAATTTCACACACCCACCTATCATGGGCGTGCACGAAACGCGGTGATCTACACACCCCGCCTGGTGCAGAAAGATATCTCCATCCATCGATGCTCTCTGCTTTGGGGAGGGGGACCGAGCGCTTTCAGTGAGCAGGGCAGTGGCTGACAGAAGCAGGATTTAGGTGGGACAACTGCTCTCCCCGTGCGGTTGTAACTGAGCCGGTGAGTATCCGTGATAATTCCGATACTAACTGGTGCGGCACTTGGGACGGTCTGCTCTATCACGAACCCCTGGCAGGAGTTCAGTCATGTGGTTTAGCTTTCCCCTTTCTCCAACAACAACAACAGCAACAACAAATAAACACGGGATAAAGACGTATTTCATATGCCCAGGATGTTTTCCAGGTGATGGGTTTGGCCGGTATAAGGGCGCATTATTTCCATACTTCCCTGCCCCGGCGGGCTTCGAGGTGCAGAAGCGGGAGAAGCCTTTGAATGGTAAGAAAGTTGCCCAACGCTGCTGGCTTGTCTACAAGCGACTGCACTTTTATATTTCCCTTCTTTTCCACCCAATGATGAATAGCACTAATTTAGATCTATTTAAGGCGAGTGTGGGAGAAACCACAATCTTTGTTGTGGTCACTGCTGTACACAGCGGGGCTGAATGTTTCTCTTGGTTGAGGCCTCAAAGCTGAATCTGGAGAACCCAAAACATCGTGTCAGCTTTTCAAACCCTTCAAAGAGACAGTGGAATCCTAATTGTTCATAAAACCCACTATTTATTATTACAATTATGTATTTTCTCCCCATTCGGATGTAAAGGAAAGGGCATCCCTCGCTTTCCGTGCCTTGAGCTTCTTCGCAGCTCCTCCTCCTCCTCCTCCTCCTCCTCCTCCTCCTCCCCTCGATGCTTTGGGTTCAGGCACCGGCCGAGGCTTTCGCAACCAGCAGACAAACCCCAGCCCGCTGCTCCGTAAACCCTCAACCCCTCCCCAAAAGCATGCGCTTTGCCACTCATGTCCCAGAGTTGGACCCTCCGGGGCTTGGGGACCGTCCCTGGTGGGAACGGCTTTTGGGGCATCGGCTTTTGGGGTATCCTCGCTGGGAGCCGGGGGTCTGGCTCTGCCCCCACTCCCTTCTGCGCAGGCAAGGGCTGAAGCTGCTGATTAAATTACAGGCTGTAAATTCAGGGCAAATTATTTTAGCCTCCTAACAGCAGCCGACCCTGAAGGTTTCCTTACGACAGTGAGGGCTCTCGGTAGATAAGAGTTGTCGGTGGACTAAAATTCATTTTAACCGCTTTGGTTTGTCCGTTCATCGGATGCTCTTCATTCACTTCATCTTTGGTTATTGTTAATTACCACCTGCATTACAGTAGCCACCAAAAAGCCCAGGTGGGATCAGCACATGGGTCATGGCGCCCGTGATGTGTGGGGCAGTTTTATCCCGGCAAGTTCTTTGGGGCGTTGCAGCATTTTACGCCCGATGGCAAGGGCAGTGCCCTGGCCGATCCCCTCGTCACAGTGTAATTAATTTTGAAGAGCTAACAGCGTATTTCTCTATTTTTTGGAAGTGTTTCTCGCTAGCGTGGCTCCACGTCCCCACCCAGGGCATGGCTGTGGGCGCGTGAGCTCAGCCCGGCGCGTGGCATCGTCGCAGCTTGGCGCGGAGGAGGAGGACGCAGCCCCCGCAGTGCCGGTGGATTCCGGCCGGATTTGTAGCCGCTGTCTGTAAAATACACGAGGGCCTCCATTTTGTGTGCCAGACTCTCACGTGCGAGTGCAAAATGGAGAGCTGCGCAGTTGAGTTTTGCCTAGAGCGAAGCGTGTAGGCATACGTTGCCGGTGGTCCCCGCACCACCGCGGTGCATGCAGACCCACGCCGAGGCCCGGGAGCCGGTATCCTGAGCTTATCCATCCATCGGTTCCTCCTAAGGAGGTCTCGGTCTCTCCTGCGGGTCCTTAATATCCACCCTCCCGGTCCGAGTGCTATCCCGGTGTCACGGCAAGCCGGCACGTTGGCTCTCGGGCCGGTGCGAAGGGCCCCGGGGAGTCGTTCGTCCTTCCCCGCGGGCTTCGGTACACATCAGTGCCATTAGATTAGCAAGATAAAATCAAGACGCGTTTAATGACACGCTATTCTGAAAGTTTCCTGGACTTTATTGTTCATAACTTGGACCTGAGTCGGGTTATTTACACATGAGGATTAAAAAGCTGCAAACAACTGTGTGATTTTTAGGGGCTGAAAGCAATTAGCATATGTGGGTAGGAGATTACACTGCATGTCTGCGTTCCTTTAAAATATAAATCACAGTTATTTAATTATGTTTTGAGAGGGCAGATTTAAGGATATACTGCAAAATGCATTACCTATTATACCAACACGATAATCTTATTAACCTTGCTTTCTACTTTTTAATTTTATTGTGCACCCTGTACAACTCTTATGATATCAAAAATAATTACTTGGAGAATACATGATGTCAGAGGTCCGATATGACATTTATCTTCACAAGTGAGGAGATGGCTATCTCGTGCATTGCATAGCAGCACGGGAGGCATCAGGCAGGTCCACACCAGGGAAAGGAAGCGAAGATAGGTATCATCAGATGTTATTTAACGTATATAAGCGCATGTTTGCAGATTTGTGTTAAAGCCGAGGGCCGGCTTGACCAAACTTGATGCAATTCAGCATCCGCGGGCCTCCCGCAATAGAAAGGCTGAATGTTTTACTTGCACGTGCCATACAACTCCCGTCGGTGAGCCAATATTTCAGGGTGGCTCCATGCATCCAGCCCCGATCCCAGTTGGATCTCCTGTTAAACCCCACATTCTCCATCCCATCCCTCCTCAGGGCAGCGCCTCTCTCTTTTTTTTTTTTTTTTTTTTTTTTTTTAATCCATCTCTCATAATGTTTGATATGTGTCGATATTTCCCCCTTTATTTTGTGAGGGAATGGGTGAGGGTGATGGGTGAGGGGAAACAAATGCCATAATAATATCCCTTTTCAGAAGAATATAGTTTAATTTTGTGTGTGCGTGCAGCAGCTGCCATTGGCAAGCTGTCGTCTTTGTTGCCATGGGCTTTTTTTTTTTTTTTTGCATGCGTGCCAGAACATGATTGGATGTTTCAGCATGTTCATGTTTTGGGGTGAGATATATCTGTAGCGAAGCACAAAATTGTCGTGGGGTTGGTGGGTGTCCAAGGCAGGGTTATTCGGCCAGGTGAGCTGGTTGTGCTGGAGAGGGTGGTGCGAGCGTGGTAGCCGGTGGTTGTTTTGGTCGATGAGATAAAATTTGCTGGTGCTCTGGATTTTTCGATGATGTAAAAAGGTCCTTTAAAAACCTCACAGGAGGGCGGATCGCCGAGGTCTCCTCCAGCAGGACACCCCCGGGGCGCAGCGGGAAGCTGCCGGTGGTACCTGGGGAGGACCGGCCGGTGGGTTTCTCCTGCCCATCTCACTCGCCTGGCGCACACACGCCATGGGAGGTCGCGTCCATCCCCAGCTCTCGCCGATGCCGCGGGGAGCTGGACGGTGGCACCGGTGAGTTTGTGCTGCCTGAGCCCCGGTGATAGGCTCCGGGCAGGGCTTGCGGTGTGTGGGGATGGAGCGCGCCTTCCACGGGGCGTAAAACTAATGCGGCATCACCCGCAAGAGCTGCAGGACCTGCCACCGTGGCGCTTAGCCCTGGGCACAGAGGTGTAGCTAGTGCTTTTCCCGCTCCTTGGTTTCATCCATTCGTCATGTTCATCATACGCTCATAGCATCAGTATCTAAACGAAGTCTAAACCCGCTCTGCACCGACCTCTGTGCTGCCCATCTCCCTTCTCGTCCCAGCCGCTGTCGCCCCATGTTAAGTACGGTTGGACCCGATGATCTTAAAGGTCTTTTCCAACCTAAATGAGTCTCTGATTTTAAGTAATACACGGTGGGAGAGCAGGAGAGCTCTTTAGCCTGGGAAGCCCACCGTGCGGCCGCGGGGATCATCGCGAGGTGCCAAATGCATTTGCAAACTCGGGAGAAATATTTCATAGGGACGCATCTCCATACAGCCCTTTTAGGCTCGGACTAGTCCTAAACTGGAGCACTCGGCGAGGGGAAAGTTTGCAGGGCGAGCGCAGGCACCGTGCGCAGTCTCTGAAGGTTTCAGGAGAAAGAAAGGATGAAGAACTAAATGTAAAGTGTTGAGACAGCCTCATTCTTCTGCATCTACAGATTTAGTGCTGTGTACGAGGTACAGATAATGAGCTGCGTGAGCTTTGTAATAAACGTTGCGTCTGGTTAAATTACCATTTTTGCGTTTAAAGCCAGTACGTGTGTTACAAAATACCTTGTAATGCACTGGAAGAACAGGGATGAACCCCTGTAAAGGTATCAAAAGACAAGTTAGATACTTGCTACGTTTATTGTCAAGATGAACACTTACTGGAGATTTTAATGCAGAAATACATTGTCAATCAGATTTCATCCTAAGGATATTCGCTCAAAATTTTGCCTGATCTTTTTACCCAGTCAGGTTTTAACTTGATATGGAAGAAAACAGCCAAATCCCTGAGTGATGCTGGAAACTTGGGGTAAAATTTAAATTTAATTCAGTTCTTTTTTTTTTTTCTTTTTTTTTTTTCTTTAAGGCAAAGTAGTTTCAAGTAAATCAGAAGAATGAATTCTTTGTATCAGGATGCTTTTCTAAAGCCCAGCTATTGTTGGGATCCCTTTTAGGGAGGATAGCCACTGCAATGCTTTTATTGTGTGATGACGAGGACTTTTCCTGACGCGATGAGGACTTCACTGAAAATAGCCAACAAACCTATTTACATTTGTTCCTGTGTTAAAAAGTAAAAAGTAGCTGTCGCTGAGCTAAAAAGTAAATCCCGCATCATTTTATTTGAAAGCTTCGCAACCGGCTGGCCTGGCTGTGGGAGGATCAGCCTCGATAGCGGCTGAACCCTTGCGAGCATAGGTTGGGTATTGCTGGAAAAGTTGGAAAAACACAGGCCAGTCAAGTAAGAAGTGGGATTTTTGTGGTCAAGACCCTTTTTTTCCTGTAGAGAAGGACATTAGCTTCAACAGCTCTGGTTTAGGTTCTTCTTAGGCAGATGCAGTTATAAACACCCAGCCACGGAGCTCCGTGCTGTTTGGGGATGCACGCTTGCATCTCAGAAGTGCATCTTCAAGCTGTCTGTTCTTTGTAATGTGGATACATGAGCGTGATCTATAGGCAAAATAATATGCTCAACGCCCACTTTAAACATGGACATTGTTTCTTTTTCTGGTCAAAAGCTGAAGGTCAAAATCGTGATGGGAACTGAGAGTGGACCGGTTGTTTTCCACATGCACGGTCTGCAGTAACAAACTCTTCTATAAAAAAGTGAGACGTGTCTCAGCAGTGAGCAGTCCCAGGGTGTGAAGCCGTCTGCCGGGGGGATGAGGATGGTACGAGCAGGGTCCCCGTCCCGGCACGGAGCTTGGTTGTCCGCTGCGGTCCCATACTGCGCGGAGCTAAGGACTACTTGTGTGCCGCAGAGTGGGACGCGCGCATCTCCCTGCAGCGTGCTGAAGGATGCTGTGGACATGGGCCTGGAAAAAACAAGTATAGAGAGTTTTCATTCCTGAACGTCCTGTTGGTAGGGTAGGTTTTCCATGAGATGGGTCGCTGAGAAAGTCCTGCTTTTCTCCCTGTTCCTGGCTGGATCTCTCCCCGCTATTGCCCTTTGCAAGCGGCTTCGTTTGCCTGGGGCTGAGTTATCCTCGGCTGTTCGGTGCCTTCATCCCCGCTGCGGACCACCGTCGTTGGCAGCGGGGATGGGTGTAGGGACGGCAGGAGCGCCGGGGATGCAATGTCAGGACACGCGAGGCGTTTGGAAAGAGTGAAATGAGTCGGAGTTTGAAAAGAAAACGGGATGTTTCTGTCCACGTGGTTCTGAAATATGGGGCAGTGGTATCTTTGAGTTGATAAATGTGCTTTGAAAGCCTCAAAAAACTTTCTTGGATTGCACAAGCAGTATCTAATATTAATATTTCCTCATTAAAAGGGATGAAGGATTTCTCAGACAGTCTCGCTCATGTACCTCGTTTTTTGAACAAGCTTCGTCTACCTTAGCAACTTCTCCAGGGAACTTTCCAGCTCCGTGCTGGGGCTGCTGGTGCGGCTCGAGGACGGGTCAGTGGCCATGGAGGCATTTAACATTTTAATTGCCTTCCTATACCGATTGCTGTGATGACCTGTTTGTTTGGATTATATCTCTTTTTCATATTTTAAAAAAAAAAGAAATAAAAGAAAACAAAGGAAGTACAGTGCTGTGCACAGAACAGTTATTAAAAACAGTTGGGAAGCATATAAAAGGTACTGTTTGTGTGAGAAACGGGACAGCTGTGATGGTCTATTGGGAAAGTGTGTACAGATGGTGGTAGGGAGGGGAATGATGACTACATGGCTGATAAATGAAATACAAAAAGCATTAAATTGGTGATCTTTTTAAAGAGTACATTTTTGGTTAGCATTTTTGGTGCATCATTAGGGCTCTTTGTCTGCCTCTTATTTAGCCAGGAAGTGTGACTATCTTCGCACATTTGTGGCTCTGATTTTGTTTACAAATAAGGAGTCTGTTTAATAAATCACATACCATGGAATTATTAAAGAAGATAATTAAGCGCATGGTTTTCCCTACATTGGGAATGGCACAGGATCATCCTAAAGACCTGACAATACCACAAATGCAGTTGGGCTCGAATTAGTTACGGTAACACGTGGGATTTCCTGGAGCCTAAACAGATTTCTTTGTTTTGCAAGAAGTGGGACCGGCGGCATGAGCCGGGTTGGGGGAGCGAGGTTTCGGCGTTTCGAAACCGCAGAAGGCAAATTGCTCGGCGTTTTGCCTTTATTTTAAATTAGCTTACGGTCCCGAAGGTGGTGGCACCCAGTGACCGGTGCCTGGCCGCGGTATCTGGGGGATGCTGGTGCTCCCAGGGGATGCAGGGACTCCCTTGGCCCCACAGGGGCCTCTTTTGGAGGAGGCAGTGAAGGAAAGAGGGAGAGAGGGAGGGAGACTCAGAGGTAAAATTTTTCCCTATAGTTCACAGGAGAGGGATCCCCATCTTCCCATCCTTAGCAGAGCTTTATCACATCCCTTATCACGGAGCTTATTTATCGGGGGCTAATGGAAATTAAGGCAAAATCTGCGCATTGCTGCGCACTGCTGTAAAGTAGAGATGGTCCCTCAAACGCTGCAAACCTCAGCGCGGAGAGTTTTTAAACTAATGGGCAAAATAATCCTCCTCCTCCTGGCGTTTCATCCAGTTTCAAGCTGAAGTAATCCCGGTTTGCCCTTCGCCTTCCCTCTCACCCACCCGTTGCTTCGTGTTCCTGCTCATTGTTTCTGGGTGCCATCAACAGATAAAAGCACTTTCCTTAATAATAAATAGCCTTTGGAAATGCTGCGCTTTTCCATGAACTAGCCCAGTGTCCGGCCACCCCACGAGCCCCGGCTGCGTCATTGTCCCTCCCTTGGGGGGGACAGGCCACCAGCAACCTCGGCACCCCGTTTCAGGGGTGCTTCAAGTGCTGCAAAAAGGGGGTTCAGCAAACCTCCATATGAAGAACCTGCCCAGAGAGAGTTTTTCTGAAGCCCTGTTGGTTGCAGGTTTATTGATGCTCTGAATTTTGTTGATTTACAAACCTTCCAAAACTTTAACATGCCACTTTGGGGATTATTTGCTCTCCTGACATGGTATCACAAACTCTTCTTGTTACCAGACTTGATGAACAACATGTTTCACTGTGCCTTTTTTTGGGCCAAGTAAATTTTCTTCTGCATTTTCTTGAAACGTAGAAAAAAAGAAAGATTTTGAAAAGGTTTAATGTGAAGAAAATGTATGACAACTTGATAGATTGCTCGGGACTTCAGTGCAATAATTGTACAAACTAGGTTGCAATTTTTTTTTTTACAGATGCAAAGTATTAAAAAGAACAATAGACAAAAAGACATATAGCGCAAGGATGGAAAGACCATCTTGGCCAACCTCTACAAATTTGTTCCAAATTTCAATTATTAAATAACAGAAACCCATATTTATTGTAGTAACACTGTACATTTTCTTGGCTGATCAGATCTTGAGTCGTTTGCGGGGTTTTTGTACACCTTGTCGGTAAATCCCCTTCACCTCTTACAAAGAAAACAGTCCATTTCATTTGCAGGTCATGGCGAAGGGACAATTTAGCAATATCTGGGCACGTATGAAATGCCTCGAGTTGAAGATGATTCCTTCTATAATAAATGTTTTATTTTCTATCGATATGAACGCGTGCTCTCCTATAGCTTCACTAAGTAGACAAGTCCAAGAGGTCTTCTAAGAGCTGCACCGCTGGGTACCGCGGAGGCAGCAGAAACAAGCAGCTGTTTGAGATGCTGCTACGGTACCTCTTGACAATACCAGTCCCACTTCGGTCCTGGCCCTGCAAACGGCCGCCGACAACACAACCTCGTCAGCTGGAGACACAAACGAGGATGCGTTTCAGAAACGCGGAGGTCTCCCTCCTCCTTTTCCGCAGCGCGGAGCGTGCGTTGCACAAGGCGTCCGCTTACCAAACCCAGCGATGGGAAGCCAGATTTCTCTGCCAGCTTGCACAAAAGTGGTTTTACCCACCGTCCCTGAGAGCAGAATTAGTCTCCGAGTCGCTCGGGCTGGGTGCGTGGATCTCCTCCAGAGCCTCATCGGAGTGGCCGGGTGCAGAGTCCCCCCCCCGTTATTCAGCTGCTATTTCGGTGTCTCCTTCGGGATGTGCTGCCAACCACGAGGGACGGGGCAGTGACAAAATATATGGGGTCTCTCGATACTGCCCCAAGCTTTGAAAGAAAAGGTTAATTCTTACTGAAGCAGTGATTTGTGGCTTTGATTAGTTACTAATTTTACACTCACAAAAATAATTCTCTAATGATCATGGTTGACGGGAGAGCCCGGCCACGTTGTACGGCTGTGATTTAGAACTTGTGTTTCCAAACTTTTTTTTTTTTTTTGTGCCATAGGGGACTGGGTCCTGCCCAGAACAGAGGACCCTCAGCTTCATTTGAGATTGGGTAGTGCCCAGCCCTGGAGCCAGAGCCCCGACCCTGGCAGGGGCTGGGCAGAGCAGTGCTACTCCCATCAGCAGACTACAGGAAGGCAACTATTAAAAGTAGAAAGCTATTAAGCAGTCAGGTTTTTATTATGCTTTAGTGTTTTGTTTAAGTCTGTTCTTAATTGGTTGATTAATGTAAGCGAAGTCCTTTTCTCCCCCACCATCTCTACAGATGGCAAATGGAAGGTCCCAACTGTCATTGTGCGCAAAAAAGGTTATGGTTCAAAGTCAGAGATACAGAGATACCACGATAATCAATCATAGGAACTTGTCTCGCTGTGCCCAGCCAGGCAAAAGTTAGGCTTGGTAGTAATATTCCCTCTAAACCCATCCGGAAGAATTTCTTTTCACTTTATTTCGGGGGAGATGAGTTGCTGCAAACTTCTAGCTGCCGGATCTGGGGTGTTTCCATAAATCCAGGCAGAGCCGCAAGCGGCCGCGGCACCGGTTAGCGTGGCCGGGGCTTTTCTTCTCCTCGGCATCCTTCTCCTTGGCAGGGTCTGTACGAAAGCAGGAGGCGCAGCCCGTGAACCTCGCTGCTAAAAAAAGAGCCCAGAAGAAATAGGAGCATCACTTCTGCTTTAGCGAATTACCTTCAAATACATATCTTTTAACTTTTTTTTTTTTTTTTTAATCCGAGAGGATGATTTATTAAGGCTAACTTCCTTCACAGGATGAAGCGTAGAATTATGTTTCTGGTATTGATCCATAAAGAGGATTTGCATTTTATTCATACTATAAAAGTGCTTTTAATGGAGACATCGCGGTAATTGAATTTATACTGTGTGTAACTATCGAAGTATCTTTTTAATTATTTTATGTTATGTAATACAATAACTAAATCTAAAGCCTGTGAAAGGGGATGGCTGTACTCTGTCCTTAGGAGTAACATATATAGCTTTTAATATTCTAACGGTGGAATGCAGTTAAGGACATTCTTTATTTGAGGGGAAAAAAAAAGAGGGGAGAGAGAGAGGAGAAAGATTTCATTACATTCAGCACAGTATGAGACTAAGTCAAAGTAGTTTTGCTAATTAAATTCAATTGCTATCCATTAGACCAATGGAATGAGATGAATCTACCATATAGCTGACACAGCACAGGTATGCAATTTGGCTAAATGGCCATTTCTGAACTGCAGCACGCCTTTCTCCACTCGCTCGTTTTCTCCAGGCTCACAATTTCTGCATGGAGAGAAGTCGAGCAGCCCCCGACACCTCTCGGGGAGCACGGACACGTGTTCAGATAGGCAGGCTCACCGGGCTGAATGCTAGCTGCTGATCAATTTAAAATGCGCTGGAGTAAGCTCATCAAGTCCGAAGGCGATGGCGAGATGGGTGGAGGATTTTTTTCTGGGTTCATTCATGGATATTTTCCTTTCTCTGCCCATGAGGCTGCCTGCAACGGGCTCCTCGTTTTGCATATAGCCATCCAGCAGTTGCTGCGAGAGCAAGTCTGAGTTACCGAAACGGTTTGAAATGCAGCGAGCAGGGTACGTTTGCCGGCATTTTGGCATAACGTATTACTTGGGGAGATTTTGTATGTCAGACGGAGAAGTCTCCTACCCCAGTGAAATGACAAGAATACCTCTCAAGTATTGGCGGAGGCAAAATTTTGACAGCCAGCAAGCCTGCAATGCTGCTGAGCGCACAGATTTACACTTCCTGCCAAGATTAAAACGGGCTAAACCCAAAAAGCGTATCGGGGATTGTCACTTTAGGAAGAAATAATGCCTTAGTGTAATGCACGGAGGCAAGGGCTGCGATCGGCCTTCCAATACGTTTATTTCCCGGGATCTCGCAAGCTCAGGTGTAACGGTCGGTGTCGTCAGGTCGGGACTGGCAGGGTGGGAAAATAAAAAATAAACTTATAAGGCAACCGGGTTGAAAAATGTTGCACCTCCCCTGCTTTGATGCTGGAGCTCAAGTTCCAGTTTTGCCTCTCATTGGAGTGAATCTCGGCAAAGTCTGGGGAGTTCGGTGCGAAAGAAGCCCCTGAACTTCACTTTCTGCTTCTGATTAACCGCTGCGGCGTATTTTCCTTCAAGCCATATTTAGTGAAAGGAAAAAAATCACCAAGTTGGGCTGAAAAAAGGCTCGGCAGAAAACTGGTCATTTAAGCCTCTCTTTGCTATATGGTATCCTTAAATTTCCTTCCGAGTGCAACCGGTGATGCTTTTTATGATCAATCTTTCGGGTCGGGGTATTTGCTCAATAGAATCCAGACAAATAAATGTGAAGAAAAGCATCCTGCTTTAAAAGAAGGAAACAATTAAACCTCCTACTTTGTTATTTACAGTAACTACCTTTTTTTAACAATTGTAGAAGTTCGAATGAAAGTAGCAGTGTGGAGAGGGAAATGTGGGAACTTTCATTTGTCGAGACTTTGCATTTCTTCTGCTTTATAGCCATCAGAAAAGAGATTGTTGTGCATTCTATTAAATACTGCCAGTATGATTAATTTAAAGGGTTACATTTTATTGAACCCTGGTGTAGATGTTCTTTGTCAACTCACATTCACTGCTAGTTAGAGTGTGTGTCGCATTTATCAAAACTTTCTGGAGCCCCTCTCACCTCATTAGCATGTGAATCTCTATTGAGCAGTTAATGTCCGTTACAGCGAGAGTGCTCAATTCTTGTTTTCAATAAGCCAGTTGTAAAATGTCAGACTGTCACTTACAATATAAAAAAGCAAAAATGATGGTATTTGTAAAAATGTTATCACCTCATAAAAACAAATTGTAAAGACATGAAAGTGATCTTGGTATGCTTTGCTTTCAGAAGTGAGTTAGTACAGCTGCTTTAAATACCAGTTGTCTGGATTCCCACACTTTCCTACCAATGGAGAGGTTTACACAAGCATAATTTAAGTTACAATTACCCTAATTAACATCTCATTTGCATAAATTGTTGAAGTCAAAACAACAAAGAATTGCTTAAGAAGCTTAACCCTATTTGTCCAAAATAAAGAGATGAGTTTTCACTTTGCAATCAAAATTGGCAGGTTCATTATGTCGGAGCTAGAATACAAACTGAAGTTATACTATTAATTAATACTTTACATTTTTATGATCGGGCTGTGCGTCTCCTATTTACAAGGTGCAGGATTTCAAAACATCCCGCTCTTGCTGTCAGAGGTGCAGAGCTGTCAGGTGGGGAGTCCGTGGAGTATTTCTGGAATTAGGAAAACCCAGCTCTGTGTCCTTCATCCCTCTCCTTTGCACACATGAGCAAGCCCCGGCTTAGTCTGCTCCGGCTGGGACGGGAACTGGGGAGGAGATCGCATCCAGTATGGGCTGAAAGCTCTCATCCTGGGAGGGAGAGCTTGTAAAATGGTGTGAAGAGGCCAAACGACAGCGGTGACAGTAGCGATGACGGGCAGAGGGACCCTCTGTCCTCCCGTGGCAGAGCTGGCCGGTCCACCTGGGTTCTCCAAGTGTTTTCAGACCTTCCAAGGCCACTGCAGATTTTGGCCCTTATCTCGGAATAGAGAAATGCAGAGAAAGAGAACTGCAAAAGGAAGTTTCCATACTGTTTATTTAGCCAAACCACAACTAATCTTCCAGTTAGGGTTTTGGGGCGTTGGTTTAGAGGAGCTTCCAGTGCTTGTGGGTAAGCCCTGGTCCTGCTCTCTGATCCGTCTCCTTTGAACATCTGACTCCTGGTCGCTGCCCGCTGCGGGCAAAGAGGATTGGTGGGGCTTACGCCAAAGCTGCTGAAGACAAGGAGAGTTTTTCCCTTGGACGCTTACTACCCTGGGTAGATTAAAACTGTTCCACCGGCCAGTCCTGCTGCTTTTCTATACCTGTTAACTGTTTGCTGCAAAACAATCCCTTTTTTGTGCCTATGCCACAGCGGGTGCGCAAGGCACTACACGCAGCACTGATGGGGGCGGTGAATGTAGCGATACCCAGGGTTTTTAGCAGGGACAGGACGCGGGGAAGCTCGTTAGCCTGCAGGGACGGAGGGTGCCGCAGGGTTTTTTGATCGGCTGTCAGGTGCCCGTGTGCCGGTGCTAATGAAAGCGTTCCCAGTCGCCGGGGCCATATTTTCCTTTCCTGTATTATCTCGTTGCAGCTTCATTAGCTAAGTCAGAGTGAATGTGCATTAGCCCAATAAAACTCTTCCTGCGTCCCCGTGATTTAGCATCCCCTCCCATCAGTGCCCTCTGGATGGAGATTATCCGCCAGCGTCCGCAAGTAGGTGCTGATCGATTGAACCACACCGGAGTGAACCGGGTCACGCGTTGAGCTCGGTTTTAACTTGAGGTTGAGCCCGTACTGAAAAGCTTTGCAAAGCAAAGATCACGGTGAACTTAAAATCGTAAACCAGCTGAACCAAAGATGAATCTCGCCTACTGGTTTTGCATATTCTTTTTTAAAGATTGCATTATAATTGAGCGGTTGACTTCGGTGCTGCGTTCTTTTTTATGAGCCAGTGATTACACAGTATACGGCGTTTACGCTCTGAACATGAATGAATCTGCCAGTTCTACTACAGTACTCTTTATAAAATAACAAGGCTTACCAGGTGGCAAGAATTGCATAATTGAATTGGACTGAATCCTGGTTTTCCCAACCCAGAGCGGTTACACTTAGAAGTAAATTACAATTAAAAGAGACAGAATGTTTCCATTGTATTAAGAATCCTTAATAGCAAACTTTTCATCCATAAGGCTCTGTTCTCTTCCTGAAGTGTGAGAGAAATTGCTGTATGTGTCTAACTACCATTAACTCTAATGGGAGCAACGTACATAAATCCCTGCACGGCGATGGCAGAACAGAGCCCAGATGCCTTTAAAGAGGAAAGTGCTTGTAGGGGATGAATAGAGGCGCATGAGTCTGTTGGTCCCTGTAACATCTGCTCTGGAAATGTGTAAGGGCTTGATTTGAGGTGCGGGTTTTCCGAAAGTCTTCTTGAGTTTCATCCAGAGCTGTGCTGTGAGCCCAGCCCTCTGCTCCTTCGGCTGGGCTCTTCCTCCAGGGCACTGAGAGGAAGCAGATCCCTAAAGCAGATAGGGATGCCACGGACAGATTCAAATGCCACTAAAACCACTATTCATTTTAGTCCTCCAGAAAATGAAAAAAAAAAAAAACCAAACAAAAAACAACTGGTGCCGTTTGCCAAGAGTACCCGAGCTCCTCAAGTCGTGCTCACCACTTCCTACCCTTCGGAGCCGGGGATATTGGGAACATCTGTCTCCAAATGCAATGAGAAGAGGATAGTCTGCTTCCTTCCCTCCTTTCCAGAGGACCTTCGGGTTTCCCTGCCTCTTCGTTTCTTATTGCACTTCTCCCTGGGATGCCTGTCAACAGCAATCCTCATCCAGCTGTGCAGGTCAGGCAGCCCAGAGGGCAATTCCTTCAGCCATCCCGAATGGCTGGGACCAGCCCTCCCGTCCCAGCCCTGCCCCGGCCATTTGGGCATGGGAGTCCTTCATGCCATACGCAATTGCCTCAAGGAGGAGAAGATACAGATACACACCTCATTTTTATTCAAAACCCGGTTCTTCATGAACTTTCCCATCTCCTCTTCTCGATGGCGATGCAATGCACTGTCACCTTGCCATTAGGGCTAAGTAATTAATAGCTGCCTAATAGAAGGGAATGTAGTTGCTCAGCAAAATGAATGATGTGTGCTACAAGGGAAAGCACTAGAAAGTAAAGCAGAGCTGGAAAGTGTTTAGCGGGGGGAAATTTCTGCTTGTCCTTCATTAGGAGAACCTCCTAAGGAATGTAAAGCGTGATCGCATTAATCAGAAGAACTGGCGTCACGCGATGTTCTTCTTTGTTATTTGGCATAAACTGCGTGGCATTAAAGATTTAAATTACACATATACCTGTCATAATTTTTCTGCTGATATTTAATGAGTGCTGCGGGTTGTCTTTGAGCATTCGTCTTTGAGCATTTGAACATACGGGCCAGCGAAGGCTGAATGCAACCTCTTTTTCTGGCTGATGAAATCTGTTCTCAGGCGGGCTCCCAGCACGGACAGGGAGGAGGGAGCAAGTTTTGAGTGAGTTTGTTACAATCAAGGCTCTGCAAAATAAAAATGCATTATGGGTCTTTCTTTCTTTCTTTCTTTCTTTCTTTCTTTCTTTTTTTTTTTTTTGTTTCATTTTGCATGTAGCCTTTGATAGGACATGCATTTGTTTAATCCATCACTGATCATCAACGGTATGATCACTAGGAAGCCGTTGCAGCTACCTGGCTCTCACACCCATCCCTTCCTCATGCTTTTTTTGTAGCTCACTTTTTTGAAGATGAGCCCGATCCCGTGAAGAGCAAGACAGCTCTTATTGCACCTCCCCTGTGACAGATTTTAACGACTATTGTAGTCATGAAATGGCCACAAAATACCTACAACTAGTCAAAGACCAGCTGTGTTTTTGTAAGATCTACTTTGAACAAGTTGCAGTAATTTTCTTCTGGCTCTTTAGAAGCCCTGACTGACATGAGCATATATAGCATCAAGAATACCTTTATATGATTTTTTCCGTCCTGGTACTGTAGTGTAATTAGCAGGTTCAGACTTGCTCGTGCTCTTTGCAAATGCAATTCTTCTTGGGGAAAGAAATTAAACCAAGGGATGATGTAGCTTTTCGCAGCCACTCAGATGAAAGTAAGTGGTGGTTACAATTATTCAAAAGTACTTAGAAAAGTATTGAATATGGTAATCTTTGCTAGTAGGAAGCACTGGACTGGTTAAAGCACGTGGCTGGAAATGTGCAGAGATTGGGTCCCTTTCCAGCTCTGCCACAGCCTTTCTTTGTTGCCTTGGGCAAACTATTTAACTGGTTCTGTAATAATACGGTTCGTCAGGAATAACAGTGGGAGCGCCGCTGTTTCTTTTCTTCTTTCTATTTGCCTACTTAAGATTTTAAAGTTTCCAGAGCATAGACCCTGTGTATTTGTGCAGTGCCCAGTCCAGCCACAGCACAGATATTGATGTTATCGCCGTTACCGTCGTTCTTGGCTTGCAGAAGACATTTACCAGTCTAGGTCAGACCACGTAACAGCGATGTAGGAACTTACTTAAGTGTAGCAAACTATAAAACTGTCTGGTATATTAAAAAATGAACGTAGATGACACCCACTCCCCCGCTGCCCATCTGCTCAGATGGACGTTGTGCCTGGGATAATGCTGTCCTTGTTCTCACGAACACGGCAGTGCTTTCTCTGATGGACGGAGCTGGGGCCATTCCTGCCTGCGCATCCACATGCACCTGCAAAAACCCCAGAGATTTCCAATGCCTTTTGCTACCGACACATCCCTTTAGAACGGAAGCCTATTAAAAGTCGTGGAAGAAAGATAATTTTTGAGGAGTGAGTGGTAGGACCCAACCCTGTTGTAGGGTTTCAGAAACACTCTGAGGTTTTCTCTCCCCTGGCAGATGCGTAGAAAGTCACCACGTAACTTTTTATGAGAAATGTTGGCTTTAGACAACTCAGAGCTCTTCTTGAGCTTTGAAAAGTTAAAAAAAAAATCAATGATAAAGGCCAGTATCTTTGGCTTTGGCACATGTACTTGCAGTCTCTTTGTTCAAAATCAGGTGCAGGGCACAACTGGGGAGTTGCTCCTGGGTCCATACCGCATGGCTGCTTGAGTGTCTTCTATAAAATCTGAATGGCAAATATAAAGGAGGCAAATAAAAACCATGAATGGTTTATCCTGCGGACTAGGAAGAGAGGGCTCGTACGCAGCATCGGGCATCATCAGGATAACAGTGCTCAGGGTTTGCTCTTCCCAAAATAGGGGTGTGAGCTAGTCGCGGGCATGATATAATGCAAGAGAGAAACTCAGCAAAGAGGGTCCCTGGTGGGACAGTCCTGGGGACCTCAGTGGGCTGGGACCGGCTGCTTTTTCTTGACGGCAGAATTTCTCGCCCATCCCTAGAGCCCTTGGCCATGCGGTTGTCTGTGTTTCAGTAGGGCTGCTGACACCCTCGTTTTGCTGTGGGTACTGTCCCCCCAGCATCGTCGGAGAGGTTATAGCTTTAACAGAGAAGAAAAGCAAATTGCTATAGGATGTCCAAAGAGAACAGCCTGTTAGGAACAGCTAGACTTGAAAAAAAAGGCGAGGGGGGCAAGTGGATCTCCTGGGAAACAGCCATCAAAGAAATATGTAGCTTGAGATTTTGCTGAGTTTATTTAAAGTGAAAATTAAGAGAGGTCTTCTCCTCTTCTGGAACCATATTCACTTCATTATTAACACTTATCAACAGCGAGCGCCGCTTGGTAGGAGGAACATACCCGTAACTGTAATGCTGTTCTCACAAGCCAAAGAATTTGCATGTCCAAAAGGGATGTGTATCATAAATAGACTGTTTACAGTAGACTTAAATTATATGATGAGCCATATAACAGCAGTGAATATATCATATCGCAGGCCCCTGCCAACCATGCATGACTACTATTTGCTTCTCCTCAGGCGGTAAACAAAGTTTTCAGCTGACCTACTGTTTAGTAGAAGTGCACTGAAACAGAGATAAGCAGTGCCGCTCGTAACGCTGTAGTGGAATAAAATCTGGCATAAATTTGCCTAGAAAGTAGAAGGAATGCATGAAATACTATTTCTTAGTTCACATACAACTTTTCTGCCAGCACTCCATGTAATATTGCATTGCTAATAAAAGAGGGTTTATTCCTGCTTCTGGAAGGGTTCATATTCCAATTGGGCGGTCAAGGCAACATGTATCATAAGAATATCGAATTCTTTAAGATGAAGCATGAATTAAGTATTCTAAACTAATGACCTGAAGGAACACACAAAGTGCATGAAGGGCCCCGTATCATATTGAAATGCCTCGCGATTCCCACTGGATTCAGCAGGACTTGGAGCAGCCTTTCCAACTTCAGGATGAATGCTTTAACGTAACGCCAGGAAGGCACATCTGGGTTCCCAGGACGGACCTAGACTTCACCTACGCTTGAAAACGGGCTGTTTGGGGCTCTGCAGATTTGTATAACACGCTTCGGACTAATTTTCCAGCGCCTAATGGGAACGTTGTGCATCGCAGCCGGTTGTTTGTTTGTCTGCCTACTCCTAGCCTCCCTCTTACCCTATTTATATACGCACACATGCAAAAAATATGAGAGTTAAAGAAAAATGTCAACCATATGTAACATACATGGAGATTAGTGACAGTAACAGTGAATTCATTGTGGTTTTGGCAGTCAGGACACCATCCAGGCCATATTTTAGAGTTTTAGACAAATCCACATGTATTCCAGAGATTGCTGTGGATTTTCAATATGTGTGGCTCATTAGATACGCAATCTGCCTGCTATTCTCTCCTGTCACACAAAGCTGATGGCAGCAAACTGGCATCTTGGAGATGTTGGTAGCACTACAGATTTTAGCATTAATGCCAGCCTTGGGCATCCTGGAGCTCCGTACTCTTCTGCGGCACGCGCCGGCGGTTCGTGCGAGGGTCGGGGGGTGCCGGGCTGCCGACGTCCCACGGTTGGGAGATTATGGACAAGCATGCAGGAGAGGGTTGGTGTTGGTTTGGTTACTGTTCTGCTTTCAAGCAAAATACGACGATTAAAATCCGGCTTGCGTCCCGGATCACCTTCCTTAAAGAAGGAAACAGTAAAAAGCTTGCCAACCCTAAACTCAGATTTTGCTTTTTCTGAGTCTGTCACCGCAGCACACTGAGCAAGCTACAGCTTTTGTGCATTGTTTCTTTTTTACGACAGCTTGAAAATACTTTCTGTGGGGGCTATAAGTAAGCATAAATCTCTTCTCAGATTCCTAATTTTGTCAGATTCATAAATTCTTCTCAGATTCATCATTTTTCCTTTAAATTTTAGCAGCCTCATGTCCCTGCGAATATATCTGTATAGAGCTATTGCTACCGGCACAGATCTAATAATCACATATACCTGTGCAGCATACAAAAGCATGGGTTCGATACATATAAAAGTGCTAAACTCCTGCCTAAACCCATCTGAGTTCAGGCGAGGCTATGTTCGACGTGAGGCTGAGTGCTTAAATATAGGTGAAGGCAATTCTGGTCTGCTAATTTCAGCAGAATGTTTCAAACAAAGTGTTACTGTTTAATCTGGGCACATGACGGGTGAATGAATGTTTGAATGAAATGACATAATTGTTGGTTAGCCTGTATAATTTGAGAGTGTTCGCACAAGTTTAACTCTCTCTGGAGGCAGGGGATCCTCGATGCGGGCAGGGAAGCGCCTTCCCTAAAGGCGGAGGATGGCCAGATCCTGTCTCCCTTTGCACGTCCCAACCTTTCGAACGATGGGCTGAGACTGGCTTAGCACGGCGATTTGGTTTGAGAGTATTATCCTTAACCCCTCTCCTCGTGTCGTATATGATATTTAATGCGTCATCTTTGTTTTAAACAAACAATACACAAGCTGTTGCTGGCAATGGTGGGAAGCTGGTGGTCCATCTGGAAAGCAGGGAGATAGATGAGGGGAAAAAAGAGAATTAAAACTGTTTAGGGGTGCATTTGCATGTGTAAAAGCCTGGGATGAGAGCAGGGTATTTAATAGCTTTTTAAAAAGCAGTTTGAAGACAGGGGAGATTCTTTGTCTGTAAAGGAGTCTATCAATAATGGACATTACTTGTGTATTAAAAACGTGGGGTTTAATCAACGCAAAGCAAAGCTGTGAGCCCATACCTTTAAAAAAGTTGTTTATTCATTATTTCTGCTGCCTCAAATCCATTCACTCTAAAATTAACCATTTTTCCTTGACAAAAGTTCAGGACGGTATAAAATTAACCAGTAATATAGCTTATTAATTAAACCAGTGGCAAAATAGCTATTTCGGCGTAACGGGCTCTGCAGGACGGTTACAAGTCGGGTTTCTGGCTGATTGCTTCTGTCATTCCCAAAGACAGAGCACCCCACCTCAGCTTACCACTGCCCAGCGTGCATCCAATATGCCATTTAAAACCTTGATTATAACCAGAGAAAAGTTCATTGAAACCAGAATAAGTTACAAAATAATTAATCTTTCCTGCCATCTTGGATTCTCTCTCTCTCCAGAATCCAGCCAGATGTTTTGCAGTCGCTGCATGCACAGGGCGCTGCGATCCTATTTACACAGCTCAGGTTTTTCCTCCATCCTTAGCGCTTTTTTCTCTGAAATCACGCATTTTGCCTTAGCTTTGGAGATTCTCCATCACTGCTAAGGGCTTCCTGGAGAACAGGAGCAACTCTGTCAGCATAAGCGTATTTGCAAATTAAACTCTTTTATGCGTGCAGCAGTTTTGTTGCCGTCCTTGGGGACCCGGGCTGGGCGTTTTGGGGAGAAGTTCCCCACAGGAACGCCAAGCATCGCCACCATTTCGGTCTTGCCAGGCCTGAGGATGATATATGGAGCAGGTGTTTGCAATTTAGGGAATTTGCCGTTCCTGGGGAAATGGGTGGAAAAAGGAGGGTTGGGAACAGAGTGAAAAGACAGCAGGAACAAGGCTGGCATTATCCACGCCGCTCCCAGCCCGAGCCGCGCTCCGAGCCTGCGCCTTGCGCGGCTTAGAAAGCCGCATCTTCCACCGTTAAAAAGGACGTCAGTAAATGAACGGCAAAAGGCCTGAGCGAGGAAGTTTTTAAAAAAATAATAATAAAAAAAAACCCTAATTGGGGCTCACTGAGCAATCTGACATCGCTGCAAATCCTGCTCAGAAATATATGTGCTCTGCTTTAATGACAGCACATAGAGTACTGCTGAGATAGTGGAAAATTTTACAGGGAGTTTTGCTTAAGGAATGGCTTTAACTCAAGTTACCTGTAGAGTACAGGGTCATATGGAAACACTTAGGGAGCTGTGGAAAACTTTCTGAAATACAGTGGAATTTATCTAGCGAAGCGTTTCACATAGGGAGGAGGAATATGGATTACAATGGAGTCAGGAAAGAGCGGGCTATTGAGCGCTTGGAGACGGCCACTTGCAGCCCTACTACTGCAGATGAAAAGTACATATGTAACCGGGGGGGAGCATTCCTAAACGGCCGCGTCTGGGATACATTTATACTATTTGCCATGCACGTAACCTTGTTATATAAAACAGAGTCCAATAACCTTAAAAAGATGGACGGTAAAGAAAAGAAAGGTGCAAGGAAGCAGATCTGCTTCCAGATTTGCACGCCCGGGGCCTGCGGTGGGGGTAGGAATAGCAAAACGCGGAGCCGGGGGGCGAAGGGGGCCGCCGGTGTCGGCAGCCTGCGTTCGCCGCGGGGACGGCTCGGATGGAGCCGGAGCTCCGAGGCGGGAGGACGCGGGACAGCCCTGGACCGCTCCGCGGCCGGCGGGAGCATCGCGTGCCCGGCGGTCCGGCACGGCCACGCCGCGCCGAGGAGAGCCGGCGTTTTCTGCCGTGGGGTGTCCCGGGAGGCGGGGAGGAGAGGGACGGGGAGGAAGCGGAGATGTTTTCAAGTGCATTTCATTATATATTTGCTCCCTAAATGCTTATGGCACTGGTCGCCAGAGCATCTGGGCACTTCACAATAATTAAAACTGACAAATCCATAAACAGTAAACAACAGGCTACCCACTCGGGCAGCCAAAAACCCACTACTGCATAAGCTCAATAGCTGCACCCATCTGCCAAATAAAATCCTCTCCGCTGCCTCCTCTTGTCTGCAAAGGCCAGGGCAGAGCCAGCCCCTTCCCCGCCGTCACCCCACGGCCACGCACGGCCCGACCCCCTCGCCCTCCCCCGGGAATCCCCAAGGCTTCACCCTGGCTTTGGGAGCGGCAAGAGTTTATTTTTAATATTTTTTTTTTTTTTTAAATTTTTCCCCCACCGCAAAGTGGCAACAAGTAATGACACCCTTTTCCTTCTGACTTCTTGGCCCGCTAACCCTTTCGCAACACAATGGGAAGGCAACCGCTCGCACCCAGGGGAGGGGATTTAATGACTAGAAAATAAAGAGAGAGAATTTACTTGGAAAAACTGTGGAATTAAAAGTTCTGGACAAAACACGCATCACTGATGCATAACATTTTTGTTAATTGGGTCTTAACAGGTTTGTGACTCGGGCTGTAATTATTTTAGAAATGGGTCACACTAGGCAGTGCCAGCCGCGCGTCCTGCCGCTGCGGGAACTTTCACCTAGTTGTAAAACTACATCTAGACGCGCGTTTCCTCCGCTCCGGCAAAGATCCTGGGCTTTGCAGGAGCGACGGCAGCGTGCCGAGCCCACCAGCCTCTGGGACGGGTGTC